>NC_143515.1:65020122-65364622 GCF_031878675.1 Megascapheus bottae
ATTGCTGTAGGACATGCCTGCATAATGTTTTATAGCTAAATTATATTTTCAAGTATATGGATATGCACATTTTATTTACCCATTATTTTGAAGGGTTTTTGGTCATTTCCTTAAAAAAGTTATTACGGATGTTGTATAAGATTCTGTATGGGGAGGGGGGCAGGAGTTTGGCCCAGTGGTAAGAGTGCTTTGCTTAGCATGCATAAAGACCTGGGTTCAATTCCTTGGTATCACATACACAGAAAAAGCTGGAAGTGGTGCTGTGGCTCAAGTGGTAGAGCTCCAGCCTTCAGAAATCCCAAGGACAATGCTCAGTCCCTGAGTTCAAGCCCCAGGACTGGCAAAAACAAAAAAAGAAAAAAGATTCTGTATGGACATTTTTCATTTCTCTTACATATATATAGTTAGGAATGAGATTATGTTTAACCTTTTGATGAAGTGCCAAATTGTTCTCCAATTTACATTTTTGCCACTTATGCATAAAGTTTTGAATTACTTATGATCCTTGAAAATTGTTACTTTTATAGAAAAGATTTATAAAGTACTTTAACACTAATTAAAGCATCATAGTACCTCAGTAAAAGGAATATATTATTCTAACTTTACTATAACAATTATCAAAGGGTATGGCCTGTTAATGTCCTTTAACTGTAAATGAGACACCAACTACTTACTACTGAATGACAGTAGTTAATGGATTGTGTGTATGTGTGTGTGCGCACGCAGATGCGCACACCAGTACTGGAGCATAAACTTAGGGGCTTGCCACAGCCACAGAGAGTATTTTGATCTTGCACCTCTGAGTAATAATGCAATAAGTTAGTCAATGTCTATCCTAGTCAATTCTCTTGCAAAAGAAAACAGAACCCAAAGTATTAACTGCATTCACATTGCACTGCCTTCTTTATTCATTCCTCCCCCCGAACTCCTCTCGGCTAGCACTCTACCACTTGAGCCACAGCACCACTTCCAGCTTTTTCTGTTCATGTGACATTGAGGCTTCATGCACACTAGGCAAGCACTCTACCACGGAACCAGCAAAGGTAGTTCAGTAATATGCGATTTTAAAAATAAAACAACATGTCTTGGTCCCCATTTCAAATAACCAAATACAAATATATCCGATATATCAGGTAACAAAGTGAGATACTGTAACAATATGAGATAACCAAGGGACAGCAAAAGAGATGAGAGATAACATAGTACCTTAAGGACAACAATTATTCATTATATGACTTATGTTTCTATATCCTAGAGACCAAGACATGTGAAAGGGTATCAATGTATGTGAATTAATGCACCTTCTACCTGGCAAATATCATGTAACCCTTCTATTAATTACAATAAAAAATATATGAAAAAAAAATAAACCAACAGCAACAAAAAATGGCCACATTCCCAGCCACACACCGCATTCTTTAGTAGTAATTCAACAATTAAATCAGGAATGATCCATTTTGCTAAAGTCCTCATGTTTTATGGGTACCAAAAAAGGCTGTAAACCTCATGACTAAAACTTGAAATCTTTAATATGCTCAAGGAAAGATCACAAATGTAAAAACAAAAATTCTGATAACTGTTTTAATTCATTTCAAAATTTACATTTATGCCATACCTGAAATGAACACATCAAAGTTTCATCCACACTCATCATTCCACCAGCATTGTCAAACTCGCCACAGTAATTTGGGGCTGAAAATAGGGTTACCAATTGTCGTTTAGCAAAAAATTCATATCCATCTTCTACCACCTATCAAAGAAATGCCAAAAGACAAACAGTTACAGAGAATTTTTTTTTTTTTTTTTTTTGCCATGAGGCTTGAACTCTATGCCTGGTGCTGTCACTGAGCTCTTCAACTCAAGGCAACCACCCTACCACTTGAGCCACAGCCAACACTTCTGGTTTTCTGGTGGTTAATTGGCAAAGTCTGCCATGGCTGACTTTGAACTGCCATCCTCAGAGCTCAGCCTCCTGAGTAGCTAGGATAACAGTTGTGAGCCACCGGTTCACAGCTCACAGAGAATTCTTAACTATCTATGTTAGTAAAAATCAATGTAACAAAAGACCTAAAAAATTTCCCTTACTCTGGAAATTGTGGACCCCCCACCCCACCCCCTGTGCCTGTCCTAGGTTTGAACTCAAGAGCCTGAGCACTGTTCCTAAGTTTTTTTGCTCAAGGCTGTCAGGCTAAGTCACTTCTCTAGCCCAGCTTTTTATTATCCTGGTTATTTCACAGATGGATCTTCAGCACAAGGAAGTCTTTAGCATTTAGTACACTGCTTTTCTTTCTTTCCTTTTTTTGCTGGGGCTTGAACTCAAGGCCTGCACGCTGTCCCTAAGCTTCTTTGTGTTCATGCTAGCACTCTATCACTTGAGCCACAGTGCCACTGTCAGCTTTTTCTAGGTAGTTTCATTGGAAATAAGAGTCTCACAGACTTTCCTGCCTAAGCTGGCTTTGATCCTTGAACTTCAGATCTCAGTCTCCTGAGTAGCTAGGATTGCACACACAAGCCATTGGTGCCTGGCTTCTTTTTTTCTTGATGCCAGTTCTGGGCCTTGGGCCTGGGTCCTTGTCCCTGAGCTTTTAAAAAAAATTATTAATTTTAGTGATATTAAAAAGGTAAAAGAGGAGTTAAACTTATGCTAAATCAGGTAATGAGTACATTTCTTTTTGGACAGTGTCACCCCTTTCTCATACTCTCTCCTAATTTCTTCCTCTTGTTTCCACCTATAAGTTGCATAGTTGATTTTCAATATAGTGTCTAGTGATTACCATTGCTGTATTTGTTCACCCTTTGCCCTCCCAAAAGGCAAGACAGACAAGACAAATAGAAAAGAAAATAGAAACAACAAAGAAAAACAATATCTCATTTCCATTTCCTGGAGTTCATTTCAATAAATATTATTTTATATGATCAGAGGACCTGAACTTTTCTGCTCAAGGCTAGCATTCTACCACTTGAGTCACAGCTCCAGTTCTGGATTTCTGGTTGTCAACTGGAGATAAAAGTCCCCCACATTTTCCTGTTTGCCTGGCATTAAACGTGATCCTCAGATCAGAGCAGTTAGTTACTACAGGTATGCGCAACACAGTGTTGTTATTCATTTTTTTCAAACATTTATTGTTTCTGTGGTTTCCTATTGTTAAGTCTCAGCTTAAAGACAACATGATTAAAATTAAGCATAACAGGACTTTGCTGGTTCCTGGAAAAGAACTAGCAAAGGTAGTTCAGTAATATACTATTTTAAAAATAAAACAAAAAAATTAATGTTTTAAAACCATTCTTTTTTAAAGACTATTGGATAGTGGATATTTATAGTCAAAAATCTAATTATCAGGGCCGGGAGTTTGGCCCAGTGGTAGAGTGCTTGCCTAGCATGCATGAAGACCTGGGTTCAATTCCTCGGTACCACATACTTAGGCAAAAAAAAAAGCCAGAAGTGGTGCTAAGGCTTAAGTGGTAGAGCTGTAGCCCTGAGAAAGTCCGAAGACAGTGCTCAGGCCCTGAGCTCAAGCCCAGGACTGTAAAAAAAAAAAAAAAAAAAAAAAAAAAAAAGTCTAATTATTAGTGAGAATTCTAGAGAACTTAGAAAATCTGTTCTGATATTGAACACAATGCTTAATTATTAAAATTATACATAAAACACTTATTGATTAAAAACAACCAAAACCCAAAAGCAAAAGATTTTGAATATAACTTCATTTCATTACTAGAAAACATGATACATATAATATGACACACAGTGTGGAAAGAAACCAGTTGCTTGTTTATTACTTAAAATCATGCAAACAGGGGGCTGGGAGTTTGGCCGAGTGGTAGAGTGCTTGCCTAGCATGCATGAAGACCCGGGTTCGATTCCTTGGTACCACATAGAAAAAAAGCCAGAAATGGTGCTGAGGCTCAAGTACTAGAGCTCCGGTCTTGAGAAAGGCCCAAAATAGTGCTCAGGCCCTGAGCTCAAGCCCAGGACTGGCAAAAAAAAAAAAAAAAAAAAAAATTAAAAAATTAAAAAAAAAATCATACAAACAGGGGTAGAAGTTAATTCATGAGGGTTTAGTCCCAGAGAAAATAAACTGTAGAATAGCTTATAAATCATTCAATATGTTTTGCTCAAAGTTGGCCAAGAAAGCAGAGCATGTTAATCTTAGCAGTCAGGAAGTAGAAGTAGGATTTCAAGTTCAAAGCCAGTAAGGACTACACAGCAAGATCTTTTCTCAAAAAATATGATGTGAGGGTGGGGGGAGGGAAAGTAGGAGAAAAACAGGAAGGAATAACAGTGTTCAAGAAGTAATATGCCCACTACCTGATGAATGTAACTGTAATCCCTCTGTACGTCACCCCAACAATAAATAATTTAAAAAATTTAAAAAGAATAAAAACATGATGTAATCAAGAAAGACTTTTAGATATGCTTTCTAATGAATTGTTTTATCACAGCTAAAATAGTTAACAATGACACTAATTTCTATTAATTCCCTTATCTATTTCAAAAACTTCCTTTTTTCATATATTTTTTATTGTAATTAATAGAAGGGTTACATGATATTTGCCAGATAGAGGGTGCATTAATCAAAAATTTCTTATAATTTCTTTTTATTTTTTTGGTGAGTCATGGGGGCTTGAACCCGGCCTGGGCACTGTCCCCGAGCTCTTCAGCCTCAAGGCTACCACCTTACCCTTGAGCCAAGCCCCACTTCCCATTTTCTAGATGTTAATTGGAGATGAGAGTCTCAGGTCTTTCTGTGCCTGGGCTGGCTTTGAACCTTGATCCTCTCAGACCACAGTCTCCTGAGTAGCTAGGATTACAGACATGAGCTACTGCACTTGGCAACAATTTCTTAATCAAAAAACAAAATCCACATGACTATGAGTAACATTTGATTGCTATCTATATATAAAGTTCACATTCAATCTAGACGGCATCTAGAAAACCTTCAAGAAGCACTGAAAATTTTGTTAAGGTTGAACTTCATTATACTACAAAAATAAATCCTTTACAGATGGGCGCTGGTGCTCATACTTGTTAATCTAATACTCAGAGAATTGTAATCTGATTATCATGGTTCAAAGACAGCCAAGACAGAAATATCTGTGAGATTTCCATTTCCAATTTCAGTAAAAAGCTGGACCTATAGGTGTGGCTCAAGTGGTAGAGCACCGGCCTTGAATGAAAAAGCAATGGGAGATCACTCTGGCTCAAGCCCTAGGTTTGGCATGTATACCCTTGGAAATTCTTCCAATAATGAAAAATGTTTTACAAATTATTGGCTGAATTGTAACCTCTGCCCTCTTCTATTGCTTTCTTTGTAAGTTATGTTAGTTTTCTTCAATCTCTGGTTTGATTAAAAATAAAATGAATTAGCTGGGAGCTGGTAGCTCAAGCCTGTATCCTACCTACTCAGAAAGCTGAGATCTGAGGATTGCGGTTCAAAGCCAGCTCAGGCAGAAAAGTCCCCATGAAACTCTTATCTCCAATTGACCACTCAAAAACTGAAAGTGGTACTGTACAGTGAACTGTAGTTCAAATCATAGAGCATAAAGAGGTTTAGTGACATCGCCTAGGCCCTGAGTTCAAGCCTCACAACCAAAAAAAATAATCAAGGATCTTATATTTCATACCTGATGAGCTCGACAAATCAAGTCTAAATCATGACGATTCAGAAATTTACTGACTACATCAGCTCCAAAAGTAAACGAAACACCGCGATCATTTTCTCCCCAGCCTTGTACATCTTTGTCTGGGTCAGACCACAGCAAATCACAGAGTAAACCTTTAGAAAATAGAAAAACAGCACTGAAAAAACAAAATTTCTCATGCTTATTCTTTAATACAATGACAATAATCTTCTCCCTAGAACTCCAGGCTTTCTATCTTATTCCTTCGTTAAAGCAACCATATAAATAATTGCCTGGCCTTCAAAGGTAGGATTTCCAACAATTTTAGTGTATAGGAAATATATGTATGGTACATTTTGAACAAAAGGAAATGTGTAAATATCTTGTGTACAGTTTTGTCACATGAATAATCTAGTGTCATTACCTGACTAGTTGATCCTTTCTTTAGAGAGCCAGACTTTTCTGAGTACCAGTATATTTAATTCTACCTTATTTACCTCTAAGTTGCTAAATACAACTTTTTAGTAAGTCTTTACATTAGGTGAAGTTAGTACTTCTATTTAATTTTTTCCTTAAACATTATTCCCATTATTTGGAATTCTTTGTTCTTTCCACAATCAGCTTGTCTAATTCCATTAAAATAAAAGATGAGGGAGAGGTCCAGGAGTTTGGCCTAGTGGTAGAGTGCTTGCCTAGCATGCATGAAGACCCAGGTTCTATTCCTTGGTATCACATACCTAGAAAAAGCCAGAAGTAGTGCTGTGGCTCAAGTGGTAGAGCTCTAGCCTTGAGAAAACCCAAGGACAGTGCCCAGACCCTGAGTTTAAGCCCCAGGACTGGAAAAAAAAAAAAAAAAAGATGAGGGAGAGAGGTGGGGGGGGGGGGGAGGAGTCCTGGGGCTTGAACTCAGGTCCTAGGAGATGTCCCTAGGCTCAAGGCCTAGTGATGGCTCTACCACTTGAGTCACCTGAACTCCACTTCTAACTTTTTGATGGTTACTTGGTAATAACAGACACATGGACTTCCCTGCCAGGCTGGCTTTAAAATGAGATCTTCATATTAGCAGCCTAGGATTATAAGAGTAAGCCACAGCCCTGGTTAGTCGTCAGTCGTGGTGGGTCAGTCGTGGGGCTTGAACTCTAGCCCTAGGCACTGTCCCTGAGCTCCTCAGCTCAAGGCTACTGCTCTGCCCCTTCAACCACACAGCCACTTCTCGTTTTCTGGTGGTTAATTGGAGATAAGAGTATCACAGACTTTTGTGCCAGGGCTGGCTTTGAATCATGATCCTCAGATCTCAGCTTTAAGTAGCTAGATTACAGGCGTGAGCCACTGCGCCCCTCTAATAACAGGTTTTTAAAGGACATATCCATACCAAGAACAATGAAGGAATTTGGAAAGATAAAAGGTAAGTAAGGAGAATTCATACTGAGACCCTTTCTGTGACAAATCTGATAGAACTATATAATGAGGTTCTTCACTTTGAGGGATGATTAGTGAAAAGTAAAAATATTTTATGCTATGGCAAATAAAATAACGTCATATGTAGTTAGACAAAGAGATCTTTTATTATACCAATCCTACTTTCACTTAAACACAATTAGGTTCAAATATGTCAACATTTTACACAAAGTAACTAAACTTTTCTATATACTACCTGTATCAGGAACATCAGTAGGTCTCATAATTCTCCGAATCTGTTCCATGGATTGAAGGTCTGGTGATAGTCCTATAAATGAAAAGATGAGATACAATCTTGATACCTAACAGAACACATACTATTGTTTTTCTCCTGTGGCTAATCACAAAGCACTAAGCTAAAACATTCATATTTTATATTCTTAACTATACTGATGTACAGAAACTACAATTCCTTAAATGCCTAATATCAAGGAAAATACATTTCAATTAATGTAGTCTTATTTTTTGTCAGTACACAACAATTTCTAATAAAAATCCGTAATCATTGCTTCTACTTTTTCAGTACTTTTCCACTTTATAAAATCCTATTTATCCTCTAAATCCATGCCTTCATTTGCCCAACAGTGTTCTCCCAATCCTAACATCACAATCACTATCTCATGAACATAAGTAAATCCCTTCTATCACTTAATGTTTCCTAAATACAATTTACCAACATGCTTTGAAACCTTTCACTCTAACAGATCACACACACACAAACATATTTTTTTTTGTGAGTCATGGGGCTTGAACTTGGCCTGGGCGCTGTTCCTGAGCTCTTCAGCTCAAGGCTACCACTCTACCCTTGAGCTAAGCCCCACTTCCGGTTCTCTAGAGGTTAACTGGAGATAACCCCAGAGTCGCCTGTCTTTTAGTGCCAAGGCTGGCTTTGAACCTTGATCCTCAGATCTCAGCCTCCTGAGTAGCTAGGATTGCAGGCGTGAGCCACTGCACCTAACTCAAGTGAAAGATGTACACTAATTTTCCAAATGAATTTTCACCCGTTGAAGTGTTTTTCACAAGTCACATAATAAAATAACTTAGGCTACCAAGACTAATCTTTAGGACTACTGACACACTGCACAAAGTCTAGACTCTTAATATGTGAATATTAAACTCAATACATTTAGATTCTCACCAAAGGTATTAAATATAGGCAGAAAGATAATAACGCTCTCATTTTTACTGATTTCAATAGGAATGTTTTTACTAAATTTCATGTTTTGTTATAGTTTAAAAAAAAACACCAAACTGATACCTAGTTGTCTTGTTTATATGAGAAATTCCTAAAGAAAGCTCCTATAGTTTCTTTACAAATAATAATAAACAGAAGTCTTCAGCATACTTAAGTTTTAATAAACTGTGTTTGGCTGCTTGTTTCCCCAGATTAGCTTCCTTTTTTCTTTTTTTAGGTGGCATCTGGGGTTCGAACTCAGGGCCTTGGACTTACTAAGTCAATATTCTACCAATTTGAGCCATATTTTCAGCCTTTCCAGAGCACCTTGTTATAGATCTTTTCTGAACACAAGAATAGTAAAAACAACAGCAAAAAAAACCTGCACACACACACACACATATATATTACTCTACCTCCATGACAACAGAAGATCTTCTCATCCACAATGGCAGCTATAGGCAGACAGTTAAAACAATCAGTGAAGGTCTTCCATAATTTAATATTAAATCTTCGTTTGCCTATAAAAAAGAATAAGCATATGAAATAAAAAGTCTGAAACTTCTGATTAGTTATTTCAAAACCACAGAATATGAATAGTTTTCATTTTCTTCTTTGTGCTTAACTAGGACTTTTCCCTCTGTAAGTGAATAAAAAGTTATTTTAACAAATTTTATTGTTTCAGGATGTAACTCAGCAGTTAGACTACTTGCATAGCATACAGAGGGCCCTAGCACAGGAAAAAATAAGTTTTATGTACTTTTAAAAAGTTGGCTTTTGAGGCTGGAGTCTGCCCTGGTGGTTGGTAGAGTGCTTTGCCTAGCATGCATGAAAACCTGGGTTCAATTCTTCAGTACCATATACCCAGAAAAAGCCAGAAGTGGTGCTGTGGCTCAAGTGGTAGAGCTCTAGATTTGAGAAAGCCCAAGGACAGTGCTCAGGCCCTACGTTCAAGCTCCAGGACTGGCAAAAACAAAAAACAAAAAACAAAAAACAAATATTCAGTACCTTCTGTAAGGTGACTTCAGAGATTACACTAGGCATTTCATGAGTCAAATTTGTCATTTTTTTTTTTTGCCAGTCCTGGGACTTGAACTCAGGGCCTGAACACTGTCCTTGGGCTTTCTCAAGGCTAGAGCTCTACCACTTGAGCCGCAGCATCACTTCCAGCTTTTTTCTATGTATGTGGTACCAAGGAATCAAATCTGGGTCTTCATGCATGCTAGGCAAGCATTCTACCACTAGGCCAAATTCCTGGCCCATCAATTTTGTCTTTTAAGATCACTACAATATATTCATTTTGAAATAATCTAGTAGGCTAGTAAGACTTCTTCCCCCCTTTAACATTTACATTAACTACCTAACCAAGTTAAATAAGCAGAAGAGAAAGGGGCTCCTTAGGAGACTGTCAATTTTAACTCTAGTGCACTGAGTAGAAGACTATAAACTTTAATATCAAGGAAGGAAATTTTTACAGGTGCTTAACTAGTATTCACTTCTGTGTGAATTATAACTTGGAACTATAGCAAGTAAAAAGACACAAAGGCTGTAATTTTCTCATAGTCCAGCTTAAAAATAGCTACAACAAAGACAATCTCAAGCACATGTTCAACTTCACTCTTACTACCTAGCCAGAGGAAGGATGAAAGACAAAAGTGCTAATTTCTTATGCTTGTATACTGTAGAGCTTGCCACTTAATAAGTATACCTCAAAACACTGTTTACAAGCAACTTTCCCATGAATTACTGCATTTGATGTCATTTATATCCTCAAGAATATTCATACCTCTGTTTTATCTTTCAGTAACATACCTATACTCTTCTCTTTCTGATGTAACTTTAAGAATATAATTATAGTTCGATGTACTTCATACTTTAACTGTTTTTGATTTAGGATTCCCGTTCAAAGCCAGCTCAGGCACCAAAGTGGGCGAGACTAATCTCCAATTAACTACCAGAAAACCAGAAGTAGTGCTGGGATCAACTGGTAGACCACTAGCCTTCAGCTTGAAGAGCTTGGAAGGACAGAGCCCGGGCTCAGAGTTCAAGCCCTGTGACTGACAAAAAAAAAAAAAAAGAAAAAAGAAAAAAGAAAAATTTGGCTGGGAGTGTGGCCTAGTAGTACATGCACAAAGCCCTGGGTTCAAGTCCTTGGTACACAGAAAAAGCCAGAAGTGGTGCTGTAGCAAGAGGTAGAGTGCTAGCCTTGAGAAAGTTCAGAGTACTCAGGCCCTGAGTTCAAGTCTCAGGACTGGCAAAAAATAAAAGTAAATAAATTCAGCTGGGTGGTGGTGGCTCACACCTGTAATTCGAGACACTAGTCACTAGTACTGGCACACACATACAGAAACACACATACAGAAAAAGTTCCTAAAGGCTACTATCTATAGTGAGGTCTCTTTCATTACATCTTACTAGGTTAACATCCAAAGAGGGCCTCTTCAGCCCACTAAATTGCAGTCAATCTGAAGCAAAACGACCAAGGAGACGCCAAGAAACTAATTAACACATTCCCAGTTTCACGTTTCTTCTTCTTGGGCCTTTTCTCAAGAACTGAAAGAACTCCTCTGAAATGGGTATTAGGAAAAGCTCTCATTAACTACTTTACAAAGTTATTTCACTTACATTCATCATAGAATCCATAAATGCGATTGATACTGGCACACTCATGGTTTCCTCTTAAGAGAAAGAAGTTCTCTGGATACTTGATTTTATAAGCCAATAGCAAACAGATGGTTTCCAAAGACTGCTTTCCTCTGTCCACATAATCTCCTAAGAAAAGATAGTTGGCTTCTGGTGGAAAGCCTCCATATTCAAATAGTCTCAGTAAATCCGTATACTGTCCGTGAATATCTCCTAAAAACAGAACAAGTCAGTTTAGAAAAACTGTTTAAAAGCTGCTTTTGTAAAATAGTTTCCAATGTTTACAACCTTATGCAATCCCTTCCCCCTTAAGTACAGGCTATACCCAGTGACTTGTATCAAGTAGGAGTCAACAAAAAACAGCCTGCTACTTCTAAGACTACATTATGAAAAGATTGTGACTTTAGTCTTGCTTTCAGTTTCACATCTTCTTTCACAATTGCTGATAAAGCCAGCTTTTTATGGAGTGGTTCAGGCAGCAAAGAACTGAGGGAGGTCTCTAGCAACAGACCGGAGACTTAAAAACAAAACAAAACAAAACCCACCAAATCCTTTCAACAGCTGAACCTTCAGGATTACTGAGGTCCCAGATTGGAACCTTATGGGAGAACCAGATCCAGAGAGCCAGCAAAGGTTGTTTTTGAATTCTCTGACTCACAGAAACTGGTGATAAATTGTTACAGTTTTAGAGTTATTGGTAGTTTAACTTAGGTTACTTTGATATATCAAACATCAGGAACTAAGAAATAAAGAGTACAAATAACTTCCATTACCTTCAAGTTATTTCTATATTAAATAATATTCCAAAGAATACTGATTTTTTTTCTTGGTCTAATAACATATCTTAAAATACTGTTTCATGATGCTGGACAACAGAAGCATGCTGTTTAAATGTTAGGATCATCTATAAATACATTTGCTTTTTGTAAAAATGACTGACCTTTTCAGCAATTTCTTAAAGGTGATACGCCAAGGTAATTAAAATATTTAACAAATATTTTTTTAGCTAAAAATTTCCTTATTAGCTGGCACTAGACAAAGGAACACCAAATACATGACTTTATGAACTACCAAAAGAAAAATGCAAGATATTTAAGACACACATCACTGTAGATCACTAGGAAACAAGAAAAAAATTTTGTACATAACAAATTATCTTTGAGCATAAGCTCAAAGAAATTAAAAAGTTATATCATGAACACTAATGACCACTATAATGTCACTGAGCTGGGTATATGTGGCAAACATCTGTAATCTTAGTTACTCAGAGACTGAGATCTGAGAATACAGTTTCAAGCCAGCCCAGGAAGTCTATGAGACTATTTCCAATTAACAACAAAATAAACAAAATAAACCCACAGGAGCTGTGGGTTGAGTGGTAGAGCCCTAGCCTTGAAGAAAAAAGAAAAAACAAAAAAACAAAACTTAGGGCAGAACGTATGCTTTGAGTTCAAGTCTCAGGACCAGCACACGTAAAAAGTAATAACCCACTCATATTTCATATGTATTATTTATACCTCTTCCTGTTTTTACGAAAACTACCAGAAAGTGTTACTTCCTATGAATGCTTTATCTGGTTTTAATAATGAGACTTAGACGGTAAGTTTTTGCTTTAGGCCAAAAGCCACTCTAAGACTTAAATGGCAACTCGTTTGTACAACTACTTAAATAGAAAAAAAATTAAATAATTACAGCAAGGTTTTACTATTACAGATATTGCCATCTTGACCTGCGGAATTTTGAATGAACTGGACTGTTCATTTCTCTATATACTTGAAAGCACTATATAACCAATATTTGATAATTCTTATGGAGTGGTCAGATTAAAAGTAGGCTTGTCTGAAATTGCACTTCCTTGATTATTAGTGAGCCAAGGACTTTACTTATCATTTTAATTTTTCCTAAGATTTGTCTTTTTCTGTTCTTACTGTATTGTCATTTCCTCATTCTACCAACTCTACATATTATGAATAGCAATGTCTTAGCCTGAAGTATCAAACATTTTCTTCTTGTTAATAACTTGTCTTTGTATGTGTGTATTTTGGTTGTGGGACTTGAACTCTGGTCTAGCTAGGCACACTGTCCCTGAGCTCTTCAGCTCAAGGATAGTGCTCTACCTCTACCATGTTGTGCCACAGCGCCACTTCCTCATTTGTCATTTTTAAGTTTCAATTTTTTTTTTGGCCAGTCCTGGGCTTGAACTCAGGGCCTGAGCACTGTCCTTGGACTTTCTCAAGGCCAGAGCTCTACCACCTGAGCCTCAGCACCACTTCCGGCCTTTTTCTAAGTATATGGTACTGAGGAATCAAACCCGGGTCTTCGTGCATGCTAGGCAAGCACTTTACCACTAGGCCAAACTCCTGGCCTAAGTTTCAATTTTCATACAACTTTTCCCAACTGTACCCAGTTACATACCACAAATTTTCAGTGGCGCTTCTAATTCCAACAGAATAGGCTGGCTGAGAAAGATCTCACGAGATTTAATACATAAGCCACGAACTTCTGCTTCAGTCATTTGCACGATTTTTCCTGGACGACATCCTCGTACTGAAACAATGTACAGAGCAAGTTAGTTTTCTAGAATTTATCCATAAAATAATAATCCTTAAAAAAGAATTACCTCCTATAATTTGCAAAACAGAAAAGTTATTCATTTTGTCAATTGTCCTACTGAGTTGTGTAGGTAATAGCAAGATTCTTCTATGATCTTGGCTTTATCATCAATATTGCTGGTTCCATACAAAGTTCCTCAAGTCTGATCCCAATTAAATGTAACCTTCTTCTTGGCTCTTTTAACAGCCAGCTTTTGGCTTAGGAGCACAAGAGACCTAAAAGTTTGGTTCAGGATAGCACTTGAAAGGCTCAGGCCTACTCATCCATCAAAATAAATCTACCATGTAGTAGGAAGCCAGAATATCATCACTAAAAATCCATGGTCATGAAGAAAGGGAGATGAAAAAAGTAATCAGAAAGTTATTTGAAATATTTCCTTAGAATATTTTTTAAATTTTATTTTTTATTGTTGGGGTAATGTACAGAGGAGTTACATTTACATTCATCTTGTAGTAGGTACATTACTTCTCACACACTGATACCGCTTCTCATAATTTTTGTCCCCATTTCTCTCCCCCCAGCCCCTCCCAATCATCTTGTTTTCCCCCCTTTCCTTTCCTATTTCAAATAAACAAATAAATGTATTTACAATATACCAGGTAACAAAGTCAGATGCAGTAACAATATGAGATTAGCCAAAGGGCAACAAAGAAAAGAGAAATAACACAGTAAGTTAAGAACAAAAACTACACACAATAAAGCTCTTACTTCTATATCCTAGAGATCTTTTCATTTAGTCTCATCCTATATGACCTTATGTACCAAGGTATTGTGCTATTGTAATCCTCTGCTAAGAAAGTCCTAGATGTGTACTAATTATTACAAATGAGGGAACCTATGTAGCCTATGTTCCTTTGGGTCTGGCTTACTTCACTTAATATGATTTTTTCTTTTTCCAGGTCTTTCCATTTCCTTACAAATGGGGCGATGCTGTCTAATGGCAACATAGAATTTCATTGTATAGAAGTACCACATCTTCTTCATCCAGTCATCTACTGGGTTGGTTCCATATCTTTGCTATGGCAAATAGTGCTGCAATGAACATTGTTGTGTTAGTGGTTTTAGTATGCTATTGTTTCTGGACGTTTGGGTAAATGCCAACGAGTAGAATTGCTGGGTCATTGGGGAGCTCTATGTTTAATTTTTTGAGGAATTGCCATACTGCTTTCCATAGTACTTCCTTTATGTGGTGCTACGGCTCAAGTGATAGAGCTCTGGCCTTGAGAAAGCCCAAGGACAGTGCTTAGGCCCTGAGTTCAAGCAAAAAAAAAAAAAATTGCTATATGTGCCAGATTATGTACCCCTACTACTTCTCATTTATAATTAAGTAAAACATACATTTATTGCTAAAAACTGCTGATTATTGACAGGTCAACAAATCAGGCTTAAAAAAGTTAGACCCCCTAAAGTATAAAAGCATACATTCCATCAATATCTTAACATTAAGTGTAACAAGAAAGAGCTAAGACAGACAATATAATAATGTTTTAGAAAACATGCCAATTAAACCAAGCACCAGAAGCTCATGTTAATAATCTTTGCTACGCCAGAGATTGAGATCTAAGGACTGGGGTTAAAAACTAGTGTAGGCGGGGCCGGGAGTTTGGCCTAGTGGTAGAGTGCGTGCCTAGCATGCACGAAGAACCGGGTTCGATTCCTCAGTACCCCACATACATATCAAAAAGCCAGAAATGGTGCTGAGGCTCAAGTGGTAGAGTGCTAGCCTTGAGAAAGTCCAAGGACAGTGCTCAAACCCTGAGCTCAAGCCCAGGACTGGCAAAAAAAAAAAAAAAAAAAAAAAAACCCAACAACAAAAAAAACTAGTGTAGGGGAAAAAAAGAACAAAAAACAAAAAAAAAACAAAAACACTAGTGCAGGGGGCTGGAAATGTGGCTTAGTAATAGAGTGCTTACCTGGCATGCATGAAGCCTGGGTTTGATTCCTCAGTACCATATAAGCAGAAAAAGCAGGAAATAGTGTTGTGGCTTAAGTAGTGGAGTGCTATCCTTGGGCAAGACACTCAGGAACAATGCTCAGGCCCTGAGTAGGCAGGAAAATCTTTTTCTCCAGTTAACCAATAAAAAAATGGAAGTGGGCCAGGAGTTTGGCCTAGCGGTAAGAGTGCCTGCCTAGCACGCTTGAAGACCGGTTTCAATTCATTGGTACCATATACATAGAAAAAGCCAGAAATGGTGTTACGGCTTAAGTGGTAGAGCTCTAGCCTTGAGAAAGTCCAAGGACAGTGCTCAGACCGAGTTCAAGCCCCAGGACTGGCAAAAAAAAAAAAAAAAAAAAAAAAAAAAAAAAAAGAGTTAAAAAAAACTGGAAGTGGAGCTCTGGCTTAAGGTAGAGTACTAGTATTGAATAAGCTTACAGATAGAGCCAATGCAATCTGCAAGATGGACAGATATAATGTACACACAGACATCCCACCCCCCAGTTAATAAGGCAATTTCTGAAATTCAAGGATCAGAAAACTGCTGATAAGTTATAGGAATGTATATTTTTTACATTAGCTCAAGTTCTCAAACATCAGTTACCTATTTGTGATATGTTATTTAGGTTTTTTCTTGGGGGGGGGTAACAAAAATGGCCAACTTTGTGCTTAATATATTATTTGTAGACTAATGGGATAGCACAAGTGACAAAGTGCTTGCCTAGCGAGTTCAAGGCCTTTGGGTCCCCCCCGCCCGCCCGGGTACTGGGGCTTGAACTCCGGCTCTGACCCTGAGCCTCTCTGTACTCAAGACTAGAAGTCTGCTACTTGAACCACAGTACCATTTCTGTTTTTTGTTTTTTTTTCCCTGAGTATTTTTTTTGGGGGGGGAGGGATAGAGAGTCTCATGGAATTTCCTACCAGGACTGGCTTTGAACCACAATTCTCAGATCTCAGCCCCCTGGAGTAGCTACTCATACTTGGCTGAAATACCAGTCAAAATTTATGAATAATTATTAAACTTGGCATTAATTTTTAAAGGGTGATGTACAGAGGGGTTACAGTTACACACATAAGGTAGTGAGTACATTTCTTATTGAACATTGTTTTATGCCCTCCTAAGATACACATCTTTTTCCAGTTAATATCTCTGAAGGTATGAGATACCTTACAGTCAGTAACTTCATAGAATATTTTCTTCTTCCTTACTGATAGAACATTCATAATCTTTTTTTTTTTTTTTGGTTGTTTGTTGTGGGACTTAAATTTAGGTATTGTTTCTGAGCCTTTTCGCTTAAGGATAGTGTTCTGTCCTGCTTTCAACCCCAGTGCTACTTCCAGTTTTCTGGGAGTTAATTGGAGAGTCTCATGGCCTTTTCTGCCCAGGCTGGCTAAACTGCGATCTTCAAATCTCAGCTTCCTGAGTAGCTAAGATTACAGGAGTGAGCCAACAGTGCCCAGCTCATAATCAATTTTTCTAGATGTTTTCACTAAGCAAGTTATTCCATCCTAAAAATTAATTTGCTGAATGTTTGGTAAAATTATGACAGATGCTTCAGAGCAAGCCCAGCAGCTCTTTTGAAATCCTAGACATGATCTAATTCCTAAAAGCACTTCAAATTCTCAACATCTGGGGAAAAAGGGGGTGGGGCAAGAAGCCAATGGCCTTGTTCATCACATGATTACAAGGGATTCCAGTGACTTGTATGATTCTAAAAAGGGCCTCAATGAATTATGAAGATACTATGTATCTGTGTACTTCACTAGGTACAAAGTTTCAAGTATTCAAAAGGGAAGTATCTCCACTAAATGACAGAGATTAATTTGTACAAGATCAAGAAATGATTTTACAAGGCTGAAAGAAATGAAAACTGACAGAACAGCACAGAAGCAGTATTCTAAAAAAGACCACTATTCTTTTCTCTTTGCCACATAAAATCTGGGGCCCAAAATTTTCCTGGGTGAGCTACAGAGTGTGTCTCAAGCAATAGAGTACCTGTCCAGCATGAAGACCTAGGTTCAAAAAAATTTTGAGGGCCAGGAGTTTGGCCTAGTGGTAGAATGCTTGCCTAGCATGCACAAAGGCCCGGGTTCGATTCTTCGGTACCACATACATACAAAAGAAAAAGCCGGAATGGTGCTGAGGCTCAAGTGGTGGAGCTCTAGCTTTGAGAAAGTCCAAGGACAGTGCTCAGGACTGGCAAAAAAAAAAAAAAAATTTGAACTCAATGACAGATGCTGGTGGGGTTGTGGAAAAAAAGGAACCCTAATGCACTGCTGGTGGGATTGTAAGCAAGTTCAGCCACTCTAGAAAGCAGTGTGGAGGTTTCTTAAAGAACTGAAAATAGACCTTCCCTATGATCCTGCCATACCACTCCTGGGCTGCTATCTATCCTGAACATCCATCATAACCCAGGATATGATTAGGACACCTGCTCAGTATGTTCATCTCTGCACTATTCACAATAGCCAAGCGATGGAAACAATCCAGATGCTCTACTGCAGATGAATGGTTACAAAAAATGTGATATATATATATATATATATATATATTATACAATGGAATTCACATAGCCAACAGACAAGATAAAATAATGGCATGAATCATGTTGAGTGAGACAAGTCAAGACCAAAGGAACAAAAGGCGCATGGTATCCTTAATATGTGGACATTAGATCCAAACAGTACAAGAGAGAGGACTCGGACTCAATATTTGTGTACCCAATACTATGGGCATGGTATTAGAAATATAAGCACAACTACATACACATAGAAATTTATGACTCTATAGACATAATGTTTTATTACATAGATTAATATATGTGACATACAAACCGTCAGCCTAATTTTATGTTCTAAAATCTAAGTGCCAGTGATTGTATATAGAGATTCCCTTCTTGAATACTTGTTTGTTAAACACGTCATTTGAAATATGATGTAAAAATCAATACCAATAAATTCTTTAATAAAAAAAAAAAACCTCCACTATATTGGGGCCGGGAGTTTGGCCTAGTGGTAGAGTGCTTGCTTAGCATGCATAAAGACCCGGGTTCGAGTCCTCGGTACCACATACATAGAAAAAAGCTGGAAGTGGTATTGAGGCTCAAGTGGTGGAGCACTAGCCTTGAGAAAGTCCAAGGACAGTGCTCAAGCCCTGAGCTCAAGCCCAGGACTGGCAAAACAAATAAACAAAACCCCCACTATTGCAGAAAAGTAACACACTCCTGGGAAGAATTTCAGTCTCTAGCAATTTGAAGTCAAACAAGATCTCATTATAGCAAATATATAATATACTGTTAAAAGTAAAATGTTTTGAGTTACAATATTCAAATGAAAGTCCACTGACTCTATGTGTATAACTCAGTGAGTTTTTCACTGTTATAGACCGAGTAACCACCATCAGATAGATGGTTCTTACAACTCTGAAGGTTCTTTTGTGTTTTAGGCAATAATAGCAATGTCTAACATCAATATTATTTCCTTTACAACAGAGAAATGACTTATTTTTTAATTTTAGACAATTTTAAACAAAAAGTATGTTGTATTTTCATAAGATCCACTATCTAATTTTAACTGTAATTATGTTTGGCAATAATCTAAAGTATTCTATTGTATATATGGAAAAGCCACAATGTATTTCCACTTTGCAGATACGATGAGCATTCATATTCGTGCACATTTCTCTTGGGTATTTCTACAAGAGCAGAATTAATACGCCACAGAGAAGGCCTATTAGTTTAAGATGGCAGATACTACCTGTTTCTCAAAGTGGTTGTACAATTTTTTTTACAATCCCACGAACAATATTACTCTTTGCCAACCCTGGGTGCTTTCTATGGCCAGTGTCACTATGAAGTTCAGGCTGGCCTCATGACAGTCACATTAATGGATCACAGAGGAAGTTTAATTATACCAATTTATAATCCCACAAAACTCTACACTTTGTAAACACTGGGTATTTTCAGCATTTTAAAGTAATTATGAGGTGGAAGGGAAAATGGGAGTAAAAAAGGGTGGGAGTAACAATGTTTGACAAAAAATGTACTCACTAAGCTGGGCATGGTGGCTCATGCCTATAATTCTAGCTACCCAGGAGGCTGCGATCTGAGAATCCAGGTTCAAAGCCAGCCCTGACACAAAAGGACCTGAGACTCTTATATCTAATTAACCACTAGAAAACCGGAACTGGTGCTGTGGCTCAAGGGGGAGGGTAGGGAGGTAGCCTTGAGCTGAGGAGCTCAGGGTCAGCACCTAGGCCCAGAGTTCAAGTCCCACGACCAAAGGAAAACAAAACAAAACAAACAAATAAAAAAGAAATGTACTATCTTATGTAGCTATAAGCCCTCTGTATATTACCTTGACAATGAAATTAAAAAATAATTTTGAATAGAAATTCTTTAATGAGGGGGCTGGGAGTTTGGCCTAGTGATAAGAGTGTTTGCCTAGCATGCATGAAGACCTGGGTTCAATTCCTCAGCACCCCACATACATAGAAAAAGCCAGAAGTGGTGCTGTGGCTCAAGTGGTAGAGTGCTAGCCTTGAGAAAGCCCAAGGACAGTGCTCAGGCCCTGAGCTCAAGCCACAGGACTGGCAAAAAAAAAAAAAAGAAAGAAATTCTTTAATGATATATGAAAAAAAAGAAATTCTTTAATGAATCTAATTACAAAACATTCACAATAAATCATTTAGTGTTTTCTTCATGGAATTTTTGCCTTATCTATTTTTGCCTTTTCTTATTTATGTACATGATACACTTTTTCTCTAATTTGAAATTTAGTCTTCTATGTCCTTAAATTTAAAGCAGGGCCTTTGTAAACAGTAGTTTCTGTGAACCTGGTCTTAATTTCAGTGCTTGTTTCTTTTGTATGAATTACTATAATTATTGACAGTGTTAGGCTTAGGTATATATTATATCATCCTGCCAGTAAAGTTTATCCTATTTGTTCTGCTTCTTTTTCAAATTTCTTTGGAGTACTCAACTTATTCCATTTTCTTTCTTATTAGTACTCTAAATATTACAAATGAGCTTCCATAGACATCATGGATCATTTTCGCATAGTTTAACCTAAGTCACAATAGTAATTGTAAATAATCCAAATAGATTTATATATAATTTATCCTTATTGTTGTTCCATTTTGCTCTGTAGTTCTTTGTGGAATCATTTTTTCTCTCTCTTTTTGTCAGTCATGAGGCTTGAACTCTGTGCCTGGGTGTTGCCCCTAAGCTCTTGGCTCAAGGATACTGCTCTACTACTTGAGCCACAGTGCCACTTCTGTTTTTCTGGTGGTTAATTAGAGATAAGCGTATCATGGACAGACCTTCATGCCTGGGGCTCGCTTTGAACGGCAGTCCTCAGATCTCAGCCTCCTGGGTACCTAGGATTACAGGCATGAGCCACTGAAGCCTGGCTTTGGAATCATTTTTGTTTTAATAGGAAGAATTTCTTTTAGTATTTTCCAGTGTCATTTTTTAGTAATATTTTTTTCAGCTTTAGTTTGTCTTTATTTTGCCTTCACTAAAAATTCTAGGTTAGCATTATTTTTTCTTTCAGTGCTTTAAAGAGCTTATTCTCGCTCTCTCCCTCTTTTTGCCAGTCCTGGGGCTTGAACTCTAGGCCTGGGCACTGTCCTTGGACACTTTTTGGTCAAGGCTAGTGCTCTGCCACTGGAGCCACAGCGCTGCTTCTGGCTTTTTCTGTGTATATGGTAGATCAAACCCAGGGCTTTGTGCATGCTAGGCAAGCACTCTACCACTAGGCTATGCTCCCAGCTCCTTATTCTCTTCCCCTTTCCTCTCCTCTTCCCTTCCTTCCTTCCTTCCTTCCTTCCTTCCTTCCTTCCTTCCTTTCTTGGTAGCAGAACTTAAAGCTTGCTAGGCACAAAGGTGGCCTACTATTTGAGCCACAACTTCATCCCCTTTACAATTTTATTTGTATTTATCCTATTGAGAATTCAGAGTTTCTTCTCTTTGTTTTCAGCTCTTTCCTTGTCATGGAAACAGAGCTGCTCAAAATTTCTAAGACTTGTATTATGCATTTAGGTCTTTCTACTGTGTTCCATATTTCTCATAATCTTTCCTACACTTTCTTATCTAGTCTATCTCAGCAGAGGAAACTTTCTTCCAAACTACTTATTCTAACATTACTATCTCTTCTGCTGTTTTTAATTTGCTGATGGACCCATTAAACACACACACACACACACACACACACACACACACACACACACACACACACACACACACACACACAGGGTTGCCTCAATTTGTAATTTTTCTGCCTCTGCCTCTAGGATTATAGGCTTATGCCACCACATTCAGCACAACAACCAAAATTTTTATTTATTTATTTATTTATTTTTGCCAGTCTTGGGGCTTGAACTCAGGGCCTGAGCACTGTCCTTGGGCTTTGCTCAAGGCCAGCATTCTACCACTTGAGCCACAGCACCACTTCCGGCTTTTTTTCAGTGTATGCGGTACCAAGGAATCAAACCTGGGTCTTCTTGCATGCTAGGCAAGCACTCTACCACTAGACCAAACTCCTAGCCCCCAAATTTTTAACTTTATAAATACATACATACATATATACACACACACATATGCACATATAATATATATACACATATTCATTTCAAAGTCGCTAATAAAATTCATCATCAGTTAAAGTTCTTATGTAATAACTAATACCTAAATGAGTTATGGATTGCTTTTTTCCTCAGTATATGAATAATTCAATTTTATTAGCATACCCTCTAGTATTTTACCATATACTGAATTATAAATCGAATTTTGTGTGTGTGTGTGTGTGTGTGATGGGGCTTGAACTCTGCCTGGGCGTGTCCCTGACCTCTTTAGCTGAATCAAATATTCTAAAAGCACTAACAGGGGTTGTTTTCTCAGTAGAATAACAGCAGCTCATCCACATTTTCTAGAAGGCTGGATCACTTCAGTTTTGCCCACTGTCTTAAGAGAGCAGCCTCAATCAAGCTTCAGTGCAAATTCGGTATATAATAAGACCCTTCTAATTGGCAGTGCTCAAATCTGCCTCTCTGGCACTAGAAGAATGCTGAACTATCTCTTCAGATCTTTGGCTTCCTAGCTATTATTTTCTGCTGCATTTCTCAGCATCTTCTTTTGTACATGTATACACCTAAAGTTAGTCAAGGGCTTCAAAGGGAACTGGATACAGATTTCCAGGTTAGTTTCCATGCGATTCCTCTTTTTTTTTTTTTTTTTTTTTTGCCAGTCCTGGGCTTGAGCTCAGGGCCTGAGCACTGTCCTTGGACTTTCTCAAGGCTAGAGCTCTACCACTTGAGCCTCAGCACCACTTCCGGCTTTTTTTGTATGTATGTGGTACCAAGGAATCGAACCCCGGTCTTCATGCACACTAGGCAAGCACTTTAACCACTAGGCCAAACTCCCAACCCTCTATGCGATTCCTTTCTTTAGTGGAGTTAAGTTTCAACTACTTAAGTAACTAACGACTTTTTTTTTTTGTAGTCCTGGGGCTTTCTCAAGGCTAGAGCTCTACCACTTGAGCCACAGCACCACTTCCAGCCTTTTCTATGTATGTGGTACTGAGGAACTGAAGCCAGGTCTTTGTGCATGCTAAGCAAGCATTCTACCACTAGGCCAAACTCCTGGCCCCCAACTAAAGACTTTTATCTTTCTTCTCCAGCCCAGTTAGACTGCCAGCTTATATCACAAATTAAGAAATGCTTCTGGCAAAAAAGTCCAGCTGACTTGATACTTCAAAAAAAATAAAACCTCTTGTACATGACCTAAACCACTTGAAAAATGTAGAAAATTGTTCTTGAGACGTGTGTCATGCAAAAACATATCAGGCCAGATATGATCCTTTCTTTAGCTTTGTTTTGCTGAACCCTGGAACAGTTTTTCTTTTTTCTTTTTTTTTGCCAGTCCAGGGTCTGAGCACTGTTCTTGGGTTTTCTCAAGGCTAGCACCTCTACCACTTCTGACTTTTTTCTATGTATGTGGTACTGAGGAATCAAACCCAGGACTCTATGCATGCTAGACAAGCACACTACCACTAGGCCAAATTCCCAGCCCCTGAAATAGTTTTTCTACCTTCCTGTTATAACCATGATTGTATAAATTAACTTAGAAGTCAGCAAACCCTGATTATTTCTACTAAAGTTGTGAGTGATAATATAAGGTGAAATAATTGGGTTAAGTCTCATTGTGTCTAATCCCTGGAAAAGTATTTCTCAAAAATATTAACAGGGACCGGGAGTGGGGCCTAGTTGTAGAGTTCTTGCCTAGCATGCATAAAGACCCAGGTGTGATTCCTTGGTACCACATACACAGAAAAAGCTTGAAGTGGCACTTGGCTCAAGTGGTAGAGCACTAGACTTAAGAAAGCCCAAGGACAGTGCTCAGGCCCTGAGTTCAAGCCCCTGGACTGGCAAAAATAAAATAAAAATAAATAAAATTGTGTGAAAATGGCACGATGGCTCAAAGAGTAGGGTGGTAGCCTTGAGCTGAAGAGCTTAGGGACAATGCCCTGCCCTGGCCCAGAGATCAAGTTCCATGACCAGCAAAAAAAAAAAAAAAAAAAAAAAAAAAAAAAATTAATGGAACCACTTGAATTTTTAATATATAAGCCAACAACCACATTCTATATGTTTAGGTTCTTATTTGAGCAGCTATTCCATTGTTTGAAGACAAAAATAAAGAACAGGTCTGACTGAAATCAGTCTCAAAAAGACTCAGTTGTTAACCACATGAAATCATTAATCAATGACCACTTAATTATGTTTGGTTGGAAAAGGCAATGAAATGTGTTGTGAGAAAATACTATTAGTTGTTCTGCAAGAACAATGGCTACGGGGCCGGGAGTTTGGCCTAGTGGTTAAAATGCTTGCCTAGCATGCATGAAGACCCGGGTTCGATTCCTTGGTACCACATACATAGAAAAAAGCCGGAAGTGGTGCTGAGGCTCAAGTGGTAGAGCTCTAGCCTTGAGAAAGCTCAAGGACATTGCTCAGGCCCTGAGCTCAAGCCCAGGACTGGCAAAAATAAATAAATAAATAAATAAGTAAGTAAGTAAATAAAATTAAAAAAAAAAAACATAGGAAAAAAAAAAAGAACAATGGCTAAAGATTTGAGGACACCGGGATCAATGTCAACAATTAAAGCACAAGATAGGGCAGGGAATGTGGCTTGCCCTGGGTTCCTCAGTACTACATAAACAGAAAAAGCCAGAAGTGGTGCTGTGGCTCAAGTAGTAGAGTGTTAGCTTTGAACACAAGAAACTCAATCCCCAGAACTGGCAAAAAAAAAAAAAAGGGGGTCAAGCAGTTGATATACTTTTAATTCATTCAAAACTTGCCTTGTATGAGCTTTGTATACTATTCCTAATTGTTTGAAAATATATGTACACAAATGTTTTTCTGAATAGGTCTAGAGTTTTTATGAATTCTCCACCAAATGAAAAATCATTTCAGGCACACTAGCAACTAGCAGGTGTAGTAAGATTAAAGTGACAGGTATAAATGAAAGCTGGACATTTCAGGAATAAAGTGCCCTAGCATTATGGTTCTCCTTTTTCACTGGGTTGACATCTGCATTCATGGTGTAAAAGCAAGGATGGGTAAAATTTCTGGTACCATAACATATACTAAGGTAACCAAAGTATATCTCAAGTCATAATATGTGGCTCACATATTGCAGTGAAACGGAAAGAAGGCCAGCTTCACTTAACAATGCCTAATGAAGCAGTAAAAATGATCAGTTTTATTAAACCTCATATGTTCTATGTGAGAAAACAGAAAAAGTATCCTAAAATGCTTTTGCTACACTCTATAACAAAATGTTTCGTTCCAAGCTGATATAGTTGCTTTTTTTCCCCACAAATATTTTTACTGGAAAGCACAACTGACAAACTATGGCTATTCAGACATATATCTAATATATACTCTTGAAAGTAGGGCTGTCATTTAGAGAAAATACAGTGGCCAATAATAAAATTCTAGAAACTCTGTATCAACCATCATGAAGCTGATAACATCTCTAGATGTTAATACTGTTTATAGTATTAATAAATGTGACTTTCTTGTAGTATATGTTTGTCAACAGACATCTGTATGAGTGTAACCAGTTTCCAAATGACTAATTCATGTCACAAAGTCATGCATAAGACTCAAAGCTTACGATATGATGCCTTGGTCATTAGGGCCAGAAGAAAACATATGATTTCCTAAAAATACTTTTCACCATTTTATTCTGTCTACCGATACTTTGCCTGGTTCAGAATCAATACTGTTATGACAATCCAGATTATAAACCGTAGATAAAAGGGAACAGGAAAAAAATGTTTACACATAAATACAGAAATATATACAATAGACATGAAATGCAAGACACATTACTGGTTAGGTATTTTCAACAAAGAGCCTCCTCAAAAGTTAGTACCACAGGACTGGGAGTTTGGCCCAGAGGTAGGGTGCTTGCCTAGCATGCACGAAGACCCGGGTTCAATTCCTCAGTACTACATACATAGAAAAAAGCCGGAAGTGGTGCTGAGGCTCAAGTGGTAGAGCTCTAGCTTTGAGAAAGAGTGCTCAGGCCCCAAGCTCAAGACCAGGACTTGCAGCAAAAAAAAAAAAAAAAAAAAAAGTTAGTACCAGTGAGGAAGCTTTAGGGCTCAGCAGCATACCAAGATACCTATAACCTATTAGCTCAGATTTACACTAACCAACAACAGCTTTGTGTTGAAAAACATTTTATGTCTTAACACATATAAAAACATATATAAGTAGGTACTTTGATTTTCAGTATATTGAGGAAATGGGTCAGAGCTGCAATTAAAATATACACAAAATCTGTATTCTTAATTATTATATATTACTATATTTTTTGGGTAAACAACAGTTATTCTGGATTCATATTAACTATTCTAGCTTTGATTTGAAAGCCACAGAATTTATCCCTCTGTCATTACTTTTTATTTTATTCTTTTCTCAAAAGTTTTCAAGTTTCTCATTCAGAAGTTTGGTCATTTTCTTTTCATATTTTGGCCCAATTATCTGAACAGATGAATTATTTGAACAAATCAATCTACAGATACCTATGATGAATCTTTCTCAATTTACGTAAACAGAGTTATTACTGTTAGATATACCATCAGAATAAGCACATATTAGACGACTAATGACTTATTATAACAAATTCAACTTTGATTCCTTAAAACTTGAAAATTGGAAGCATATTAGGAGGAAGGCTAAAGTGGTACTAGTCAAGTATTAGACTTAAGAGTGTTTTGGTCACCCTGTAATTGATGCCATGTGAACTTATATTACTCAGTGATATTCTGATTAACATACTTAGAATACAACTTCTTTTTTTTGGCAGGGGAAGGGGGATTGTCAATCGTGGAGCTTGAACTCTGGCCTGAGTGTGTCCGTAGCTTTTCAGCTTAGGGCTAGTGCTGTACAATTTGAGCCACATTACCACTTCCAGTTTTCTGGTGGTTAATTGGAGATACGAGTCCCATGAATTTTCTTGCCCCAGCTGGCTTTGAACCTCAACACTCCGATCTCAGCCTCCCGAAACAGCTAAGATTATAGGTGTGAGCCACCAGCGCCTGCTCTTTTTCTTTTTTATTTTACTGGTCCTGGAGCTTGAGTTCAGGTCTGAGCCCCCAGTGCCTGGCAGAATATAAATTCTTTACAGTGAAATAAACTGTCAAAATTCCACATTCACAGTGTGAGCATGCATCAAGAGCCAAAGACAATCTTCCCGTTGGGTTTAACCTAAGTGTTTCTACTTGTCCTTGCATAGAAACAGGTAAATTTAGGATTGGAGAGCTTTGAGGCCCATGATTTTCAGGAAGGTTACCCATACCTTCATAAATCACAGCACTACACAAACGAATGTTACAAGGCAGAAAAACTACCACTGTCATGTAGTCTACCTGAGATATATCTACCAAGACTCAAGACTGTCCTATCTATTACCATTTCCAAATCATTTGTTCTCTAGCTTCCTTATATGCCAAGACTTTGAAATGTAGGACAACTTACATTTCAGAAACAATATGATTTTACTTGGTTATTTTAAAGTACCTTAAATCTTCTATGAATTTCTGTCATTTGCCACTGCTGCAATTCAGAATTCATATTCTGATAAATATGAAGATTAAGATAGAAATTCCTAACTTGACCCAAACTTAAATTTAACTCAAATTTAAATAACTTCTAAAACGCAGTTAGCCCTCATCTTGGATCCAGACACTTTACAGATAAATCTCCAACTCTGTAAACAGCAAAATGAAACACCTATAACATAAGGTACCTTTATTTGCTAGAATGACAAGTCATGAGGGTAAAAACCCTAATGTATCAATCAATTTAACAATGTCACTCACTCAAAAGAAAAAAAAAGTATTCCTCAGGTGATCTCTACTCTTCTACATGCTTAAAAAACAAAACACTGGGGCTGGGAGTTTGGCCTAGTGATAAGAGTGCTTGCCTAGCATGCACGAAGACCCGGGTTCAATTCCTTGGTACCACATACTTAGAAAAATCCAGAAGTGGTGCTGAGGCTCAAGTGGTAGTGGTCTAGCCTTAAGAAAAATCCAAGGACAGTCCTCAGGCCCTGAGCTTAAGCCCAGGACTGGCAAAAAACAAACAAAACAAAACAAAAAAAAACCACACCATACACACACCAACTCTAGCTCTGAATCTACACACAACAGACCACCTCCCCTGTGGAAATGTAGTCAACAGATAGCATTTCCTTTAAATTGCCTAACTTTTAGACTTCTGGATCAAAATTAAACACTTCAAACCAAACTGCTTTAAGCAGCCTGATGTTCTTCAAAAGGCTAAACAGAGAAAAAGTACATGAGCCAACAATTCAATTTCTAGCGAAATATCCAAGGGAATTGACAACATGAAGTCCACACAAAAACCAGTACATAAATGTTAAGAACAGAACTTTACACAACAATCAAAGGGAAAACAACTCAAGTATCCATCAACTAAAAGTAAGTATTTGAAAGCTAGTATATTCACACAATGGAGTATTATCGAGCAGTAAAACAAACTAATACACACTACAGTAAGGATTAAACTTAAAAAAAATCTTCAAATAGACAAAACTTGTCATTAAAGGCCAATTAACCCCCAGAAAACGGGAAGTGGGACTTGGCTCAAGGGTAGGGTAGTAGCCTTGAGCTGAAGAGCTCATGGACAGCATCCAGACCAAGCTCAAGCCACATGACCATCTCTCCCCCAAAAAGTTGTCATTAAAAAGAGGAGAAAGGCCAAGAGTGTGGCCTAGTATGCACAAGCTCTGGGTTCAATTCCCTGGTACCATGTACAGAGAAAAATCCAGAAGTGGTGCTGTGGCTCAAGTGGTAAAGCGCTAGCCTTGAGAGAGCTCAGGACAGTGCCCAGGCCCTGAGTTCAAGTCCACAGAACTTTCCCAACCCCCAATAAAAGGGGAGGAGCTAGGTACTAGTGGTCAATGCCTGTAATCCTAGCTACTTAGGAGGCTGAGATCCAAGGGTCATGACTGGAAATCAGCCTAGGCAGGAGTCCAAGAAACTCTTCTTTCGTTTTGTTTTTTTGTGGGTCATGACAAAAAACTTCTTTTGCTTAAGGCTACTCCTCCACTACTAGAGTCTCAGCTCCACTTCCTGTTTTCTGGAGGTTAACTGGAGATAAGAGTTTCAGGTCCTTTTGTTGTGCCTGGCTGGCTTTGAATCTTGATCCTCAGACCTCTGCCTCCTGAGTAGCTAGGATCACAGGCGTGAGCGACCACACCTGGCTTATTCCTAATAAACTACCAAAAAAGTGGAAGTGGAGCTGTGGCTCAAGTAGTAGAGTAGTAGCCTTGAGCAAATGAAGTTCAGTGGCCAGGCCCTGAGTTCAAGCCTCAACTGCCACACTTGCACACTCACACACACACCCCACCCCTCACCTCCATAAAACCTATCACACTGCAAAGATTTTTAAGGTACTTATGAAGAGGAGGATAGTGGTTTGAGACCAGCCTCCACAGAAAAGTAGATGCTATCTATCTCCACATAACCAGCCCTTAACCAGCAAAAAGCAGGGCTGTAGATATATCACAAGGAATAGAGCACCAGTCTAGCAAGCTCCAGATTCTGAATTTAGTACCAGCAAAGAAAGAATCAAACAAATCCAGGAAAAAAAGGGCCAGAAGGCTGATCAAGTGTTCTAACATTGTCCAGCAAGCATGAAACCTTAAATTCAAATTCCAGCAGTATTGCACCCCTCCCTCTTAATTTTTTTTTTCCTGGTAGTAGCATATGCCTGTAATCCCAGGTACTCCAGTGGCAGACTGGAGGATAGACAACGTTGACTCCAGCTTGGGCACAAGCGCAAGACCTTATTCGAAAAATTAAAAACCAAAAAAGAGTAGGGACAAAACTCAAGTAGGTAGGGCATTTGCCTAGTAAATGTGAGACCCTGTACAGAATCACCAAAGACAAGACAAAAAAAAAAAAAAAAGAAAAATCTAATTATATAAAGTATGTGACTTAAAAATATATCAAAACTTCAATAAATGGCATTGAGCTATACAATTATGGTGGACTCTTTAAAAATTTTTTTACTCTCTATCCTGTTTGTAAAATACTGTTTATAAAGTGAATCCAACAGTTTCTTATGTATTATCAAAGACAGGATAAACAATAGACATTATCAACTAGTACAGTCCCTGTTTTTAATACCTGGATCAAGTCCAAGGCTAGCAACAGAGCTGGCACTATGGCACTGTTTTAATTACTCAGCAGCAGTTTCCCATACCACCCTCATCCCAGACACATCAGATTCTACTCATTCCATTTCCTGCAAAATAATTTCAGATTTTATAATTTGAACTAAGTTACCCAGGTAGTTTTACTATAATCCCACCCTAACTTCTTAGAGAACAAGGAAAGTGAAAAGATTTCAATGGATTCAAACTAGTTTCAATTTAAACAGTCAAAAGCACAGGCCACAAGAATGTGGTAACAACAGGGTCACCACAGTAGATAAAAGTGGAAAAAAAAAATCCTTTACTTTTCATTGTAAGTAAAATTTAATTCAAGAAAATATACTGGAGAAACATATAGTGTCAAAATAATCCACCTGTAGTTTTGTTTTACATTAACAGCAGAGTTTAAAATGCCGTAAAAACTCTGAAAATATAAACAGTAACTATAAGCCCACCTAAAATAGTAAAAGTAACCTACGAAAAATATTTACTGAACATGTTTGTATCTGGCTGGCAATCTGACACACTGTGCAATTGTTAAAAAAAAAAAAAAAAAACCTAGGGGCCGGGAGTTTGGCCTAGTGGTTAAAGTGCTTGCCTAGCATGCATGAAGACCCGGGTTTGATTCCTCGGTACCACATACATAGAAAAAAGCCAGCCCACGCACAAAAGTCATAGGAGTCTTATCTCCAATTAACAGCAAGAAAACCAGAAGCAGACCTGTGGTTCAAGTGGTAGAGCAGTAGCCTTGAGTTGAAGAGCTTAAGGGTAGCACTCGGGCTCAGAGTTCAGGCCCCACAACCAACAGAAAAAAATATATAATTCAGAAATATTATCTGTCTCATTTGTTTGTGGTGCCAGCACATAATATCCACTCATCATTAATTGTAGTGCCACCACTGTGCTAGATCTCTTGGTATTTATTTAACTGTAATTATATATTTATGATTGGTTAATTTTTGATTTAACAAAATCTACTCACAGATAGTCTGTTAAGCAACTTTACAAAGTATCAATTACTTTAATTGAATTTAAATTTAGTTAACACAGAGCATCAATGAAAACCAAGGTTGAGCAAAAGTGTTTTTTGTGAGGACTGAATCTCACAAAAATGTAAGTCTATATTGTACAAGATCTTTGAAGGGAGTCTAGATTGGGAAGGAACCTGGAATCTTTCTGGGAAGCAGTGTAATTCTTGTATCTGCTTCTACAGAACTAAGTAGCCAAACTCTTTACCAATAAATAGTATGCTCAACAAAGAAACAGAAAAGGCTGAAACATCACTGGTTTAGACCGGGAGCTCCTTGCATGAGACTGTGTAGCCTTAGATTCCCTGAGCCGGGGCACAGAAGAGTTCAATAAACATTGAAGGAAATGTTCAATAAACATTGAAGGAAATGTGTCTGCACTAGAATTCTTACAATAATAACAACAATAATAATGGGGGGGAAGCAGTGCTAAACATTTAACATTGAAACCACCTAGGCTACTTCCTCCATAGTCTTCTTTTCTAATAACCTTGAGCTCTGCTCATGATGTTTTTTATATTTTACCTTTATGTCATCATAAAAAGGTACATCTCTGACTCAAAAAGTTCCAGGTCAAACATTGTTAAATACATGAATCTACAGTTTTATGCTTACTAAGCAACTGAATATATAAAAAAATTAAAAACTGCGATAAAATATTAGCCTTTACAAAATCTTTAAATTTGCAAAAAAAAAAAATAGGATGGCAGGTTTACAATCCTTTGAGGGTTAAGATATATAAAAAAAATTTAAACTATATTCCTTTGTAGACCATGCACAAGTTTCCCCCTCCCCCCAAATTCCTCAGACCACCAAGTCTTGGGTGGTGAACACAGACTGCAAGCACCGGGGCCTCCCAGGGATAACTCGATAATAAAGAAAAAGGTAAACAAGAGTTCCTGGTAAAACTTTTGCTTCCTATTCAATCTATTCTATTAGATTGTAGTGAGGCTTTCACCATCTGGAGCAAATAAAATACACTGCTTTCTTTACCCAGAGCTGTACACAGCCCTGATATCCAACCCTAAGTTGAAAGCACTAGGCCCCTTCCAGTCAATCTTCTTTAGTGAATTTCCAAATGTAAGTACTAGTGTTTTTCTGAAGTACACAATTTACCTGCACGTAATTCACAAGCAAATTAGTAGCATTACATATGCAATCCCTCAAAGGTGGAGGAAAAAGAGGGCAACTTTAATTGGTTTAAAGACAAATTCTTTCCTACTCACTCACAAGACAATTAGTGATGACGCAAATTTTAGGGTAAAGTGACGAATACTGTATCTACACAGACTAATATCCTGCAAAGGATCAATAATACATTTACCTCCTGGCCAACCCACCTTTTTTCTTTCTCCTATACGTAGGCTTCTCCCGAAACGAAACTAAATAAAAATATGAAGGGCCCCAAACTTCAAATGCTGGGAAGACGTCTCCATTCCTTTTAAGTCCAAGAGAGGCTTTAGAACAAGCCTTTATTAAGTTTGTGCACAAATTAGAACTCGGCTCAAGCTTGTTTAAATCTCTAAGCCACGAAAGCAATCCTTTTACCAAATGTATCCAGACGCTTCGTATTGCTTACTTGCATTTTCAACCCGACTCCAGATTGTGTTTTACTATTTTCTTTACGCCAGATAATAAATAGTAGGCAAACTCGCTAATCCTTTTCCCCCCCTCTAGAGCATCTTGTAATAAATAATAAAAAAAAATCAACGGATACAAGAGTCTGCCCGGGGAGGAGGATTTTTTTTTTTTTGTGCAAAATTCACGGCTGGAACAATCGGAGGCAGCCAAGGGCGACGCACAAAGAGAACAGAGAAGAAATACACATTCCACGGACGCATCCTCGCCCCCCTCCCCGGGAAGGTCACTGGGGGCCAGCACCAAGGCCGAGGGGGCCCCCGCGGCGTCCCCGCAGGGCTGCCCCCGATGCCGGGGCCCGAGGTCCGGGTCTCCGGGCCCGCCCGTCCTCCCGCGGCCCCGGCCCCGCCGCGCTCCCCCCGCCGGCTGCGCGGCCCTCCCGGGGACGGGTCCGGGCCGGAAGGGCCCCCCCCCCGCCCCGGCTCCGCGGCGAGGGGCCCCGGGACCCCCACTCACCCTCCAGCAGGCGGGTAATGAGGCTGTCCACGTTCAGCTCCCCGTCCGCCATCTTGTCGGCACCAGCCTCTCCTTCCCGGCCGCGGCAACAAGGGTTTCTCGGCGGCGGCGGCGGCGGCGGCTGCGGCGACGGCTCGGCGTTCTCTCACCTACGAGTCACGCGGCGTTTGGACCCCGGGACCACCGCCCCCTCCCCGGGCCCGCCCCCCGCCCCGTCGAGCCGCGGGCGCGCGCACCCCCGAGCACCCGCGACCACGAACACACACACACACACACACACACACACACACACACACACACACCCAAGCCCGGGCCCCCCACGAACCGGGCCGCGTCAGACCCAGGCCGCCACCTCCAACTCCTACTCCACCACCTCCTCCTCCTCCTCCGATCCTCGGCACCGCCCAGCTCCGCAAAGCTCACCAGCGCCGCCGACAGCCCCACCCGCAGCGCCACTCCAGCTCCACAGAGCCAGCCCGCCGCCGCCGCGCCAGTCCGCGCAGATCTCCGCGCATGCGCGCCGCGCTCTCTCCTCCTCCTCCTCCTCCTCCCCCCCCCCCACACTGCGCGTTACTCTCTCCCACCTTTCCCCCGCCCCACCCCCCCGCAATCACGGACTAGGGCGCAAGCGCTGTGAGCCCCGATCTCCCGCGCCCAGGCTGCAGTCGCGGCGCTGGTGCGTGGTTCCCCCATCCGCCCATCTTTTTCCACATCCCACTGCGCCGACTCGCCGGTGGACCGCGCAGGCGCGGTCGAGGCCAGGCGTGCCAGGCCCGGGAAGCTCTCCTTACTCGGGACGCTGGTAGGCAGAACTGGTGGTCTCTCTCTCTCTCCTGTTTGCCCTGGTGGTCCCGCGGTTCTGCAGGACTTAGCCGTTGCTCCCTTCCCGCCTGGATGTGCTTTTCTTGGCTTCGTTCCCTGGCGTTGCATGCAATCCTCCTGTGTCTGTTACTCGGGAAACGCGGACTGCATGTTTAAAACCCAAGCGTGTGGAAAGCCAGAAAGAGCTTCTCTGCTAGACAGCTTTGATAAAGCACATTTATAACCTAATTGTCTACAAGTCTGGTCACCCTTTGTGTCCCTGGATGAACCAAGAGTTAAAACGGATCGGAAGGATCAGCAGTCCTGCCAATTTCCATGGGAACCCCTCTCTCCCTTCTCTGTAGGTCATCAGTCACATCGTCACGTTATCCCCCATTTCCATCCACGGTGGATAACCCCTATCCACAGCTCTCCTGTTCATACTATCTGTCTTGTGATTGTGTAAGCATTGGTCTTCCACACTTAGTTCCTAACAGGTTAAAGGAATTATTTATCTTTTACCATACCTACCAAGTATCAGAGAAGGAAAGGAGAGAGAAACAGGGGGGCTTAGAAAGGTCCATTATCCAGCTTTCCTGTGATCGCACCATGTTGCCTCTAGAAGGACAGGAAAAAGAGCAGCCACTGAAAGTATCAAAGCAAGAAACAGTATTTGTCTTCCTTTAGAAGATGGTCGAGACCAAAGTTCTTTTCCTATTCCACAGGTGCTCTTTCCCACCGACTCAGACTTGATGCTACCTGGAGAGAGAGGCAACGGGTTGATAATAACTAGCTGATCATAACTAACATCGTTGATACTAACCAACGTCACTGATAATAGCTAACACACTGAAATCTCTGTAAATGCCTAAGTATTGTTTTAGATGGCATTATTTAATCTTTAAAAGAAAGCCCTGCATCTCTCCTTTGTGAATGGGGTTAATAGAAGCACAAATGATTAACTCCAAATCATACAAATAAGTAAACAGCAGAGCTAGGATTCAAACCCAGGCATCTAATCATAGAGTTTGCACTCTTAAGAACAGCAATTAAGTGTGTTAGTGTGTGAGCTGGGTGCTTTATAATGTGTGTGCCTTATGAACTTGGGCAATAGAGACTAGAATGTGGGGGGAAGAGGGAGGAGGAGAAATAATTTTCCAGTCAGATGATTTTATGATTATCAAGATGAATTATAGCTAGGATTCCCCAATGTGTTTTCTAGTTACTTATCCGCTTTAGGATTTTGTTAATTAATGATGAAGTCAGAACAGGTAACAGTTATAATGGCAGTCCTGCCTGGAGTAGATTTTACATTTTGTGGCCTTTAGGGACACTAAAAATGACTTAACTAGGCATGATGACACTTGCCTATAATCCTAGCTACTGGAAAGATAGAGGCAGAAAGGTGGACAGTTCAAGCCCAATCAGTGCTATCAGTATGGTTCAGTGGTAGAGTGTCTGTCTACCAAGGGTGAGTTCCTGAGTTCAATTCCCAGAACCTTTCTCCCAAAAAGAATGAAAGAAATGGCTTATCATCATTTTCTTTTTTGTTAAAGTATGTGTATTTTTAATCTAACTTTATTCCAGAAGAAAGGGGTTATGATAGGTTACATAAAGCATGAAGCAGAGTAAATTAAAAATGAGTACAGAGAAAATAGAACAAAAGTGAACTGAGAGCAAGTTAGATACTATTAAGCCAGCAGTTTTGCATACAAAATGCACAGTGCAAGGACCTATGGGTTTCCAGTAATAGGGATAAGTCACAAACTTGACTCTCAGTTTTCTAGAAATCAAAGAAAAATTAGTTCAGTTGCAAGTGGAGAAGATACTTTTTTTGAACTGAAACCAGGATTTGACTATAACAGCTCCTAGGCTCACATGCCACTTCCCCAAATATCTTCAATGAGCCTTTGGTAAAAGCCTAGGATGCTTTGTGTTGCCTATATTCATCGACCCCTTGAATCCAATGGACTTAAGCATCTACCATTAGGGCTCAAATATATGCAGATACACTTAAAAGGAGACATTCAAAAGAAACTGGATTACACAGAAGGAGGTCAAGTATCTAATATCAGCAGAGTTTCCCTGAAGGCACAGGGCAATGATTCTGGGTATGTCCTGCTGCTGTCCCCTCTCCATTCCCACCAGGTAGTTCACTGTCTTAGAATTTTGGAACAGAATGAGCTGTTTTGAAAATGAAGGGATTTTATGACTAGGGGCCCAATCAACTTTTCTGTGGGATCTTTCTCTTAAAAAAAAAAAAATGGTATCCAGGACTAAGAGTTTGGCCTAGTGGGAGAGTGCTTGCCTAGTATTCATGAAGACCCAGGTTCCATTCCTCAGTACCATATACATAGAAAAAGGCAGAAGTGGTGCCGTGGCTCAAGTGATAGAGTGCTAGCCTTGAGAAAGCTGTGAGTTCAAGTCCAGGACTGGCAAGAAAAAAATGGTATCCATTCAGAACTCTCAGAGTTTGAAGTTGAACAGAAACTGTATTAACCCCTCAGTGGCTTCTCGAGCAGCCTATCACAATGCAAATTATTCTTTTTGATGAAAATAATGGGTATTCACATCGTGTAAGATAAAGACTTAAAATTAAGCTTGCATCAGTTCAGGGCAGATTTACCATGAAAGAAGATATTCCTGTTTTGTTTTTTTTTTTCCCAGAGTAAAATGTGCCTGCTTGGCCTGGTGGCTCATGACTATAATCCTAGCTACTCAGGAGGCTGAGATCTGAGGATTGGTTCAAAGCCAGCCGAGGTACTAAAATCACTAAAGTCTAAAGTCGGTACTAAAGTCACTGAAGTCGGTGAGAGTCTTATCTTCAATTAACCACTGGAAGTTTCCCTGTGGCTTTAGGGGTAGGGTCATGGCCTTGAGCTGAAGAGCTCAGGGACAGCACCCAGGCCCAAAGTTCAAGCCCCACAACTGACAAAAAAAAAAGTGCTTATTGGAAGAAGTTTGGAAAAATATAGAAAAAGATATAAAAATCACTTATAAGGGGCCGGAGTTTGGCCTAGTGGTAGAGTGCTTGCCTAGCATGCACGAAGACCCAGGTTCAATTCCTTGGTACCACATACTTAAGAAAAGCAAGAAGTAGTGTTAAGGCTCAAGTGGTAGAGTTCTAGCCTTGAGAAAAATCCAAGGACAGTCCTCTGGCCCTGAGCTTAAACCCAGGCAAAAAAAAAAAATCACTTATAACCTTACCAGTCACAGATTGGCCACTTTTTCTCTTCTTGTGCTGAGGAATTTAACCTAGGACCTCAAAGGCAAGTGATCTACCACTGGAGGCAATCATAGCCCTTTTAGTTTGTATCTTATTTTCAACATAGGATCTTATTAATTTTTCCCAGGCTGGCCTTGAAATTTCAGTCCTCCTGCCTCTGAAGCAGCTGGGCTTACAGGTTTACACTACTATACCTGGCTTATTTATGAATCATGGTTGTTGAACATTCATCAGCATATTATGAGGCTTATGGAGACATCTGACTCACTCATTCATGGATAATTACAGAAATGTCTGTGAAGGAAAAGTCCTGAGTATTATTTATGCTTCCTCATTGAAAGGGACTTGCGACATCATAATCATAATAAAATTATGCTTTTATTTTTTCCTAATAGGTAGCATCTAGGAAACTCTGATATCTAGTAGACAGAGGTAGACCAGATTTCACAGAAACCCAGCTATCATTGAGACCAGGGAGAGGTCCCTGTGGATTATCTTCAAAGAAGGAATTTTGGACCATTATGGACAATAGCGTTGAGCACCTTATAGTAAACACAACAGAGACTTTTATTGGGATGCTTTTCTTATTTGTTTCTCACTATTGGCCAGTAGTGAATGTGAATGTGAACAGATGTAGACTGCAAAATGTGGAAGTTGTGACAGACAGCTCTTTCTTGCCGAGTTAATTCAAGACAGTTTTTTTTGTTGTTGTTTTTTTGTTTTGTTTTTTTTTTTTTGCCAGTCCTGGGTTTGAGCTCAGGGTCTGAGCACTGTCCTTGGACTTTCTCAAGGCTAGAGCTCTACCACTTGAGCCTCAGCACCACTTCTGGCTTTTTTCTATATATGTGGTGCCAAGGAATCGAACCCGGGTCTTCATGCATGCTAGGCAAGCATGGCCTCAAGACAGTTTTTAGATGAATAAATTAACGCTTGTCTTTCCATCGGTAATATTCCTCTCAGTCAAGTCAATAGTCTTGAATGGTACTAAATTTAACTTTCATCAGGTATACCTTGAAGGTAGCTATTCGTTTAGTCAAATAGCATAAGCTTTTGGATATCTTTTTATTGGTGGCAGGAGGGAAGGTATTGGGGTTTGAGCTCAGTCTCTTTTACTTGTTAGGCAAGCCCTATACTACTTGATCCATACTTATAACCATTTGTGCTTTAGTTACTATTTGGATAAGGCTTCAAGTTTGTACCTGAGGCTGGCCTCATATTGTGGTCCTCCTCACATCTCATGCAAAACTGAGATTATAGCCATGTACCACAATATCCATCCAGTTTATTTGTTGTGATGGAGTGAAGGGTTATCTCACTAACTTTTTGCCTGGGCTGGCCTCAGACCTTGATCTTCCTGAGCCTTACATCCTTAGTAACTGAGTTTATAGGTGTATACCACCATGCCCAACAAGACTTAGTTTTTATATTCTTATACTAATAGAAGAATAAGGCATGTCTTCAGTCATTGTAGCCTCTAAAATTTAAAGCATATATAACCAAATACCTCTTTGCTTGCCTTGAGTAAAAAGATCTCTCTTCCAATACACACACACACACACACACACACACACACACACACACACACACGCACACACACACAGAACAGAGGTGGAGCATTTTTTGGGGGGGAGTGGTGGTCCATAGGGCTTGAGCTCTGGGCCTGGGCCTTGTCCCTGAGCTCTTTAGTTCAAGGCTACTGCCCTACCCCTAGAGCCACAACCGCACTTCCCCTTTTCTAGATATTAATTGGTGATAAGAATCTCTCGTTATTTAGTGCCCGGGCTGGCTTTGAACCACCATCCTCAGATCTCAACTTCCTGAGTAGCTATGATTACAGGCATAAGCCATTGCACCTGGATTCAGTGAAATGTTTTATTTTAAAACTTTAGTATATCCTTCATAACACAGTGGTTGCCATTCAAATGCCTAGTGATTGGACAAGTTAACTATATAGAGCTATTAACTCTTTTTTTTTGCCAGTCCTGGGCTTGGGCTCAGGGCATGAATACTATCCTTGGGTTTTCTCAAGGCTAGAGCTCTACCACTTGAGTCACAGTACCACTTCTGTCTTTTTTCTATGTATGTGGTACTGAGGAATTGAACTCCAGTCTTTGTGCATGCTAGGCAAGCACTCTACCACTAGGCAAAACTCCTAGCCCTAGAGCTATTAACTCTTAAGGCAACTGAAGTTGGATGAACTACCACAAATGGACATTATTTAATGACTAAAGTGTTGATCTGAGACCTTTTCTTTTACATTGTAATGAGATTACAAAGCCAGTTAGGTATTTAAGTCAGTGCTAGTATGGTACAATAAAAAATCATTTAATTTACTTATGGTGAAATGTTTCTCCTTCAGTGTTCTCCCTCCCTATTCTTTTGGAGGACTTCCCAGGAAACAACCAGCCACTAAGTAGCTAATTGTTTGCTTTTAAGGAAAAGTATACAGGATGTGAAGTTTGTGCAGATAAAATAGTTTTGCTTCTAGCTACAGTACAGTTGTTCTTTTTCTTTTTCCCAGAAGATCCAGCTTCTACTTGATTATCTTTTCAGTTGGGGAGTTATCTCTGCAAGGTTTCATAAGTCCCCATTTCAACTTACTTTAGTAACTGAGACAAAGAAAGAAAACACTGAGTTTTCTAAAACAGCTACAAAAAAAGTACATCTCCAAGAATAAATTAAAATTAATGGGTTAGAGTACCTCAAACTAAAACCATGTATGTCTGTGAAAAATATTCATTGGGGTTATATACCCATCACCAATAGATCATTTTATGTAGAAAATACTGATTACATAGGATATTATGAATTACTATTGACATCTTGATTTAAACTAGGACCAGTCTATTCTAAATAAGTTTATGTTTGAAATGTCTTGTGGTATTTGCTATTTAAGCAATTTTTTTTTTTTGTTAGTTGTGGTGCTTGAACTCTGGGCATAGATTTGTCCCTGAGCTCTTCAGCTTAAGGGTAGAGCCCTACTTGAGCCACAGCACCAGTTCTGGTTTTCTATTGGTTAACTGGAGATAGAGTTTCATAGATTTTTCAGCCGAGCGCAGGCGCAGCAGACACAGCAGGCGCAGGCTGCGCAGGTGCGGTGGCTCATAACATGTACTCCTAGCTACTTAGGAGGCTGAGATCTGAGGATCAAGGTTCAAAGCCAGCCTGAGTAACGGACCTGAGACTCTTATCTCCAATTAACCTCCAGAAAACAGGAAGTGGGGATTGGCTCAAGGGTAGGGCGGTAGCCCTGAGCTGAAGAGCTCAGGGACAGTGCCCAAGTCTAATTCAAGCCACATCACCGCCCCCCACACACAAAAATCTCATGGATTTTAGTGCCTGAGCTGACTTTGAACTGTGATCCTCAGATTTCAGCCTCCTGAGTAGGTAGGATTACAGGTGTAAGCCACTGGCTCTCAGCTTAAGGAAATCTTATAGTGACTAAATCTCTATAATGAAACATATATTGGACCAATTAAGAATGTATGAAATACTGTGAATGAGCACAGTCCTAACTTTTGTGACTATCTAGGGAAATGCCCACCAAGCTGCCTTTCTGAGCCTTGATTTCATTACCTACCAAAAAAATTTCCATTAATTAATGATCTCCAAAGTTTCTTCCAGTGTTAACAAGTGTTTAATCCTAAAATATACAAATGAAGCTCCAAAATGTAACATAATATTGTACAAGCTGTCCCCCATTTAGGAACTGGATTGACTCCAAAAGGTCAATTGTTTTGGAACACAGAACATATTTTCCCACAGACTGTGATACTAATGGTGGTTAAATTCCCAGCTCTATCTGTAAAATCAATTTAATCCTTAATGCAACTAGAGGAGCGTGTCCATAATAGTGTGGACTCTCATCACCAATTACCACACAGCTCATGGCAAAAAAAACTCCACTGAGAATTCTAATTTGGCACGGTAGAAAGCATCTCGGTATTTTTTTTTTTATTACCCTGAACTGTAGTTATGGCCCTAGTGTTAGTTCCAACTCCTAGACAGCCCTGCCTCGGCTCTAATGGGAGGCAAATCTTGGACAAGCAGATTGAAGTGTGAGTAATAGTTTGATGCTTCTGAACCTATAAGTAGGGTAGAGGAAGGAGGGTGCTAATGAGCTCAGTATATGATATCTGAAGGTATAGTTTCCAGGAAGGAATTGACACCCAAAACAAATGATAGAGAGTAGAAGGTTACAAGACAAATAGAAGTGAACGAACTATACTTGGAAATTTTTCTTTTCTTTTTTGCCCGTCCTGGGATTTGAACTCAGTGCCTGGGTACTCTTCTTGAGCTTTCTCAAGGTTGGTGCTCTAGCACTTGAGCCACAGCACCATTTCTGGCTTTTTCTGTGTATGTGGTACCCAGGAATTGAACCCAGGGCTTCATGCATGCTAGGCAAGCACTCTATCACTAGACCAAACTCCTGACCCCTGGACTGGGAACTTGTCACAGTTTTAATCTTATTCACTTTTTTTTTGTTGATCATGGGGCTTGAACTCAGGGCCTGGGCATTGTCCCTGAGCTCTTCAGCTCAAGACTACAGCCCTACCCCTTGAGCTACAGCCCCATTTCCCATTTTCTGGTGATTAATTGGAGATAAGAGTCTCATGGCCTTTACTAGCTGGGCTGCCTTTGAATTGCCATCCTCAGATCTCAGCCTCCTGAGTAGCTAGGATTACCGGGTGAGCCGCCACGTCCAGCTAAACCCATTCACTTTGTAGTGGAGGAAGTTGAGATCTAGAAAGGTTAAATTGTACTGACTTCACAGTATTCCTAAGATTTGAATCTGGACCTCTCCATGGCTGTCTCACTCTTTTTGTTTCTCATAGTTTTACTTAACAGCCACCATCCTATACTCCTCACCTTCCTGTCCAGGATCCCATAGAACTTGATATGTCCACCCATATCTGTATTATTTTTTTTTTTAGGGCAACTTGATCAGCAATTAGCATAACACATTTCTCCTTTTGGCTCATGACTTTTACCAGTGCCGGCAGCACTAAATGGTTTTCTAAATTGTTTATAAAATGTTGCCCTGACCCTTACCATCGCAGTCCAGAATGGAAGAAGCCAGCTGAGGACCCTCTCCATAGGATGTTCCTAATAACACAATCAAGCTGGCTAGCTAGAGGGCCCACAAGAAAGGCATTCATTCTCTTTTGCTGAGAAAAGTCCATGGCTGAATGTACCATGGGCTGAGAATTTTTGCTGACCTTATTACATATAACCCCTGAAAATCCTGTGTAGTAAGTTGTTTATAAATGTAGGAATGACAGCTCAGGGGTTTTGCTTTGTCTCTAGTCTTCTGGAACTTGTTCACCACTGTGCTATGATGACAAGTGCCATGAACTCGCAGCACAAGCAGGGAGGCACAATGTGCAGGACTGTGACAATGGGGCAGTGTCTGCAGTAAAGAGGAGGAACGGCCGGGGAGCTGATGGCTCCTGTCTGTATTCATACTCCTGGCTACACAGGAGGCTGAGAGCTAAGGATCCAGGTTGGAAAAATCATTTTAGGCAGAAGAGTCTTAGAGATTCTTCAGTTAACTGTCAAAAAGCCAAGTGGTAGTGTACCAGTCTTGAATGAAAAAGCCAAGCAAGAGGGAAAGGCCTTGAATTTAAGGCCCAGGACTGTCACAAAAAGAAAAAGGGAGGGAGGGAGGGAGGAAGAAAGGAAAAGAAGGAAGGAAAGAGAGAAGGAAGGATGGAAGGAAGGAAGAAAGGAAGGAAGGAAGGAAGGAAGGAAGGAAGAGTGGAAGGAAGGGAAAGGGGAGGTAATATCGAGTTACTTCCAGGGGAAAGATGGAGATTGCCTGTTTTTTACATCAGAGAGGGGTTCTTGATCAGATACATGAATGAACTCTCATATTTTGGTCACATATAGCTATGCCTGGAGGTGTAGACTAATCATAAGCTTTCTAGAATTCCAAACAGAAGACACTGAGGATAGGTCAAGCCTTTCTAGCAGCCATGCCATCAAAGAATTTGAACTGGGCAGTGAAGTACCCTGGGACTTAAACCAGTGATTTTCAGTTAAAGTGACTCTGTGTTTATTGTTGGAATCACCTAAGGAACCTTTGCAAAATACCAATGTTACATTTTAAGACAATGCCCCAGGGTTTTTTTTGTTTTGTTTTGTCAGTCCTGAGGCTTGAACTCAGGGCCTGAGCACTGACCTTGAGCTTTCTCAAGGCTAGTGCTCTATCACTAGAGCCATAGCACCACTTCCAGCTTTTTTTCTATGGATGTGGTACCAAGGAATCTAACCGGGGTCTTTGCACATGCTAGGCAAGCACTCTACCATTAGGCCAAACTCCCAGTCCCTATATATATATTTTTTTGTCAGTGCTGGGCTTAAGCTCAGGGCCTGAGCACTGTCCTTGGATTTTTCTCAAGGCTAGAACTCTACCACTTGAGCCTCAGCACCATTTCTGGCTTTTTCTAAGTATGTGGTTCCAAGGAATGGAACCCAGGTCTTCATGCATGCTAGGCAAGCACTCTACCACTAGGCCAAACTCCTGGCCCCCCAGTCCCTATTTTTATTTATTTATTTTCTTTATTATTTTAGATCCTGGTACTTGAATTTAGGGGTCTGGGTGCTGTCAGGAGTCTCTTTTTGCTCAAAGCTAGCACACTACCACTTGAGCCACGACACCACTTCTGGATTTTCTGAGTAGTTTATTGGAGATAAGAGTCTCACAGATTTTTCTGCCCAGGGGCTTTGAACCACAATCCTCAGAACTCAGCCTCCTTGAGTAGCTAGTATTACAGGTGTGAGCTACAAGTGCTTGGCTTCCCAGGGAATTTTGGTAGGATCCTGGCCATCATCTTCCACTTTTTTTTTTTTTTCCGATATCAAAAACAAAACAAAGGAGGCTGGCCATGGTGGCTAAACCCTATAATCCCAGCTTCATGGGAAGCAGAGTGAAAACTGTAAGGCCCTTACTGACACCATAACTAAACCCAAAAGGTCTGGAGGTCTGGCTCAAGTGGTAGAGTGCTTGTAAGCAAGAGGCCTGGAGTTAAAGACTTGTTCCCTGAAAACAAAATATGTCAAAGAGACTGGTTCAGGTAGAAGAAAGGCTCATCACGTGAAGGGAATATTTTTGGAGAAGTTTATGCCAGAATGGAGAGGCTGGGACTCCTAGTGCAGTAGCTCAAGAGAGGAAGTAGAAAGTAGAGGGGGGTGATTAGCAAGTAGCAGTCTGGAAGAACTGGAATGCTAGGCACTTGATATCACTTGACGCAAGAAACAAGTCATGCATTCATTTAATATGTATTTATTGAGCTTCTGCTCGGTGCCAGGCACTGTCGGGTGCTGAAGTCTCCTTTTCCACCATAAAGCTTGTATTCTGGTGGGAGAGAGATGAGGTGAACAATTCATTGGTTTTTGCCTGGGATATCTCTGCTTTTAGCACTAAAAGTCATCCCAGGACCCGTTTGGGCAAACCAAAATGATTGGTTTTCTCTAAAAAGTGTCCGTGTGTGTGTGTGTGTGTGTGTGTGTGTGTGTGTGTGTGTGTGTGTGTGTGTGTGCTGGGTGAGAGGTCAGTGGTATAAAACAAGGTGATAAAGCTGCCTGGGAAGCTCTCTCTGAGAAAGTAATTGTGGAAACATCAGAGGGTAGGTTATAGAGGAGTGATTCTTAATGGCAGAGAACTACCATGTACAGGCCCTGAGGTTGAAACCACTTTGGCCTGAATGAAGAACAGCAGATAAGCAAAAGTAGATAGAAAAGGGCTAGATTGAGTGAACCACATCAGGCTCATGTTTGGAGTGTGCTTTAGGCCTCCACAGGAATGAGAACAGACACTGTGACCCAATGCTCAGAGGATGAAGGGAAGAAACAAAGCAAAGAGAAGCAAGTGCCTCGGGGGATCTCAGAGTTTCTTCTCAACATGCTTGATCAGAGAAGCAGCAGAGTGCAGTGGTACATCTACCTGGCCCCAGACAGATTCAGCAGCGTGTGTTTGGCCCAGAAATGACTTGGAAATGGAGAGGAAGAAGCATCCAGTGTTGTCTTGCAGATTAGAGTCCCAGACATTGGCAGCCCAGGATATCTAGTGTTTCCATCTGTTTTGCACTGCTATCAGAGAATACAATGGGCAAGTAATTCATAAACAATACTTGTTTATTTGCTTTTTTATTAGGGGGGTCAATGATTGAATGGTTACATTTGGAGAGAGACTATATGAGAGAGAGAAAGAACTGGGTGTGGGGAGAGGAGGTTGAGATAGGGTCTCCCTATGTAGCACAGGCTGTCCTCAATCTCTTGTCCTCCCTTATTGTAACTCCTGAATGCTGGAACTACAGGCATCTACCACCATGCCTGGTAGCACTTACTTTTACAACAAACTCACTTTCCTGATAATTATGGCTACCACACATCTTGGACCAGCTCTCATGACCTAGTCACCTCTTAAAGATCTCACCTCTTACCCATTGCTTTGAGGAATGAATTTGCTGAGGCCCACATTGCAAACGCAGTGCCAGGGGAATAAAGGAGAGCAGTAGATCAAAAGGTGACTCAAAGCACATTTTTTTTTTTTTGAGTTTGAATCCGGACTTCATGGGAGAAGAGAATGTAATCTACCCTTTCTCACCAAAATAAAGTTCCATGCCAGAGTGGCAAGAGCAGGAATGGAATGCCACAAGCCCAGGGCTTGCACCCCAGCTTTGTCACCTACCAGATGTGCCTGCCAGGTAGCTTAATTAAATCTGGGGAATCTCCTGTCCTTGCTAGCAAAGGAGGATAATGATGCTGGGCTGGCAGAGTTGTGAGCATTGGATGAAGTAATATCACAATCTGGTGCAAATCAGGGTAAGCCCTTAGTTTAGGTTCATTCTGTCTCTGTAAAGAAAGACACCCTTGAAGTTCAATCAGTATATTTTCATCAGTGATCAGTTTTATATATTGGCTCCTTTGTGCTCCTTGCACTCATCTCCTTGGGCTTGCTTATTCTACCCCCAGCTTAGCGTCAGTGAGGCTCACAGACTTGTTATTTGGTTCCTCTTCTTCATCTCCCTAGGAACTGCCTCTGTTAAACTTGCTTTCCTCTCCCCAATCTCTAACTCACATTTCTCCAGAACAAGACAATGATCAATCATACTATTTACCTCCATATATCCTCTGGTATTGTACACATCTACAAGATTAACATCTAAACATCTGAGCTGGTTGTACAGGCCTTGCACAATCAATGGTGTTTCTGCTCCCCCTTTCCATATATTCATCTCCTTGCTTTCCTCCAAGGTCTGACCCCACCCTCTCTGTCTTCCACCCCTGCCATGCCCACACATTTATTCTTAGTGCTCCCATGGGACTTTGCACCTACTGCTACTTATTTCCACAATATTTCTAGATGAAATGACAGAGTATTAAATTCAGGCTCTGGAGTCACCCAAGCTCTATCTCAATTTCAGCCCTGCTGTTTAAGAGCCCAGCCTAAGGATTAGGACTTAACTCAGTGAAAGATACTGCCCTATACTGAAATGCTGAAGGTGAGCAAGTTATTTCATCACTGTGTTTCAAGGGCGATGCTAATAATAATAATATCTACAAGGCTAGGCTATAGATTAAGGATGAGTACTCAAAGCACTTCACAGCATTTCAATATAAGAAATATTAATTATAAATATTATAGTTATCTCCCTGAGTTTGAGTGTCTTGATGTTGACCTCTTTTTGTAAAAATTCCTTTTCTTTTCTTGATAGGCAATTAGATATTTATTAAATGACAACCTGGGTAATTCTTCTTTGGAAGACTTTATTTCTAATTATTTAGTTAATTCTTTACTGCAGCATTTGAACTGTGTCCAAAATCCTTTTTTTTTGTTGTTGTTGTTGTTGGTCATAGACTTGAAATCTGGGCCTGGGCATTGTTCCTGAGCTCTTCATCTAAAGGCTACCACCCTGCCTCTTGAGCCACAGTGTCACTTCCAGTTTTCTAGTGGTTAATTGGAAATGAGTTTCATGGACTTTAGTGCCCGGGGTGGCTTAGAACCTCCATCCTAGATCTCAGTCTCCTAAGTAGCTAGGATTAAGCAGGCATGAGCCACCATTCCTGGCCTGTGCCAAAAATTCTCCAAATAAAAAATGCCACTACTGTATTGATAGGTGTTGGTGGGTGGATAATGCTTGTAATCCTAGCCACTCAGGAGGCAGAAATGTGAGGATCACAGTTCAAAGCCACGGGCATCTGGCTCTATTTATTGTTGATAGGTCTGTGGTGATACCTGACTTTGTAGAGCTTCCCAGTTGTGTGCAGTGACTATATTTATAATGCATGAGCTTCTCATTTGTCTCCCTTGATTGCATAGAGAGTCTATATCTACCTTTGAAGAAAATCTTCCTGACTTTAGGGCAGCAAAGATCTTTCTTCTTCCTTTTTCTTCTCTCTTCTCCTCTCTTTCCTTTCCCTTTCCTTTCCTTCCTTCCTTCTTTCTTTCTTATTGTCTTCTTTCTCTCCTTCCTTCTTTTCTTTCTTTCTTTTTTGATTTTTGTTTATTTTTTGAGACCAGGTCATTTTGTCTCAGCCTTGAACTTTATCTTTAGCCCCTTGAGTGTTAGAATTTCAGATAGATATCCCCACACCTGCCCTCAGTATTCTTTATGTTGGTCTAAATATTGATTAAACAAATGCACATTTGCATAAAAGTGAACCATATATTTACTACTATTGTCCTAGGCCTTCCCGACCCATTTTCTGTTACCTCCCTGTCACTATATTTTCCAGAAAGTATAAAATCTAGACATCAACGTCTGGAATGAGAGGAACCAACAACAGAAGTTACTGAAGGATCTGCCTCTTCCCTCTAGGCTCAATCCTTTTATGTATCTAAAGATGGAATATGAAGGATTGAGTCCTGCCTTATTCCCCAGGGTCAAGCAAGACACACGGACAAGCTTGACCACATACCTGTGTATTGGCAGGCTATTCCTATCTGGGCTGAAACCACCCTTGGTTCCCAGATGATAAAAGCCCCTCAAAACAGGTGCAACATTCCACGGTGGGCCTGACCAAAAACATCACCCTAGGCCCCCAACAGACCAGAACCCATTTTCTAACTTTTGCTTCCTTAGTAAGCCCTATGTAAACCTACCCTCAAATCCAGTCCCTAGCACAACCTCCAATCCCGAGGGAAGGTCTGTGCCCTCGATGTTCCTTAATAAACAGTCCTCGCCTGTCTGTCCTATTCCTCTTCCATTCTCCTTACAGTTACGACTTTAAAACAGAACAAAAACAAAAGCTAGAGATAAATGTAGTTCAACTTACTGATCTGAGCCCTAGAACACAGCTGAAAAATAGTTCAGAGCCTTGTTAGTTGAGAGCTGGGCTATGTTTAACAGGAACTGCACTAAGGTGGAATGGGGTGGAGCCAAAAAGTGATGGGACTGGTCCCCTACAGCCTCCTAAGACCATACCTGCCAGTTGCTATTCCCTAATTGATGACCAACAGCCAAGTGAAGGATCCCAGTTATTGGGTGTGGGAAGGTGAGAGAGGGACAAAGTCCGCTCGGAAGCAGATTAGCATAAAGGAACCCAGAGTAGCTACACTCTGGCTACTTCTAGTGTACAATTTGCTTTTCACCTTGTTAGGCTTTCCTTTTTTTTCTTTTTTGCCAGTCCTGGGCTTGAGCTCAGGGCCTGAGCACTGTCCTTGGACTTTCTCAAGGCTAGAGCTCTACCACTTGAGCTTCAGCACTATTTCTGGCTTTTTTTCTATGTATGTGGTACCGAGGAATCGAACCCGGGTCTTCGTGCATGCTAAGCAAGCACTCTATCACTAGGCCAAACTCCTGGCCCCAGGCTTTCCTTTCTGTTTTGTGAAAATGGTGTGTGTGTGTGTGTGTGTGTGTGTGTGTGTGTGTGTGTGTGTATGTGTGTATGTGTGCATGTGTGTGCCAGTACTGGGGCTTAAAGTCAGGACCAGGCACTATTTCTTGGCTTTTTCATTCAAGGCTAATGTTCTACTATTTGAACCACACCTCCATGTCTGTTTATTTTTTCCTGGTAACTGTAGATAAAAGAGCCTCTAGTTTGTCTCCCTAGACTGGCCTCAAATTTCCTTAGATCTCAGCCTGCAAAGAAGTTAAGATTATAGATATGAGCTGCCATTATGTGGCTCAATTAATTTTTTTTGCCAGTCCTGGGGCATGAATTCAGGGGCTGGGCACTGCCCTTGGGCTTTCTCAAGGCTAGAGCTCTACCACTTGAGCCACAGCACCACTTCTGGCTTTTTCCTGTGTATGTGGTCCAGAGGAATTGAACCCGGGTCTTCGTGCATGCTAGGAAAGCACTCCACCACTAAGCCAAACTCTTGGCCCAGGCTCAATTCATTTTTAATGATAATGTTTGGGGAAAACAAGAGCTGAAGTATTTAGAATGCAACAGTGAAAAGTTCCTTGTATGGCTTTACTGCCTACTCAGCCTGACTTGGGAAATTCATTCCATTTAACCTCTTCCTCTTTTAGCTGGTATAATTCTCCATGTGCATGGCCAACGTTGAAGAAGTCAGATGAGAAAATAGTCGGAATGATGCTTTTCTAAGTCACGAATTCCAACAAAGTAGGGCAGGTGGCCTTGTCATGGTCTATGTCCAAGTGTATCACTAGGATGATACTTTCTAGTTCCCTCTGCATTTAGTGAGAATTACTGTCATTCAGACAGTGAAAGGACTCAATTACTTCTCATTTTCACAAGGAAGGTGTAAGTATGGGGAAATTCATAATTGAAACCTTTGGAGGATGACTTTGAATCAGTTGGTATGTTGCTGTTAACTTTCAGCAGATAACTTTCAGCCTGTAGATAGGACGCAAATCCAACTTTCAAGACAGGTCAAAATGGTGCCCAAATCTGAGATCAAAGGTAAGCTTTAAGCCAAACATTGTTATACCATTAGAAGCCTGCCTAAGTAGAAATTTTGTTTCAAAATCATCCTGTTGTATGATTTTCAATCCTTTGGAAGCAAAAATACTGAAATGTTATCAATAAAAAGCAATCTGGGAAATAATACTAATGCTCTGTCCAGGTATGGATTCTCTTAATATTGTTAACCAACTAACTTGAGGTTAGTTTAAAAAATTAAGTCTAATAGCCTGGCACTGGTGGCTCATTCTTCTAACCCTAGCTTTGTAGGAGGCTGAGATATGAAGCTCCTGGTTCTAAGCCAGAACAGGCAAACAAATCCATGATATTCTTCTTCTTCTTTCTTTCTTTCTTTTTTTTTTTTGCCAGTCCTGGGGCTTGAACGCAGGGCCTGAGCACTGTCCTTGGGCTTTTCCTCAAGGCTAGCACTCTCCCACTTGAGCTGCAGCACCACTTCCACCTTTTTTTCTATGTACGCGGTACCAAGGAATCGAACTCGGGTCTTTGTGCATGCGAGGTGAGCACTCTACCACTAGGCAAAACTCTAGGCCCCCAAGTCCATGATATTCTTATCTCTAATCACCAAAAGGCTAGAAGTGGATGGGCAGCTCAAGTGGTAAAGCACCAGCCTTGAACAAAAATGCTAAGGGACAGGCCTAGGTCCTGAGTTCAAGCTCCAGTACCAAAACACATGCACATGAAAATCAAATCTTTGTGAAAATAAGAATATGATAGGCCAGATAATGGCAATTAAAATCTTGATGATAATGGTGGTCATAGTAATAACCAAGGATAAATAAATCTATAGACATGAACTGAGGTGTTAGATGCTGTTGCAAAAGTTCCACAATAATAAGATAGAACTTATTATATCTTTGCTTTTGTTTTTGTTTCTCAAGGTCTTTATGACTCTTAATTTTCTTTATGCTCTTTTAATTAGCATAAATTAGTTGTACAAAGGGGTTTTATTTTGACACATCCACATCTGCGTACAATGCACCTTGATCAAACTCTCCTCCCTTCCCAAATCGATTTCAAAAAGCTTCACTGTTTCATTTTCATTCATGTACATAAAGTATTTTTTGCCATATTCATTCTACTTTATAGACAGAGAAACCAAAGCTTGGAGAAGGATAGTGGCTAACATGTTCAAGTTTATACAGCTTAACTACTAGCAGTCATTTATTTATTTATTTATTTATTTATTTATTTATTTATTTATTTATCCCCCACCCCTTCCCAGACCTGGGGCTTGAACTCAGGGTCTAAGCACTGTCCTTGGACTGTCTCTCAAGGCTACAGCTCTGTCACTTGAGTGCAGCATCACTTTGAGCTTTTTTTCTATGTATGTGATACTGAGGAATCAACCCAGATCTTTGTGCATGCTAGGCAAGCATTCTAACAATAGGTCAAACTCCTGGCCCCAGCAGTGTTGTTGTTTTTTATTCATTAGTATGTATTACAGTCCTCCAAAAATGAATTACAATTTATATCTGCAGCTTATGAGCAGAAATACTCAAATGTGTGCTATGGGGCCTAGAAAAATATTAGTGTGTGTGTGTGTGTGTGTGTAGGTGTGTGTGTGTGTGTTAGTGCAGGGCCTTGAACTTAGGACTTAGGTGCTATCTCTGAGCTTTGTGCTCAAGGCTGGTGCTTTACCACTTTAGCCACAACTCCACTTTTGATTTTTTTGGTGGTTAATTCCAGGTTGGCTTAGAACCATGATCCTCAGATCCCAGCCTCCTGAGTGGCTAGGATTACAGGCATGAGTGAGACACAGGTGCCCAGATAAAATATTCATTTTTAATAAATACCCAAAGTAAGTCTCATCATCCTTTAGCAAATTGTGGCTTATACCTAGAAAAAAGAATGAGAAAAAGAATTTGTATTTCTCCAGCATGGCCTCTTCTATCTGGCCAAAAAGTAGATCATTTGCTCAACTAAGATTATGCATTCCTGTAGTGAACAAAGGGTGTGTTCGTTTTTTATTGCTTAATGAAAATAAGATCTAACTTGATTTCAATCCAAATCAATATCCCACTCCATTTAATCTCTCTATTGACATCAACTCTTCTGACCTTAATTGTTTTTGGTGGTACTGAGGTTTGAACTCAAGGCCTTACACTTTCTAGGCAGGTACTCTAAGGCCAAGCCACTCTTCCAGCCCTGTTTTTCTTCTAGTTTTTAATCACACATTATTTTTAATTAGATAGAATTCCTTAGCTTGTGTTCCCAATGTTAATATGGAGACTATTTTACCCCTCTCTCTGTTCACCTACTTCCCTGCTTGGCTGTTAGCTTCTTATTCTTTCTTCAGTACTGGTGAGGCGGATTCCTTCAAAGCTTGTTATCTTTGTCAATAATGAAAGTATTGGAAGCCAAGCAGCAAAGCTGTTGCCCTTGGTATCTTTCACGTGAACGACATCAAAAGAACCAGGATGCCTCTCTCTATTGGTGATCACACCAATTCTTCCCAAGTTAGCACCCCTGGTCACCATACACAAGTTGCCTGTGTCTAACTTGATAAAATCAGCTATCTTGCCAGTCTCTAGATTGATCTGAATGGTGTCAGGGTAGCAAATGGTGGGAGCATCATGGGTCACCAGATGAGGGATTCCCTTTGTGCCCACAAAGACCTTTCTCACTATGCACAACTTGTACTTGGCTTCTTCGGATACAATGTGATGGACAGTAAAGTGACCCTGGGTGTCATAGATTAGACGGAAATTCTCTCCTGTCTTGGCGATGCTTATGACATCCATAAAACCTGCAGGGTAAGTGAAATTAGTCCTGGTTTTGCCATTGATCTTAATGAAGCGCTGCATGCAAAGCTTCCTCACTTCAGCTCCTGTCAGGGCATACTTCAGCTTGTTTCTAAGGAAAATGATGAGAGCAGACATTCGATCAGTCAGGACACTCAATAGGGACTGGTGGATAACTAAGGAGCAAACATACCAGCATCCAATGCTTTGGAACGTCAAATGTTTCTTGGGACCACAAGCCATAACTATAACAGGAACAGAAAGAGCTTAATTTGGGTTCTTAACTAGATTTTCCTACTAGGAAGAGTATGTGCTGCTCATCAGACATGAATTTTAGTTGGGTGGTTATAATTCTCAAGGGCAATAAACAAATGGCATTGTTCTTTCTTAATCACTGTTAGAATTCTGAATCCGTTTTCCAGTGCCAGTCTCTCCTAAATGCACCGAGAGCAACGAACTTACAAATGTGTAAGCCACGGGGTCAATATATTTTTCTTTCTTCTCCCCCCACTCTCTGAGTAGGACAGGGTCTCACTCCCCCCACTCTCTGCGTAGGACAGGGTCTCACTCCCCCCACTCTCTGAGTAGGACAGGGTCTCACTCCCCCCACTCTCTGGGTAGGACAGGGTCTCACTCTCCCCACTCTCTGAGTAGGACAGGGTCTCACAATGTAATCCAGACTAGCCTTTCAATCCCTGTGTCTCAGCCTCCTGAATGCTGGGATTATAGAGGTATGTATCCACATTCAACTTCAACACACATTTTGAGACCTGGTTTATCCTTTCTTTAGTATACCTACACACACCACTATGCTGACAGGCACATTTGGTGAGTCAGAGTACTGTCTATTACAGTCCTACAAAAGGGTAGGTTTAGTAAGTTTCATAAAGAATTCAGAAAAAAATTACTCATTTGTTTCCACCTGTTCACCCTTGGCTTTTAAACACTTGTGACCTCTGAGATATTGAGGGGCATAGTGATAAAATTTTAACATCCTTGCCCTTTTGCTCTTTCAAATGTCACTTGTTTGATTTGGTTTGAGGTATAACCCAGTAAATCTGGGAAAGACATACAATGAACTTGGTCAGAGATAAGGCTGGGCCAACCCTTTTAGCACACCCTCCATTCCCTATCATGCGTTCTTTAAATAGAGAAAATAAAACAAAGAGGCAAGGTAAAGTAATTGCCCCTTCCATGGTCTCTATAAATGAGGACGTTATCAAAGGCATTTACCCTCTATTTCTATTTACCATTCTACCTGCTATGTTTTTGTTGAAAGACTTGATCTTGAGCAACTCTATTCACTGGCCTCCTTCCTTTCTTTCCCAAGCACTTCCAAGCCCATTCTTTTGGGGCCCTGGCCTCTAAACCTGTCTTGTTTTTTATTATCAGCAAACTGTGATTCCTCCTCTGGCTTCTGTCACTCAGGTCTCAACTAAGATAGTACACTTCAGAGAGACCTTTATGAATGACATCATCTAAAGAAATCAGTCTCCATTACAATATTTGACTTGATTCACTTACCAACTACTGATACTTTTTACTTTTATCCCTTCCCTTTCCTTCTTTTTTTTCCCCCAGTTTGAACTTATGCCAGTTTGAACTCAATGACTTAGCACTAGTTCAGCTTTCTTGCTCATGGCTGGTGATCCAGCACTTAAGCCACACCCCTAGTCCACTTTGCTGGGTAATTAGATGTGGACTCTTGTGGACTTTGCTACTAAGGTTGGCTTAGAACAACAATCTTTTCATCCCAGTCTCTTGAGTGTTTATAGGGTTATGGGTGTGAGCCATTGTCTCACTGATATTTTTCTTATTGTTATTTTTATTTATTTTTAATTTTTTCTATTGGTCCAGTTACTTCAACTCTCAGGTCTCTGAGGCAAGAAAATCTTTTGGTAAACTTACATCTCCTTATTAAGATTTTACACTCTATTACAGCATGGCTCTTCAGCCTGTCTACAGGGAACAAATAAATGCCTTTAGATGGTTACACAAAGGTGCATTCCCTGACCAAGGTCATATACTATTGAAATAGACTGAATTTGAAATCTAGCTCTACCACAATTTCTTTGAGCTTGGATTTATGTGAGCAACTTGTCAAGACAAAGCTCAAGATCAAAGTGCCTTGTGTCTTGCTTTGAGCCTATGTGGCAGATAGGAAACCAGAATTTGTATAGCCTATAGGAGGATGGTTCTGAGAAAATACCTCCACTAAGGGCTGGTCTAAGCTCAGTTTCTTCTTTCAAGTTTACTATCACAGAATTCATATAATACTGAGTGAGAGAAAGATAAGAGACCAGGAATGTTACCTTTAAGACCTCTGTAGGCCTCAACTGATGAGATATGGGTACTCTGGTCTTCAGGTCAACAAACTTTTTCTGTAAAGAACCAGAGAATTAACTTATTTCTTTTTGTGGGCTACATATAACCTTTGACACATAATTTTTGCCTTTGTTGATTGATTAATTGATTACAGTGCTAGGAGTGGAATCTAGGACCTCATGAATGCTAGGCAAGCACTGTGCCACTGAGCCATAACCCTAATCCTTGATGATTTTATTTTTGACAACCCTGTAAAAACATAAAATTCATTTTGTATGTAGTTGTGCTCTCAATGGGTTTGACTTGAGGGCTGTAGGTCACCAAGTTCTGTCCTAGTCTGAATTAACCACTTATGAGGGGATAGACCTTTCAGACAAGCCACTGTAACTTCTTCACTAGTGAACAGACTAACAGGAATTTTATAAACCTTCTATTCCTCTCCAGGCTTTTGACTACTCTTTGCCAGGTTGGATGATCACATGTAGAAGAGCAAACTTGGCAGAAACTCTGGAAGAAGTTTGGGCTCTGAGGGTAGAAACTGGCAAGATGTGTGAGGGATAGCCAAGATTGTGTGTGAATGGAGGGCTCAGACAGGCGCTGCTGTCTCTTGAGCACTTTGGAGAACAAGTCTTGTCTTCATTGAAGTAGACTTGAAACTTCTTTTGACCAAAGACAAGACTCTAAGCTGGGCTCTGGTGGTTCACACCTGTAATCATGGCTACTCAAGGGGCTGAGTTCTGAGGGTCACAGTTCAAAGCTAGCCGAGCAGGAGAGTCCATGGGACTCTTATCTCTAATTAACCACAAAAAGTTGAAAGTGGCTTAAGTGACAAAAGGGCTAGCCTTGAGCACAAAAGCTCAGGGACAGTGTCTATGTCTAGAGTTCAGGCCCCAGGACTGGCAACTCCTCTACTCCCACAAAAAAACAAACAAGAATGGGCGTAGCTTGGGTCATTAGAGAGACATATAATATCAACAAGGGCTCTTTTTTTTTTTTTTTTTTTTAAACTAAGGGTCTACAGGGCTGGGAGTTTGGCGTAGTGGTAGAGTGCTTGCCTAGCATGCATGAGGACCCAAGTTCAATTCCTTGGTACCACATACATAGAAAAAAAGCCGGAAGTGGTACTGAGGCTCAAGTGGTAGAGCTCTAGCCTTGAGAAAGTCCAAGGACAGTGCTCAGGCCCTGAGCTCAAGCCCAGGACTGACAAAACAAAACAAAACAAAATAACTAAGGTCCACAAATTGCACACTTCCTCTCAGTGCCTTAAACAGTTTGGCTCTGCCAGGCCCCAGAAGCTTTCTACCTTCATCTCTGTAAACAAGTTGCTCAGCAGTTGATTAATGACCCAAGTGCACCCTAGTGGTGGGCATTCCTGGAAACTGGATCCCCTAGGTCTAACGACAGTTAAATGCATTATTTACCTGAGGGAAACAAGACTTCTGGAATGAACCCAGTTTAGTTAGTGCTATTGTTTGTTGTCTGGGTAAATGGATGTCTAATTCTATCATTTCTATGGGAGCTTTTTCTTTATATAGTTCATTACCTTTGTAACTTAAATCACCTTCACTTTTTACTTCAACTCAGAATATACAGATGAGCAGATTGATGTAATTGAGCAGAAGATAAAGTACGACTATAGCAATGGTCATTGATGACAGGACTGTGAAGAGGGCCCTGGGATCTGTTTTCTCCAGTTTTCACTCAGATAAGATTATTCTTGAATGGAGGTGGGGAGTCTGGGAAATTCTGGGTAGTTCAAAAAAAGATCTTGGGGCTGGGATTTTGGCCTAGTGGTAGAATGCTTGCCTAGCATGCACAATGACCCAGGTTCAATTCCTCGACACCACATACATTGAAAAAAAAAAAGCCAGAAGTGGTGCTGTGGCTCAAGTGGTAGAGCTCTAGCCTTATGAAAGCCCAAGGACAGTGATCAGGCCCTGAGTTCAAGGCCCAGGACTGGAAAAAAATATCTTGGCTCTTCTCACTTGTGGTGGAATTCACGAATCAATTCATGCTAGTTAGTTTTGAGACTTCTTGAAACCTCTTCCAACAAAGCTTCCAGGGAAGCTCAAGATACTTATTTAGGAGAGGTCAATGAAATACCAGTTAAAAAAAGAAAAACAGACTGATTCTTTTGTTGTTGTTGTTGTTGTTGTTTTTGCCAGTCCTGGGGCTTGAACTCAGGGCACTGTCCTTGGGCTTTTCCCTCAGCTCTACCACTTGAGACAAAGGACCACTTCTGGCTTTCCTACGTATGTGGTACCGAGGATTGAACCCGGGTCTTTATGCAAGCACTCTACCACTAGGCCAAACTCACAGACCCAAAATAGACTGATTTTTGAATTGGCAAATTAGGCTTGGATATTTCATCCAAGAGGCCAAGGCAAAGATCAATCTTACTCACTGGCAAGATGCTACCTAATAAACAGAGAGCTAGAGCCATGTTAAAACCTCTCAAAAACAAGAAAGAGAGAATAGAGTACTATGTCTCAGACTTATGTGTTAATTTCAAAAAGATGAAAATAATGAATTCTCTGAGAATTTTAATCTGTGGCAAGTAAGTGATATAAGATGAAAAAAGCCTACTATTCAGTGAATGAGGACGAATTAAAAATATTCCTACTCCACACTCTCCCCTGAATAAAATGTAAATAGAGTGTATTAAGAGATAAATAGCATCAGGAAAATATTAAGAGTCTTAGCCAGGAAGAAGCTAAGGCTTATCCTGCCATCAGTGCTGTAGAGGTACGATAGCTGTGTGCAGTGTAGCTAGTAAACTATATTATCTGACATAATGTGAAGCGAACTAAAATTGCATACATTTTAGAGTTCTGATAGACTCCGGAGAAACTGTTCAGATAGATAAACTAAATCCCTTCTGTGGACTCAAACTCTATGGGCTAGGCTGCAACAGGAGCCTTATGCACCTCACTAGCAAAGCATAGACCATAGTTATCTATTATTGGGACATTCCTATTGCCTGGATGAATCCTTTAGGTTGAAGTCATTAACTGCAAAGACAATGTTCCTTTCAGTTTTTAGAACTGGTTAAATCATGTTTGTTACATTAATCAGAAGAATCAAGAGCCTGATTTCCTAGGCAATAGGGGGGGAAAAAAACCCCCAAAAACCTTGTAGAGAGGGGAAAAATCCTTCTTTGATTGCCTACAGTATGTCATAGAAAAATTGCCCAGAAGAGCAAATATGGGCTTGGCTTCCATGTGTCTTTTTTTAGTTGAACATCTTAAGTCATAGGTAAGATTTGCCAAGCTGTCCTCAGATATCACTTCCATCATCGCTATTAGCAGCTTGGCTTACTTATTTTGTCTGATTGGAGTATTAGAATGAGTTCACTCCCAATTAACTTTCCTGTTTTAATTAAAGCAGAAGGAAAAAAATAGATGAATAACATTCATTCAAGCATTTTAGAAATGTTTTCCTTTTGAAGTCTGAAGTATTAAGGGCAGATTAAAACCAGCACCTTGTTTGAAGTTTAAAGTTCTAATGATCTCATCATGGAAAAAGATGAACTGTAATTCTATCTACCTTATGATTACAATGGCTTATCAGTTTCAGTAGCAGTAGAGAAACAAAATATCTTTACTGTATCTAAATTATTTGGTTCTTTACTTTGAAAAGATGAAATAAAAATATTGTGAATTCAGTATCAATAGTACAAAGACTTGTGCTATTTATAAACTGGCCACAGGACAAAAGGAGGCAATAAAGAATTAAATGTCTTGTTCTCCCCTTAGTTAAAGAATTAAATATTATATTCCTTTCAGAAATATTTTCTTCCAGTCTTACATAAATATCTTGGTGTTTTTCACTTTTCTTTTGAAATCAAGTAACCCCATGACATTTCAAATAACTATGCACACACAGTTTTTACACAGAGACAAGGGAGGTTTTTTTTTTTTTTTGCTTTGGAACTAGTATTACTAATCACACACATGGCATATTATTCATTGTCTTCTGACCTTTATAATTTAATTTCATATTCTGAAGATACTTGCTTCTAAATTTAGTTCAGAAAAATAGGAAAGTTATGGCTGCTTTTCAGGCCATATTTTACAGTGTAGACAGCCCAGTTTTTAAATGCTCCTGTTACACACACACACACACACACACACACACACACACACACACATCATGGCACAGAGCCTAGGGAGTCCAGAATCTTGAAAGCTTGTGAGTAACTGCAAAGAGTTCAGTACTTGGTTTGATCAAGGACAGGCATATATCCACTTAGTAAGGAATGACAGCAAGTTGCTGTTGAAGTCTTTGAAAACTCCCCTCTCCCATCATTGCTGTCCCATGTTGCCACTAGAGATCATGAGATATAAATAAAGAAAACTTGGAGCATTGTTTTAGAGTTTTACAATCAATCCCTGTTTCTAAAATGAAAACCCAAATCTCTACACAGTGGTTGATGTGTGGTATTGGGGGCGGGGTCAAAGGTATCTCAGTGGAACCTAGATGATATGTGGATGGAGTTCTGGAATCTAGAAATGGGGTCACTCCATCTTTTTGTAGCATGACAGCCTTAGACTGAACCAGAGCCAGGGGTATGGTAGGGCAGGTTGTGTCTTACAGGAAATGCATAGCCCAGGGTCCCACTAGAGATTCCAGTCCAGTCCAGGTTCCTTTTGCCAAATCCATCTTCTCTGTTTCCCCTGCTCAGAAGGGATGTGCTATTCAGGACTAGTTCAAAGTCTTCATTGCTGGCAAGTTCCCAAGGCTCAAGGGGCTGAATGGTTCTTGAAGCTCTTCTGACCCCATGCTTGCTCCCATCTTCCTGGCCCTTTATTCCCAGGACTTGCAGTCTGGTGGGGGGAAGTTAATGACACCAACCTGAGGACTGAGTCACCAGGCAGGCAAGTCCCCTGTGGATCTGAGTTGGGGGAGTAGGTGGCTCTATGTGGCTTCATGTATTCCCACTAGGAAGTGTTAGTGCTGGTCACTCTGCCCTGCTTTGGCCTGCAGAACTCAGGTAGACAAGGATTGTTCTTTACACTTCTGTCCCTTTCCTCCCTCTGCTCTGCTTCTTGGCCCCCAGAGAACACCCATGGACATAGCCATCACTAAGATTTTGGTTAGGGGTTAGATTCATACTCAGAGAAGTATGATCCTCCAAAGAAGTTTATGGAAATTTTGACTTTGTGGCCAACTTTGCTACATAAAAGACCCCTTATCGGGGCCGGAAGTTTGGCCTAGTGGTAGAGCGCTTGCCTAGCATGCATGAAGACCCGGGTTTGATTCCTCGGTACCACAAACATAGAAAAAAGCCAGAAGTGGTGCTGTGGCTCAAGTCATAGAGCCCCAGCCTTGAGAAAATCCAGGGACAGTGCTCAGGCCCTGAGCTCAAGCCCAGGACTGGTAAAAAAAAAAAGAGACCCCTTATCAAAGAAAGAAAGAAGGCAATCAGAAAGCTATAATTATCTGATGTCATGTCTAGAATGGACAAAAATTGGAGAAAAGGCAAAATCCTCAGTAATCACCAAATCCCTGAATCCTCCAGGACTCTGATGGGCAAAGTTCAGAAGGTTCCACATGCTTCTTTATGTTCTCTGAGAGGAAGGGGCTGACAACTGAATTTGGCTGTTCAGAACTTCTGCCTCTGTCTCTGTCTCTGTCTCTGTCTCTCTGTCTCTGTCTCTGTCTCTCTGTCTCTATCTCTTTCTCTCTCTCTGTCTCTCTCTGTCTGTCTCTGTCTCTGTCTCTCTGTCTCTGTCTCTCTCTGTCTCTATCTCTTTGTCTCTCTCTGCCTCTCTGTCTGTCTCTCTCTGTCTGTCTCTGTCTCTCTGTCTCTGTCTCTGTCTGTCTCTCTCTTTCTCTGTCAGCCGTGAAGTTTGAATTCTGGGCGTGGTCCCTGAGTTCTTCAGCCCAGGACAGTCTACTGCCCTACCTCTTGAGCCACAGCACCACTTCTTATTTTCAAACGATTAATTGGAGATAAAAGTCTCATGGACTTTAGTGCCCGGTTTGGCTTTGAACCAAGATTCTCAGATCTCAGCCTCCTGAGTAGCTAGGATTACAGGCATGAGCCACTGTGCTTGGCTTCCTAACTCTTTTCAAAGCAGTTTGTATCCTTAATGTCAACAGCAACACAGCCACATTTTTTTCCTTTTTCTTTTTTATTGTAATTAGTAAAAGGGTTACATGATATTTGCCAGATAGAAGGTGCATTAATTCACATACATTGATACCCTTTCACATGTCTTGGTACCCATTACCCTCCCCCCTACCCCCCACCCGTCTTGGTTTTCCCCCCTTCCCTATCAAATTTCAAATAACCAAATACAAATAAATTCAATATGTCAGATAACAAAGTGAGATACTGTAACAATATGAGATACCCAAGGGACAGCAAAGGAGATGAGAGACAACGTAGTACATTAAGGACAACAATCATTCGTTATATGGCTTTTGTTCACATTTTTTTTTTCTTAAGGCATTCTGCAACAGACACATGGAAAGTCTTCTGAGCAGTGTTATCAAAAGAACTGTTGAGGGTCATGAGTTGGCCTGAGCAATTTTAAAATGCTCTATCCCCAGGACCACGGCTTTCCCATACCTGTTGACCAAGTTACTGTCGAGTGTGGGTGTAATGTGAAGTGCACACCAGCAGTCTCTGAGGTCTGGTCTTCAGGGTCAACACTATCTGGGAATTTAGGAGAAATAATCGTTAAAACTCTGGTGTCAGAATTCTAAAACAGACGTGCTAGAGACCCTACTTTAAGTGGCAAAGTACAAACGACAGCCAAGCTCAAATTCTGCCTCATTTTGTTACAAGAGGAGTCCTTTACTTTTTCCTCTGTCTCCTTCCTCTTCTGCATGTACAACTATCATGAATCTAAATTATTTAGAGATCTGATCTTAATATCAGATCTTTCTCTTTCTGTCCCTTTCTCTTTTTTTCCTCTCTCTGAAATGACCTTATACATATGTGTATATACATATACTTTACTCATTTCATGTCTATACATTAAAATTGTAATATATCATAATCAATGAGGGCACTGTTATATCCCAAGGAAACTCTGTATTGCCTCAACCTCTTTGCTGTCTTTCCCACTCCAGATCACAATTACTCTTTATATAGATTTTCTCTACAGATGTCTATATTTAGAGATTTGTCTATTCTAGGCATTTCATAGAACCGTACATGGTCTTTGTGACTGGCTTTTTTCTTTTTGGTTGACTTTTCTTTTTTGAAAAAGGGTCCTGTTATGTAACACAGGCTGGCCTTGAACTAAAAATCCTCCTCTGTTACTGTGTCTTCTCTCACATACGTTTTCAAGCTTCCCCATGTTTTAGCACAGATCACTGTTTTATTCTTTTTTTTTTTTTTTTGGCAGTCATGGGTCTTGAACTGTAGGCCTGGGCTCTGTCCCTGAGCTTGTTAGCTCAAGGCTAGTACTCTGTCACTTTAACCACAGTGCCACTTCTGGTTTTCTGGTGGTTATTTGGAGATAAGAGTCTTATGGACTGAGTCTCTGGGTTGGCTTGGAACTGCAATCCACAGATCTCAGCCTCTTGAGTAGCTAGGATTACAGGCATGAGCCACTAGCACCGAATCATATTCTGTTCTGTGAAATGCCACATTTTGTTTATCTGCTCGTCAGTTGACGGATATTTGAGTTGTTTGCACTTTTTGGCTATTATGACTAATGCTGTTGTAAACATTTGTGTATGTGTTCTTAAACCTGGACATGCACTTTTATTTCTCTATGTATGTAGGTAAGAATTAAATTACAAAGGGTGAACAGATGCAGCCGTGGTACTCACTAGACACTATGTTGAAAATGAACTACACTACTGTGGGTAGTGATGGGAGGGAAAAACTGGGAGAGAACAAGGAAAGGGGTGCCATTGTCCCAGAAGACAATGACTCACGTGAAGGTAACCTTTCTGTGCATCACCTTTGAAATAACAATAAACATTTGAAAAGGGATAAATTACTGACTCATATAGTAACTACATGTTTTCAGAATAACTACGTTATTGTACATTCCCGTCAACAATCTATGAGAGCTCTGGTTTCTTTGCATCCTGACCAAGGTGATGGGAGCATACACACCAAAAATCTAAGCCAAATATGACTCAAAGAAATCAACTTTTCTTTGATTTATTTGGTCATTATATTTCTTGAAAATGGAAAGTGATCTTGAAATGAGAATATATATATTTCTTTTTAAAATAATTTACTTTATTGTTATTATAAAGGTGATATACAGAATGATTACAATTACATAAATTAGGTAATAAGTACATTTCCTTTCGTACAGTGTCTTCCGTTCCAATGTATGGTTCTTATGTTTACTCTGTGAGCCAATGTGGGAAGGCTGCTGAGAGTGCTGTCGGTAAATATAGGCTCTCTGAAGTCAAATATCACCTGTTTTCACACATATGTGAACGCTAGACCTAAAAATATATGATCTGAGCAGGCTGGAAGAGTAGCTCAAGTGATAGGGCCTCAAGTACTGAGTTCAAGGCCCAATACCACCCCCTTATAAAAGGGGGATTGTTTTTGGTTTTGTTTTCTGTGAGGAGGGAACAAGCAGATAGGGTGGGGGAAAGAAGAAGGTATAGGTAGTGTTAAGGAGCATAGGGTGTGTGTGTGTGTGTGTGTGTGTGTGTGTGTGTGTGTGTGTGTGTGTGTAAATTTTCTTAAAAAGAAATGGGGGACTTGCAAGAAGGCTTAAGAAAGAACAATATACATGGGGTGAGTTTGACCAAAATATATTGCATATGTGTTGTGTATATCACAATGAAGGCCTTTGTGAAATTAATTTATACCAATAAAAATAACTAAAAAGTGGACTGGGAGTTTGACCTAGCGGCAGAGTGCTTGCCTAGCATGGACTAAAACCTGGGTTCAATTCCTTGGCACCACATACATAGAAAAAGGCTGGAAGTGATGCTGTGGCTCAAGTGATAGAGCTCTAGTCTTGAGAAAAGCCCAAGGACAGTGCTCAGAGCCTGAGTTCAAGTTGCACGACTGGCAAAAAAACAAAAACAAAAGAAAACTAAAAAGTAAAAAAAAAATCCAAGATAACAAAACAAGCATTAGCAATAACTGCACAAAACCTCAGAGCCCCTTCTTTCCTGCTCTTACCATGTAGAAGATTGAGCTTATGTCCCTGGACCTGCTATCACATGTGCAGGTGGCCATACTTGTCTGTGTGTTAGCGCCAGTCGATCCATCTCCTTGGTCTTCTACAACTTTGGTTTTCTCTCTCTGGTTCACTGTGTCTCTGCTTCTCTCTATTTAGACTTCTAAAGAAAGAAGATTCTCTACTGCTTTTACTCAGACTTTGGAACCCACCTCTTCCACTCTCCTATCTCTAGAGGAAGCCCCCTTGAATTGGGGTCTTTCATTTCCTTTTTCCAGCCCTTTTCTCTGATGCTCCACCCTCATTTCATCCACTGATAATCTTCCCTGGACAAAACCTGCCTCAGCCCTCCTGTTTTGGAACTCATAGCTCACACTCCTCCCAAAGTCATATGTGCAGGGCTGTCCCCTGTGTTCTGAATTTCCCATGTGCACACTCCTTGTCATTACCCAGATCTCAGCTCAGATAATGCTTCCTCCAAGGGGTTTCCCTGTTCACTTCCAGACAGCTCCCACACTGAACTTGTCACCTTGGGATTCCCAGAACTTAGAACTTGGCCTTACACTTGGACTCCAGGAGCAGTGAAGCTGCATTTTCTTTTTTATTTTATTTTATTTTTTATTTTTTTAAATTGTAATTAGTAAAAGGGTTACATGATATTTGCCAGATAGAAGGTGCATTAATTCACATACATTGATACCCTTTCACATGTCTTGGTACCCATTTCCCTCCCCCCCACACCCCCCCCACCCATCTTGGTTTTCCCCCCTTCCCTATCAAATTTCAAATATCCAAATACAAATAAATTCAATATATCAGATAACAAAGTGAGATACTATACCAATATGAGATAACCAAGGGACAGCAAAGGAGATGAGAGACAACATAGTACATTAAGGACAACAATCATTCATTATATGGCTTTTGTTTCAATATCCTGGAGGTCCTTTCAATTTGAAGCTGCATTTTCATTGCAATGAAGCAGCCCTGCAAAATCCCTTCCGTATTGGGTTGGGCAGGAAAGGAATGAAGGGATGAGCAAAGAAAAGAGGCTCAGACCACAGTGTGGGGAGCTGCTTGTAGGGCAGAGGAGGAAGCGAAGAGTTAGAAAAGAAAATAGGGGCCAGGGCTTAGCCTGTTCTCTATCATCCCTGACTAAAATGTTTGCTGCCATGGTTAAAAGACCAAGCTTGAAGAAGACTTCTCAGTTTTTATCACCAGAATAAAAGATGAGTAGAGAGGCCTCAGCATCTACCACTTATTAGAATTACTCAGTTAAGGGCTGGGAGTTTGGCCTAGTGGTTAAAGTGCTTGCCTAGTATGCACAAAGACCCAGGTTCGATTCCTTGGTACCACATACATACAAAAAAGCCGGAAGTGGTGCTGAGGCTCAAGTGGTAGAGCTCTAGCCTTGAGAAAGTCCAAGGACAGTGCTCAGGCCCTGAGCGAAAGCCCAGGGCTGGCCAAAAAAAAAAAAAAAAGAATTACTCCGTTAAAAATCAGCAGAATCCAGGGGACACAATTTTTGTCTGAAGGAAAGAAAAAGAACTTGTTCCTTCCAAAGTGCATATTATTTTCTAAGACTTTTTGGCTTATACTCTTAGGTGTTTTGTTCACAGTTGAATGAATTACCTGTCATAATCAAAACTAACAATTCACAAGGGATGTGACCACCAGCTCAGAACCCCATTGTGCAACCTCCATCATGTCTTTTGTCAAACTGGATCTTCTGCTTCCCCTGCCAACTGAAATCAAACGAGTTAGGTCATTGCACTACTGTGAAATAGCCCGTCCTTTCTCCTCCTCTGTTTATTGCTGCAGAGTGCAGTTATGAGAGTGAGCAACTGTGGCAGCTTGCTATTACACTGCAGCTGAGCAATGCAGCGTTGTGTTCTTCAGATCTCCATGTGACAGCCAAGAGGTATTAGTCACATGGTTATTTGGGGTGTGTAATCATCTGAGACGAAGTGACCTCGCCAGGTGCATGAGACTGAACTCTACATGTCTGCAATGCAGGATTTGTCAAGGGAAATGGGGCCATGATAATTTTATACTCCTATTCCCCAAGTGATTGGTATAGTTTTCTAATGACTGCACCAAGGCGGAACCTCTTCTAGTTCTGGTACAGGTGTTACAGAAAACGAAGGCTTCATGGATCTGAGGTCATTATCACTGCAGATGCTTCAATTACTCCTTCCTGTGTAATTATCCAGTGCTCTAAACCTCTGCACAAGCACTGCTTTTTCCCCACTGGCTAGGGGTGTGTGTTGTCTCATCTGTCTGGTGCTCCTTCTCCTGGGTGCTCTTCTCCGTTTGCCTCTCTGTCTGCTGACCTCCCACTTGTCCTTTAAGATGAGTTCAAAGGACTTCTAAATGAGTTTTCCATTCCCATCCCCCTTTCTGATTCACATAACTCCTTCCTGCCTTCTGATGCTTTCATCTTGTAGATCCCTTCACAGCCTTTATCCCTTAATCCATTCATTATTCTTACCCAGAAGCTTACAAGGGCATGAACTATATCTCTGCACCCTTATTTTCTTAACAGTTGGCAAAGTCTTGTGAATAGCAAGCCCTTGCCATATGCCAATTTCCCATCTTTTTCCTTCCCTAATTACCCATTCTCATCTCCAGAAATGTTTTAAAGTTGAAATGTGCTTAGACTTTTATCAAATTTTATATTATACACTTTGGAGATATGATGCTAAATATCATGTCTATACATATTAGTTCAGAGCGGGGTTGAGGATGTAGCTCAGTGTAGAATCATTGCTCAGAATGAACAAAGCTTTTGGTTTGATACCACCACAGAAAAGAAAAAGGAAGGAAAAAAGGAAGGATGGAAGGAAGGAAGGAAAAAGGAAGCCTGGTGCCAATGGCTAACACTTGTCATCCCATGCTAAATAGGAGGCTGATAATGTAGGCATGGAGGTTCCAGGACAGCCTGGGCAGGAAATCTGCAAGACTGTCTATGGATGAGAAGTAGGAGGAGGATTCTGTGATTCCAGTGACACAAGGAAACCTATAGTAGTTGAATCCAGCTCAGGTGTGCACCTGAGCAGAAATCAAAAACATACCCTAAAAATACCAGTGAAAAGCAGGACTGGAGATGTGTTTGAGGCCCTGAGTTCAAATCCCCAGTATTGCCAAAAAGAAAGAAGAAAACAAAGAAAGAGAAGGAAAGAGAGAGAAAGCCAGAAAGAAAAAGGAAAGATATTTTGAATTACTACATCTTTTTGATGAATTAAACTTTTTTTTGGTGGTACTGGAGCTTGAATTCAGTTTTAAGTTTACTAGGCAGGCACTTTACTGCTTGAGCCATACCTACAGGCCTTTCACCTCATATTATTTTATTACTTTAAAAAGCATTTTTAATGTACATTAGTTATATAGCAGAAGACTTCCTTGTTCCATTACATGTTTATCATGTATTCCAGTCAATCACTCCAGTTATTATTATTATTATTATTAGCCAGACTTGGGGCTTGAACTCAGGGCCTGAACACTTTCCTTGGGCTATCTCAAGACTAGAGCTCTGCCACTTGAGCCACAGCACCACTTCCTGCTTTTTTCTATATATGTGGTACCGAGGAATTGAACCTGGGTCTTTGTGCATACTAGGCAAGCACTCTACCACTAGGCCAAACTCATGGTCCCACTCTGGTTATTTTTAAAATATGATCTTGTTTTATTTATTTATTTTTTTTTTGCCAGAGCCAAACTGGACCTTGATCCTCCTATTTACACTTCACTTGGTAGCTAGGATGATGGATAGCTTGTACCACCTTGCCCATCTATTAGTTGAAATGGAGTTCATAAGAGTTTTTTTTTTTTGTCTGGGCTGGCCTAGAACCATAGTCCTCCAGAATGACTAGGATTAAAGGTATGAGCTTCCAGTACCCAGCTCATGAATTATGACTCTACTGAAATATAGTGATTTAGCTGGGCAATGTGGTGCGTACTTTGAATCTCTGCTCCCTGGGACATTTTCAACCCTCTCTCTCACTTTTTACAATGGTGTGCCACACATAAACTTTGTTATTTGAAACAGGGTTCCATCAGGTCTCTTTACATTTCTTTTTGTCACTAGGAAAAGCAGAAGATTCTAGAAACTATTTATAGTTATGTACTATGTCATCAATAAAGAACAGTTAAGGAGCTGGGAGCGGTGGCTCACGCCTGTAATCCTAGCTACTCAAAAGACTGAGATCTGAGGATCAAGGTTCAAAGCCAACCTGGGCACAAAAGGACCTGAGACTCTTATCTCCCGTTAACCTCCAGAAAATGAGAAGTGGGGCTTGGCTCAAGGGTAAGGCGGTAGCCTTGAGATGAAAAGTTCAGGGACAATGCCCAGGCCTAGGGGTAGGGCAGTAGCCTTGAGCTGAAGAGCTCAGGGACAGCACCCAGGCAGAGTTCAAGCAATATGACCCACAAACAAACAAACAAAAAGAATAGTTAAGGAGAGTGTTGGGGGAGGGGAACCCAATTTTATTTTTTCAGAATTTTCCCTGAGGACAAAGGCAGCTTGACAGCCAAGTAGCTCTCGCAATGCTGAGTCAATGTGGTGTGGGATGCAGGACAGAGCAGTCTGGAGTCTGGGTGGAGCCTCTGCTCCCAGCCCGAGATGGTCACTAAGGGAGGTTTCTGGGAGGTCAGCATGCTTCTGCTGCTGTGTTGCATGGCTTTATGGGGACTCATCTCAGGACTCATCTGTTTAATTCATAACAAACAGTTGTTTAGTCAGTGTGCCATGATGGTATTGGGCCTCTTGGCTAGAAGTCAACCATAAACACAAAAGGAAAAACCATTCAACCGTGTACTCAGCATGGTCTGCACTCCCTGAGAATTGCACCTATACTTCTATGATTTTTATTTAAATAAAGATAAGTAATTTTATTGTATTTACTGTTGAATTGCTTTATGGCCTTTTGGGGGGACTTGTCCCCCCCTCCTTGTTGTTGAAACAGATATATTATGGCAGTGAATAGCCTGAAAGTGTGAGTTTCAAAGGAAGTGAGATTTGAATTCTGTTGGTCTTTTCACTGGCTGAGAAATCTAAGACATTCAGCTCCTTTGTCTCCTACATGAAGTAGAATCAACATTTAGGGTGGTCATGAAGATTTAGTGAATTACCATCTAGATAGCCATGAACTAAAGATAGTAGTTAAAATAGTAGTCATTTTTGGTAGATAAGGTGTGGCAGAGGGAAAGGGTCTGAGAGGGAGGTAGAATTGTCAGTATAGATCCAGGGTGTCCTATGAGGCAAATGGAAAATCTTTTTAAGTTTCCAAGATGCCCGAGGAAGTCAGAGAGTTCTCTTATACCCTCCTGTGTGCCAGCCAAAGTGGGCCAACATCAGAGGTGTTGGTAAACTCTTTGATTAAACAGGATAGCAAGAATTTCTACCCTCCAGTCCTGGTCTCTGCTCAGAACCAATTACAGAGCTTTCAGGTACCAGCCAAACTGCCAACCTTCTCATTCTCAGGAATCCCTGCTTCCAGGCAAAGGACATCCTGCCCTGGCATGCTGAATGAGAACTGGAAATGTATTCTCCTATGTGAACAGGATTAGGTGATATATATCATCAAAGTCAGTACTATTAACAATGGGTAAAATAACACTTTTAGGGATTGAGATTGTAGCCCGGTGGTAGATGGATTGCATAGTATTGGAAAGTCCTTGGGTTTGATCACTAGCATTAAAAAAAAAAAAACCAAAAAAAAAACCCCCAAAAAACAAAAGCTTTTAGAACTCAATCTCATATGCTAACCTCTATAAATAACAGGTTTTCCTATGAGGAAAAAAAAAAGTTTTCAGGGCCGAGAGTTTGGCCTAGTGGTTAAAGTGCCTGCCTAGCATGCACGAGGACCCGGGTTCGATTCCTTGGTACCACATACATAGAAGAAAGCCGGAAGTGGTGCTGAGGCTCAAGTGGTAGAGCTCTAGCCTTGAGAAAGTCCAAGGACAGTGCTCAGGCCCTGAGCTCAAGCCCAGGACTGGCAAAAAAAAAAAAAAAATTTTCAGTTTCAAGTAATTGATTTGCAAATAAAATATTACAATACAAACTATTAGAGGAATAGGCAATAATCTTTCCTGTTTTTAGTGTAGGAAGAAAAAGGGAAATTCTGCATATTTCCCAAAGCACAGGAATAGCCAGGCACTTTATACTTTTTTTTTTTTTTTACCAGTCCTGAGCATGAGCTCAGGGCCTGAGCACTGTCCTTAGGCTTTCTCAAGGCTAGAGCTCTACCACTTGAGCCACAGCACTACTTCTGGCTTTCTCTATGTATGTGGAATTGAACCCTAGTCTTCGTGCATGCTAGGCAAGTACTCTACCAGTAGGCCAAACTCCGGGTCCCACTTGTACTTTTCTGAACTGATATTTATCAGGACAGCAGACCAGTAGCTTGCTTGCACAGAACAACACTGGCTCCTTTTGACTGACACTGCTGAGGACATTGTGGTAGGTTGGTCTCATGGCTGCTCTTGTGTCTTTACTATTTCTGAATGCCTTTATTATTCCTTGGAGAATTATTCCTCAGAAGAGAGAAAGTCGATTTTCTGCCTAGACCTTCTGGAAACTTCTAAATATTATCTAGCAGGAGCATCTATGATCACTCTGTCTTCTAGAATTGATTGGTCTGGCCAGTAGAGGCTCTCCAGATTATTTCTAGATTCCTCTTGAGATCCTGCCACTTTCATCTCTGGGCAGGGGCTTTTGTGATTCAGTTAGTTAACAAGTAAATGCTAAATGCACACTATTGCACAGAATTCCTTGAGACTGTGTGAAAGAACAGGAGAGACCAATCTTCTGCTCTCAAGGAATTTACAAAGCCATGCTATCCATGAGAGCACAGATCTTACGTGAGTCCTAATGTGAATCTAAATCTCTTGGCATTTCTCTTAGCTCTGTACTTTGAGTTTCAAGGTATGTTTTTCCATCTCTTAAAAATGGAGATGATAAAAGTACCTGTCTCTATTTCAGAGTTATCTTGAGGATTGTGTCACACATAGAAGTGCCTGTTCAATAAATATTGACTTTCTTTATTATCATCATTTAGCAAGTCCAAAATGGTAGGGCCTAACAAGAGCTGGAAGGAGCCTAGGAACCTTTCCTCAGAAACTTGCATACCTTTACAGACCTGGAGGAGGAAGAACTGCTTTGTCAGTCACACAAGATGGACAAAGGGAAAAGGACACATGCAAGAGGAGCTTTGGGGGAAGGGGGAGAATAAGATTTCTTGTTGCCTTCTGGAAAAGGCAGCCTCAGTCCTGCACTGGAAACCCCAAGCTAGAAGGTCTACTATGAAGAACTTAGCTAGCTAGGTAGGGATTAGACATACATACACACAATGGAACTGTATCATAACAATATAGCAGCATATTAATAAACAAGAGCAAAACAATAGTATAAAAAGCTTCATGTACCCATGACAAGCATGTAGGGAGAGACATGCTTTTCTGGGCATGGAATAAACATTCTGGAATGTGTAATTACTGCCAGTATCTCTATAGCTATGAAGAACAGGGAGATGTTCTCTTTACCCCCACATCCCCACAACTCTGTTAACTCTGTTCTTGGGGTTTCTTTCTCTCCCACAAAGCCTAGACCAAGGCAGCAAAATATATTTCTGCTTTCTGCCTGCAGCTCTGAAGGTGTTAGTTGAAAGGCCAGAATCTTGGGGATTTGTTTTCCTGTGTTAGAGCAGGGCCTATGGGAATGACAAATGGAGAACGTTTTGGCTTTAAAGGAGCAAGGTAGATTTTACAGCTAACTTGGGCTTTTGCTGATGATGTTTACTTTATAGGCTTAATGACGGGCTGGCTTTCTGAGGACTTTCCGCAATGAAAGATTCAGACCCGAGGTCACCAGGCGCCTCCTCCCTCTCAAGGCTGCTGCAGCCAGCATCTGCTCAACAGTGCCTCTGAGCTTGGGACTGGCTTGAGACACCTTCCTTCTCAGAACACCAAAGGACAGAGTTAGTTTTGCTTCTGAATAAATGTGTGTATTTGGCGGTAACTGTCTGTCATTACCTCATTCTTTTTATTTGATTAGGTGACTGTAAGAAGAAAAGCAAATATAACTTGAAAAGTATGGAGGTGACATTATTTTATTTAACAATACCCTGGTGGAATTTGACAATATCATGGAACTCACTGGCAGATGGAAAACATTGAAGCCCAAGAGAGGGGAAATGCTTTGTCCAAGGTCACACAGCAAATGTGTACACAAGCTCAGACTGAAATCTAGGTCCCTGAAATATTGGTGCCATATTATTCCTATTTATTTTATTCGTCTTCTTCTTCCCTTACAAAACTAAAAAGAGCCAGGGTGATCCAGGAAATTCTGGGAATCTTCATTCATTTCCAAAGGCAGCTTGTTTTCCATTGGTCATGCTGTATGGCTTGCTGCTTCAATTAAGTTTTCCAGTGTTTTATATGAAAGCATGCAAATTACCACGGATGCTAAATAGATCAACTTAGGTATTCAGGCTTATAAATACAGAGAACCTTGCTTTTCTTCACATTCTCTCTCTTTCCCGGCTCTCTCCCACATCCATTCTTCATTAAGATGAATTTTAAAAAAGAGTTTTTATATTTTGGTTAAATCCTTAACATATTTCTTCTATCTCAAATTTCATATTGCCTGCATCACCATGTGTTGTGGTCATTTACATTTTGCAAAGATTTTGGTATATTCAGCTTGCAGTGTAGTCAAGTCTCAAGGTTTCTGACAAGAAAGAGAAGGAAGGTACAGGAAGGAACAGGTAGCTAAGCCAATGGGTTGGTGAATGCTTGGGCAGTGGGCTATTTATGTGGCACCGTGTGGTGTTTTGAACTTTCTGGACACTCACAGCAAGCTCTAAACATCAGGTTGATGGAAGTCTTCCCAACTTTGGACGACACAACGACCTTTCAGAAGTCTGAATGGACTCGTCCAAGTCAAACTACTGCTAGTGCAAACGGGAGGCTGGGGAGATCAGAAGCAACAACATTAGTACAGAACCCCAGGAAACCAAAAGCTGTGCTGGGTCTACCACTAGGGGTTGTTTCCTCATCTGTAAAAAGAAATAATAATAGCCTTGTCATGGAGTTACTTTGATGATGAAAGTAAAATAGTGCATTAAGGACCTACACACAAGGGCTGGCACATAACAAGAAGTTCTTATTGGGTGGCATACCCATTGGTTCTTCAGGTTGACACACAGAACCCATCAATCTGTCAACTAGCAAAGGCACGGGGATTACAGCCACAGACTTTTAAATTGGACTTTTGTTTAGGTGCCACTTGTGTGATCATGGGAAGATTCAGTGACCTAGCCCAGGTGAAACCCCTGGCCCAGTGCCTGGCATGGACAAAACATTCAATAAATGGAGGGAATTATAGTCCAGGTTCTTAAAGAAAGGGGCTAAAAAGAAAAGAAAATAGAGGAGTGAGGCACATAGGACAGTTGTAATGGTTGAAAAGCTCTGTCACAGTTGTATATAAGGTTGACAGAAACCAGCAGAGAAAGTTCAACCTCTTTGGAGCCTGGTAAATTTCTTTGTCACTGATGTAAAAAGCAACCAGAAATTTGGTTACTTCAAACAATAGAAATGTATTCTCTCAGTTCTGGAGGCCCAAAGTCCAAAATCTGTTTTAAGAGGAGGGATCTGTTTCTTGCCTTTTCCTGTTTCTACTGGCCATTGTCATTCCTTGGCTTTTGGCTGAATCATTCCAACCTTTGCCTCTGGCTCCACATGACATTCTCTTGTCTGTCTCTGTTTCTGTTTCTCTGCTTCTGTCTCTGCCTCTGCCTCTCTGTTTGTCTGTCTGTCTCTTTCTCTCTGTATGTATCTGTGTCTGTGCATGTGTCATCAGTACTGTGGTTACATTTAAGTTTTATTTGAACTATCCAGGTTAATCTCTCTATCTCAGTTTCCTTCTTCTTATCCGCAAAGGTTTCCCCCCACCCCTTACGAGGGAACATTTGCAGAAACATTAATATTGTTGGGGATTACTATTCTATTTCACCAACTGTTGAGAGAAGATTCCAGGCTGCTTTTCCTTGGAATCATGTGACAGGGACAGGAATATGCTCAGGAGGGGAGGAGATATATCTCCCAGGAAGTAGCAAAGTCAAGCCAGGCCAACCTGATTAGAGCAGGGCAAACCAAAGATATAAGGGAGGCTGGTGAGAAGCACATGGTGATAAATAGGATGGCATGCACAAAGCCATGTGTCAGAGCAGAGCTCAACACCAGCCTCTGAGCAGGGCTTGGAATAACTTCCAGGAAAAGAATTGAGTTACCTGGTTGGGATCAGAGAAAGATGGAGGCTAGTGGAATTCAGGGCTGAGGTAAAATACATGAGAGTCTCAGATTCAGTAGCTCTTGACCAAACTTCCCAAAGATAGACCACCATGAATAGAACACAGCCACTCTGTTGCCACCCACTAGTGGAATGTCTTTGGGAAAACCTCTTCAGTCTTCTGAGCTGCTTTACCTTATCTATAAAAACAAGGGTAGAAACAGCTTCTCCAAATGATTACTTGGTGAATTCATGATGTAAGGGAAATACTCTGGCAATCTACCTTCACAGGTAAATGTTAAGGCAGTATGGCAGACCATCACTAGCAAATGCTCTTCTTGCTACTATCTGTACAACATCTAGTACCTCCCACCTTACCAGAAATGAGGCCTGTTTGTTCTCTTCACTCTCCTTTCTTTCTCATTCTTTCTTTTCCTCAGGCTCACAGAAAACAAGAGGGATTCTGCTCAGTCCTTTTGCACATTTGGACCTAGTTTGGACAGTCTGAGACAGCTCATCCCTAAAGAAAAAAGTCTCTCAATGTGGTGGGCACTAATCAATAAACATACATAGACTTGACCTCACTTAGCCCACCCTGACTTCTTGAAAGCAATATGAGCAGTCTCACCTATCATATGTCTTTTAGTCTAGGTCAAAGGGCAAAGCATTCAAAAAGCTAAAGGACTACATCACGGAGGTAGTAAGAAGGACAGAGTTGAGGCAAAGGAGAATCTGAGTTCTGCTATCTGACTTCTTAAGCCTCAGTTTCTTTTTTTGCAAAGTACAACATGAATACCCTTGATAGAGAATATTGCATGGATCAAATAAGTTACTTTGCAATGACTTAGCAGTTGTACAAGGGGTTAAGTACCAGCTTTTTAAGACAGGCCAGGAACTCATAAGATGGACACACAACTGGGTCTGTCTCCTAACCACAGTCATTTCCTTTCGTTGGCCATTACGAACTTTGCTATGTTAAAGTCAATTAATGCTTAAAGAGACCTTTTCGTGTACTCACAAAATTTTGTTTGAGGCTCTGAACACATGGCAGTGAGACAAGGGAGGGCATTCCAGCCCTTGTGGCATTTCTGTAAGAATGGTTTGAACTTTCATCCCATTTCTGAAACTCCTTTCTTGCCGCCATTCACACTTGGACTCCACAGTGAGGTTGTGTGTGAATTCTGACCACCACATGTTCCTGTTCGACTTGTTTTTACTTCATCTACATCCTGGTCCTTGTTCCTCTTCCATCAGTTCCCCTCCCTTTCCAGGACTGGTACTTGGCTCCTGCTGTATGCTTGGCCTAGCCTGGCATTTCCAGTTCAGCTGGTGCTGATCGCTCTATCAGCCAGCTCCCTATCATGGACCATGCCCACAAACTGCTGTTCTGTTCTATGACTTGCTGTCCTAACAACCCTGCTCTGAGTGTCATTTTCTTCCTTATTCACTAGATTGAACTGCTGCTCTTGCTCTTCTGATTCTTACTGTAAATCCAAAGAACTGATAGTGATTCACAGTTATTGACCTGTCTCACCATCCTTCTTGGCTCTAGGACTGGGGAGTCATCAGAGAATGCCAAAGGAATTGGACAAGATTTTATTATTATGGTCTTTAGCTGAATGGCAGCCATGGCAATTGATTGTTAAATTGTCACAGTGCTTCCAAAGGAAGGTAGCTTGGCTGGTTTTATATCATCAGTCATGTTCCTAGTGACAGTTTGTCAACAATCTCTTTATTCAAAGCATCGTGTTTATTTTGGAATGTCTGACACGATGATCACGAAACACAGATGCCCACAACTTTCTCTTCAGCTCATCTTGGTGTTTTACACTCTTTCTTTTCTAGTAATGAGTAGAAAGAGAGCAGCTGAACCTGTAAATAAAGGAATGTGGGTCTGTACTGTTCACTCAGGAAGTATGCTTTCTTTTAGAACAGTCAAGGGTAGTGGTAAACTGTGAGTGGCTCTCTTCTGTTTGTTTTCTTAGGGAGTCATGTATCGTGGGGGTGTGGGGTGTGGGAAGGAGGCAGAAGGGGAACCCACTGAGTAGTTCTCAATACTAGGCCTGGAAGTAGGCACTTTGTAGACATATCATTTAAAGCTCACAATCCTTCCCAGAACTAGAAACTGTGATCTCACTTTATAGATGAGGAAAATGAGTCAGAAAAATCATAAGACTTGCTTGGGGTCAGGCTGTTGGAACTGGGAGCTAGGACTTGAACCCATATACTGACACAAGTGCCTAAGATTAAAACATACTAGTGAAATGGTTGTTAGAAAACAGATAGGAATGTCACCTGCTGATACTGTAGTCCAAACACAGGGGCACATAACCTCAGTCCTTGACACAAGGGTTGATGAGGACTTCAGAAATCTTCAATTTCTTAATGGAAGTTGCCTGCGGTCTAAGCTAGAAGTTTCTGCTTATAAGTCTGCTGTTTTCCAGGGTGACTCAAATTAATTAACATTTCCAAAGATCTTGGAGTACAAAGATAAGAGATGTTATAGCGATGACAAATTTGACTATCCTATTGCCCAAAAGGCAAGAAGTATTTCAAGGACACCACCAGGGTCTGGTGGATGCACAGAGGGTAGAATTTCCCCAGGGAAGACTGTACTTGGTAGTAAACACCAATGGGAAACTGGGTAGGGCCATGCTTCAGTACTAGGACAGAAGGTTTTGCCCTCATTAAAAGATTCATGTTCTGGGGCCGGGAGTTTGGCCTAGTGGTTAAAGTGCTTGCCTAGCATGCATGAAGACCCGGGTTCGATTCCTCGGTACCACATACATAGAAAAAAGCCGGAAGTGGTGCTGAGGCTCAAGTGGTAGAGCTCTAGCCTTGAGAAAGTCCAAGGACAGTGCTCAGGCCCTGAGCTCAAGCCCAGGACTGGCAAAAAAAAAAAAAAAAAAAAAAAAAAAAAAAAAGATTCATGTTCTGGTGAGCTATTAGTGTCTATCTGTCCCTTTCACCTACTTTTACATTCTATCCAGAGAATGGGTTAGTTAAAGAAGAAGAAAACCGACAGGCCTCAGATCTTAGAAGGCCATGGGCTCCTAGCTTTGTCCTTCTGTGACCAGCTTGTTTCACTTAATATAGTGTCCTCAAAGCTCACCCATGTATCTGAGTTGTTTTCTTTTTAAGACTGAGTAATATTTTATTATATATTTACATCATTCTTTACCTATCAATGGCTATGGGTTTGCTTCCTTATTTAGTATGAGCATGGATATACAAAAGTGTCTTTGAGGCCCTGTTTTCCCTTCTTTTAAGATCTACACTGCATTGTGGAGCTCTGATAGTTCTATTTTGAGTTCTCTGAGGAACAGAGAACTGTTTACTGCAGGCAGCTGCACCAGCTCAGCCAGGTCGTGACTCTCACTCCTTCACCCACCCCCACCTTGCATAGCAGTGGATACAATCTCTGTTTATCTGGTTTCTCTATTTCTTAATCTTTTTCTTAGAGTCTGGTTGTTTGTTTTGTTTTGTTTGCCAGTCATGGGGCTTGAACTCAGGGCCTGAGCACTGTCCTTGGGCTTTCTCAAGGCTAGTGCTCTACTACTTGAGCCACAGCACCACTTCCAGCTTTTTCTATGTATGTACAAAATCGAACCTGGGTCTCTGTGCATGCTAGGCAAGCACTCTACCACTAGGCCAAACTCCCAGCCCTAGAGTCTGATCCTGGAAGGCAACTTGTACTGTTGTCAGCACTGTACATTTTTGCCTCCAGGAGCTCTGAGCCCAGTGGAACTCAGCACAGACTGTGTAAAGATGTCTACATGTCAGAGTAGAAGGTGGGAGGTTGGATGTGGTTGACATATGAGATTATTCTGTCTGGGGGCCTTTAATACTAGCTTTTCCAGAAGCCAAAGGATTTCAGTTTGAAGCCATCTAGGCAAAGTTATCTATCAGATGGAGACCCTATCTCAAGCCAGGTACTTGTGGCTCACATCTACAATCCTAGCCACTCAGAAGACTGAGACCTGGAGGATCACAGTTTGAAGCCAACTCAGGCAAAAAAAAAAAAAAAAAAAAAAAACCCTCTGCAATTAGCTAGCAAAAAGCCAGTTTGAAAACATGGCTCTCATGGGATAGGACCAGTAGTTATGAACATGAAAGTTGACTGGGAGTTTGAAGAAAAAACAGAAAAGGAGGCTGGGAACATGGCTCAAGTTGTGGCAAGCTTGCTTAGCAAGTATAGACCATGAGTTCAACCTTCAGTATCATGGCAGGAAGGGGAAAGCAAGAGGATTACTCTGTCTGTAGGCAATTATCATATAACACACAGCTTGTGTACTAGGACTCACACAGGGACGCAGAGTTGAAGAGGTGTGTACTTTGAGGCTCCTGGCACATGACCAGAACAAAACCATGCATCCATTCACCATTTTGAACCGTAAATTAGGCTTTCACTCCTGGGTTTCTTGTTGCAATGCCAAGCCCCTCATTCCCAAGATCTGAATTTATTAGAGAAACTACAGATGGTGAGTGAACTGAAAAAAAAAAACCCAAAAAGTCAATTGGATTATACAAGCCAAACCTGGTGCAATAGAGATCACAAAAATTTCATGGCCTAAACACACATTAAAATAGTGACAAGAATTTGCTACCCTGAATCACAGGAGAGTAATGTGTTGCTAAGCTCAGAGCGTGGTACATCAGTGTCTCAGGTAGCTGCAGGCAGGAGTCACAGAGAAGCATAACCAGCTGGCCGTGTTTGTGCATGCACAGGCTGCCTAGTTTTCCCATGCTCCAGGCTGAGGCCTGAAGTCTCTCCCTGCTGTTGCCCTGAGCTGCATGGTTTGAACTCCTGAGCCTGTCCTGAAGCAGGGGCAGCCGCCTACCCAGTGTAAAGGGAGGCTGAGGCTCTGGCTGGAGGAGGGAGCAACTTGACTGATTACACTCACCTCCCCCAAAGCTCCTTTTTAGCAAGCAAGCAGTGCAGGCTGTTCCACTTTCCTTGTAGCTTAGCAACCTGAGCCCCTGACAACTGATTTATTGGGGGAAAAAAAAAAGCTTAACTTTCTCCAGGCAGGTTTGTTTCTTTTTTTTCTGCTTTTCCTCCTGCATCTTCTTTTTTCTCTCTCTCTCTTTTCTTTTTCTCCTGTTCTTCTTTGACATCTTCCTTTTCTTTCAAAATTGACAGTCATGAGATCCTGGAGAATTCCTGCTGAGGATGCATACTTCCCCTTTTTCTTCTGCATGAGCCCTAGCTCCCTGTCTCTTACACCCTCAGTTCTTACTTCCCATTCTTTCTGTGTGATAGAGAATGGTCTCATGATAGCTCAGCTCAGTTCTAATAAGCCTCCTGCTATGGCCTGAATGTTTGTCATATGTTACATCCTCTCCCCCAAGGTGTTGGAATTAGGAGGTGAAATCTTCAGAAATGCATTCAGGCGCGAGTGGAGCCCTGCTAAATGGGACTAGCGGTTATAGGAAAGAGATTCAAAGGTGCCAGCTTACCCTTTTCCCAGGAGGGTGCAACAAGAACAGGGTTGCTGTCAGGCCGCAGCTTCTCACTAGGTACCAATTGGCCAGTGCCTCTGTCCTGGGCTTCCTGGCTTTCAGAATAGTGAGAAGGAAACCTGCTGGTTTATTATCACTCAGTTTATGACCATTTGCTAAAGGAGCCCATACTTTATTATTTAAAGCCCATGGACAACTCCCAGAAGAAAATAGCCTCTAATGGCCCTCCAGCAGCTGGTTTGGCCTCTGCCTCACCAGCTTTAACCCCCCCTCCCACCGCCCAGTTTATAGTTCTCCTTGCTCCTATGCCTTGGTGTATGCTATTCCCTCATTCACTTAGCTATGAAGTATTCTTTAAGATTCAACTTCAGTGTAGGTTTCTCTGTGAGGCTTTTCGCCCACCACACAGGCAAGAACCAGCCATGCCTTCCTCAGCTACCACCCACCCTGAGACCTCCTTCTGTTTGTGGGAGATTGTCACTAGAGGAGTTCTTTGTGAGGGTGGTGAGTACTTCTTTTTCTTCAACAGGTCCTGAGTTCCTGACACAAGGCGTGATCAAGTGGGAGAACGAGGCTGGAAGAAAGAGGAAGGAGGGAGGGAAGGTAGAAGAAAGGAAGTCAGTTTACTGAAAGGAGAAATGGAGGAGAGAAAGAAGGAAGAAGGAAGGAGGGAGGAAGAAAAGATGAACTACATGAAAGCAAACAGCAAGTCTAAATATCTAGAAGTTAACACCCGAGGAGGACAGAAAGATGAAACCCAGAGTGTCATCTGCCCACCACGCTGAAAATGTCTGCTCTTGGATTCCTATCACCAGCCTTATGGATGAAAGGCACCAAAGCAGGCTTCTGGAGACAGAGCACAGACACAGTGAGAAAAAATACAAAGCAAATGAGAAAATACAAAGGCAAGTGAGCAAATTTGCTCTACCATCTACTTCTGGTCTACCTCTTGCTCTGGAACACAAGAGGAAGGAGGAAGGAAGGAAGGAAAGAAGGAAGGAAGAAAGGAAGGAAGAAAGGAAGGAAGGAAAGAAGGAAGGAAGAAGAAGGGGAGGGAAGGAAGGTGGGAGGGAGGGAGGGAAAGGAAAGCAGGGCCAGATAACAGTTCCAGAATATCATCACTTTTGTGTCAGTGGCTTCTGGCTGGGTTTGACCAATTGGAGGTGCTGGTGAGAAATATGCAGGTGGAGGGAGGGAAGAAGCTAGAGTATGATTCTCTGGCTCTCAGCCTTGCTGGCATTTTTGGCAGTGACTGAATCCTTTTGTTTCTCTGGCTTCTGCTGTATAGGCTGTGGCTGCAATGGCTGGTGATGGGCCCTTGGTTCAAGCATATTGCTTCCTCTTGCTCTTGCCCACTCAAAACTTGAGGGGGTAGGAGTTATTTACTGCTATTCCTTGTTACCACATCATCCCCTAGTTGATTTCTCAGTGTCCCTGTCCTGTGTTCTAGTATTCTACATTAAAGCTGTCCCAGTCATAAAGGTTTACAGTGGTCCTGTTTTCCTAGCTGGATGTTGACTAGCATACCAGCTCAGTTTTGAGACTTCCTCATATTGGGTATAGTTACTGGTGATTACTTGGAGAAGGTAATGCCTTCTCTTTTCTTCTTTCCTTTTATTTTCTCTTTTCCAGTGTTAGGGTGTGAATTCAGGGCCTCATGCTTACTTTTCATATTGGTCCTTATGGAGATGAGTGTCACTTTATGCCTAGGCGGGCTTGGATTGTGATAATCCTATGTGTGCTTTATTTATTTATTTATTATTTTTGCCTGGGCCTTTAACTCAGGGTCTATGCACTGTCCTTGGGCTTTCTCAAGGCTAGAGCTCTGCCACTTGAGCCATAGCACCATTCCGGCTTTTTTCTATGGAACCAGGTCTTTATGCATGCTAGGCAAGCACTCTAACAGTGGGCTAAACTCCCAGCCTATGTGCTTTATTTTTGTGGCAAAATATAAGCCAATGTACTTTTCCTGTACCTAGGGATGATAGCGATGGGCCACCATACCCAGCCATTCATTGAGAAGTGGTCTTAGGAACTTTTGTGTCCCGGCTGGCTCTGAACCACAACTCCCTAATCACTGCCTCCCAAGCAGATAGGATTACAATGTTGACTCATTTGCCTACCTTTTCTTTTCTGATAGGATCATACAATATCTCTCATTATATTTCAGGTTGGCTTTTGCGTCTGCCCCTTGAGTGATCAGGCTGGCCTCAATATTATGATTCTCTTTCCTAAGTCACCGGAGTTCTGTGATTACAACTCTGTGCCACCACACCTGGTGGACTATGAGATCTGTAATGGGATATAGTCCATGTGAGGATGGAAGAGACATGGGGTTCCATGTAAAGATAATCTAAAGTCATGCGACTTTGGATTAGCTTTGTACCTTTCATAATTCATAATCTCATACTGATAGATATATCAGTATACAAAACACATGAACACACACATTCTGACAACCACATTGAGAAGAAGGTATCACTGGTTATCACATTTTACAGAGGGAATGAATCACCATTCAGAGAGAAGTAGCATTTGGGAACTTTGAATCCAGAGCAGGGCCAGTGACCAGAGCAAGAATACAAAGCCCATGCCTTCCAAGCTCTGTCATGGGAATAAGTTACATGGCGTATGACATCAGTGACAGGTTTGTACAGGCAGGGAACCTCACACACGCCCACCAGTTAAAATCCCGATTATTTAAAATCCAGTTTGTCTTTTTAGTGAAAGTCTGTTGTGCTTATGTCCAGAAACAGTTGCTACAAGAAAAATCAAGACTGGTATAAGTCAAAACCCCGCTGTCCTCCCTCTCCCAACCTTCCAGGGATTGGAATGGCATGAGGTAGCATGTACTCACAATGAGTACATGCTAAGTTGGAGTATATGTGAAGTTTCTCTTGATGGTGTAGACCATAAGGACACAGGCTGTCACAAGAAGGATCTAGCAAGGATGGAGGCTGGAGCCAGGCATTGATTGATCTCATGCCATGCATTAATTTGGGTGGCCTGCTTCTTGAATTACAAAACCCTATAAAGCCTCTCAGAGCTGGGAGGAATCCTGTTTTTCCTGGGTGGGTAGGGGACCCTGAGTCCCCAAGGAGAGATAGTGCTGTGAGGAGATTAGTCCAACATCTCTAGGTGTGTGTGTGTGTGTGTGTGTGTGTGTGTGTGTGTGTGTGTGTGTGTGTGTGTATGTACTTGTGTCCACAGGTAGAAAGTTCAGGGAAGTCAGTAGAGGCAGAGGTCTTTCGGGAGGAAGGTGGGGTGGACAGGAAGGGGGCTATAAGGATGAATCAGGAAGTATCTATAAAGGAAAGAACATTTGAGGCTGGCCTGAAGGAGCAGACAGGATTTTTACAGTAAAGTTACTGGCAAGGTGTTCCAGGCAAAGGGAGAGGCATGAGTCTGTAGGTAAAGTTGGAGGGGTCAACTGGAGTCAAATGGTGTAGGGCACTGGAGGCTGGGCTGAGAAATGTAAATAGAAGTCTGGCAGTGGGAAGCAGACACTGATGGGACAGACTGACAATGACATGATTCATACTAGCTTTAAGAATTCAGAGTGGAAGTCTTATCTCTTCTGGGTAGAAGCAGAGAATCCTAGGGATGAGACTTTCTAGAACTTTTTTTTAAGTGTGTGGCTAGTCTAGTAATGGCACAATTTATTTTTCTGCAGAACTTTGAACCTTCTTTTCAGACTTTATGATGGGTTAACCCAAACCAAAAGAACCAGACACTGTGCTCCTGATAAGGCAGGCAGGGTTACCTGAGCCAGCTGAGTGGCCAGGTGGCTAAAGCTCAGTAGGTGTGTCCCAGATAAATAGGGAGCCAGCCACTCTGGGTTTGGCCTTATCAAAGGGCAAGCTCTTTTCGGAAGGGAGGGAGAGGATCGCACAGCAGTCCTGCATCTTCCTTTTCTAGTAGGGCCTCTGCTCCAAAATTAAGGCTTATCTAAGCCCTCAGCCATCTGGAAGCCCTCCCTCTTTTTCTTTTTCCTTTCTTCCCCCCACCCCCAACCATGCCAGTATTGGGTTTGAACTCAGTACATGGGAGCTGTCCCTTGACTAGTGTTCTACCATGTGAACCGCGTCTCCACTTCCAGCTTTTTTTTTTTTTTTTTTGGTGGTTAATTGTAAATAACAGTCTTACAGACTTTCCTGCCCAGATCAACTTCACACCAGGCAGGATCCTCAGATCTTAGGCTCCCAAGTAGCTAGGGTTACAGCCGTGAACCACCAGCATCTGACTCACCAGCATCTGACTCACCATTGTCTGCTTACCCTCCCATCTGAGAGATCCCTGTGTAGTTAAGAACTGCATCTATGCTGGACCTGGGTGCCTCAGACCTGTAACCCTAGCTATATAGAAGGCTGAGATCTGCGGATGATGGTTCAAAGTGAGCCTTAAGCAGGCCAATCTGTGAGACTCTTATCTCTAATTAACCACCGGAAAACTGGAAGTGGAGCTGTGGCTCAATGTGGCATAGAGCTAGCCTTGAGCAAAAAAGCTCAAGGACAGTGTCCAGGCCTTTAGTTCAAGCCCCACAACTTCCAAAAAAGTGGGGGGAGGGGGCTCGGACTGTGGCCTAGTGGTAGAGTGCTTACCTAGCACACAGGAAGCCCTGAGTTCCATTTCCCAGTATCAAATACAGAAAAAGCCGGAAGTGGTGCTATAGCTCAAGCGACAGAGCACTAGCCTTGAGAAAACTCAAGGACAGTGCCCAGGGCCTGAGTTCAAGCCCCAGGGCTGGCAGAAAAAAATAAAAAGAACTGGTCTGCTTCAAGGTTTTATGTAAGCCACAAGCGGTGCTTTGTATATAGTAGCCACATGATGTTTTTGCCAGCTTCTCACCCAACAAACCAAACTCAGTCTTTTCCCCCGGATTTACTCAGTCCTGTCCACCAGCCAGGTCTTCTTCCCAGCCCTGAGGGTTTTCATCAAGAAAGAGGGCATAATCACCAAAGAAAAATATCCCCTTGCTGGCTACCCTTGCCAAAGAGAGAAGAGTAGAGGTTTGTAAGGTGTTCATTCAATCCCAGCCCCCAGGAACTTTGCCCCATAAAGACATTCTAACCAGAAGGAATGTGGCAGTCGTGCTGGGAAACAGGTTTCTCTCCAGACTCTGGAGCTCGAGCCTAAATTAAGGTCTGGAGCTATGCAGATACAAGGAGACCCATGCTTGCAGGGCCACGGAACATGATGGTGAGTGCTAAGCCTCCTCTGCCTTGGCCTGCCATTCTACAGTGGAGGAACCCACATAGCTGCAGACAGTGCCCAATGCCCAGTGCCCCTACTGGGAGTGACTTAAAATAGCCATAATCTACCCAGCAGCTGCTGTGTGCTGGGCACTTCCTACCAGCAGGCGCCCTGCCAAGAGCTTTCTATCAGTGACCTCCCGTCTATCCCATTCCCTGGGAGCTACCAGTTCTTGGGGACACTTGGAGATTACATCCATATGGATAGTTAGGACTCAAGCGCCTGGCCCAGCACAACCAATACTCATAGCATGCAGATAACATGCCAGGCTCTATAAGCTCCTTCGTCCCGAATCCTTACCACTATCTTTATGCAGACATATTTGTCTCCATTTTTAAGTTTAGAAAACAGAGGCGCTCAGTAGTTAAAGTGACTTGCTAAAGTGACTTGTTACAGAAATTTGTAACAGAGCCTCACGGGACTCAAGTCATAAATACCAAAGCTCTGAGCTGTTTTACTCTGTGACCTCCTCCAGTGATCATGGCTATCTTAGCCCTCAGAATCCATTTATAAGGAGCCTACTTGGTCCTCCTTTGGGGGTCTCCTCATTTGGAAACTGGGTCCTGGCTGTGATTATTCCTCTAACTCCTGCTGGAGTCAGAGTCCTTTAAAACTTCAAAAAAAGTGACTAAGAAATGATTCACATCCCATGCAGGGTCCTGGATACAGGCATGGGAACTTCCACTGGCCTTCATTTTCCTGGGCAGTATTCATAGAAATAGACTGGTTTTATTTTATTTTCATTCTATTTATTTTTTGGAGGGTTTGAATTCAGGGCCTTGTGCTTACTAAGCCACGCCAGCCTTTTGCTTTTGTTTTTGACATGGGGTATGTCTATGTAACCCAGGCTAGCCTAAAACCCACTATGTAGCCTAGGCTGGTCTCAAAGTTGCCATTGTCTTGCCTCAGCTTCCAGAATGAGGGGATTATAGGAATGCAAAACCACCCACAGCAGCACTTAGCTTTTTAGGTACAGAACCTGAAGTTGAACTTCACTTGCTTGAGTCACCTAGCAAATTCCATCCTTCTCCTTGTACCTATACACCCTGGCCAGTTCCCCACACCGCATGTCTAGTAGGGATGGGACATGCATAGTGCTTGGTCTGGCTGGGGAAGTTGCTTCTAATAGCCATGTTTGTCTTCTTTCTTTTCTTTTTGGAGGCATGGGGTTAGAATATTAGGCAAAGTCCCGAAGCAGGCAGCTGGGCCTTGAAGGAAATGGCAGGCATGATGTTTACTTCCAGCTGGCAGTTTACCAGACACACAGCTGCTTGGGCACCACGAAAAGCCCTCCCCAGCTCTGGGTCAGGGAAGGAAAGCATCTCGTCTGAGATGTGGCGTATTGTGTTCAGAGGATATTATACATGCCATCAATATTTGAAGAGGCCCCCCGGGGGGGAATTGGTTGGCTGGCTCATTGCTATGTGGCTACAAGCTGTTCTGGGCCTGGCACGGCACCCCAGGTTCCCATGTCCTCAGGGAATGAGAAGCAGGTTGTTTAGTCAGGAAGATACCAGGCAGATCCAGCTCCTAACTACATCTTCTAGCCATTCTCTTTTTCTGGCTCTCCCATTTGGGAGGAAAACAATACTCATGCTTGCCAGATTACTGACTGCTCATTTTGTGTCAGGCATTGTCTCCTTTAACTCCTTAAATTATTATTTTTGTGTGTGTTAGTATTAGGGCTTGAACTCAGGGCCTGGGCACTGTCCATCAGATTTTTTCCCCTCAAGGCTTCATGCTCAACCACTTGAGCCACAGCCCAAGTTCTGTTTTTTGGGGTTTTTTTTTTTGCTGGTTAATTAGAGATAAGAACCTTGGGACTTTGCTGTTGAGCTAGTTTTGAACCATAATCCTCAGATTTTAGCCTCTTGAGTAGTTAGGATTACAGATGTGAACTAGTGGCATCCAGCCCCTTTAGCTTCTGAAGATTTATTTGAGAAAACTATTGAGCAAACGGAGGCCTGGAGAGTTCTAAGACTTGCTCAAGGTCAAATAGTATGGCAGTTAATGAAGGAGACATAATATATAAGGCAGTGGACCTTACATGAATGACGTCTTCATGTTGAGTGTTAGTGGTTCACACTTGTAATCCTAGCTACTCTGGAGACTGAGATCTGAGGATCACAGTTTGAAGCCAGCCAAGGCAGAAAATTAACCAGCAAAATGGAAAAAATAGAACTGTGGCTCATGTGGTAGACTGCACAGAAGCACAGGGACATCCTCCAGGTCCTGAGTTCAAGACCCATCAAAGGCATAAAACAAAATAACAACAACCACAAAAAACCTTGGAGTCTTCAGAAACAATGAGAAAAGCTTAGGGAAATGGATAAAGGGTTAAGAAATCTTGTCTCCAAATACCAAATCTCTACCCTTAGCGCTCAAGAACTCATGGGATACAGTCTAGGAATGTGGCTCAGTAGTAGAGCACATGGCTAGCATGTACAAAGCCCCAAGTTTAATCTCCAGCACTGCCAAAAGAAACTTTTTTAAAAAAAAGAATTATGGACATTTACCCATTCTTCAGTGTGAATTTAGATGGGAAGATAAGCCTGTGGGTCCCAGACTGAGTGTGTAGGATCTAGTATTAAAATTCTATTGGCAGGGGATCTCACGTTACATCCTGGCTAGAGTCATGGAGAATATATATTGGTCAAGACAGGCATATTTAAGGCTGCTAGCTTGATCTAGATTTTTAGACCTTTGTATGCGGAACTCTATTTGTACTTATACTAGGCTCCACAAATCTTTTGGGGGACCTTTGTTAAGGCCATCTGGAACCCTAAGAGGATCCCTGATTAACAAGTCAGAAAATTGCCCACTGAGATGATTTCAAGAGCATAGCTGAGTTCCTTTTCTTTCTTTCCTTCCTTTCTTCCTTCCTTCCTTCCTTCCTTCCTTCCTTCCTTCCTTCCTTCCTTCCTTCTTTCCTTCCTTGCTTCTCTGTTTCTCTTTTTTTCTCCCAAGTTCCTGTGAATATTCAAACATACTAGAAAGCAAAGGGCAAACAATAAACTGCATGAGAATTGGGACTAGGCTGGCTGGGAGGACTCAGAAGAATCAACCGCACTGCTTGGATAACAAAACATCCATTCTTAGGGAGAGATTGAATGCTCACTTTGATCTTCAGATGAAATTGTTCCTTCACTTGAAGGAACCATTTGAAAGTGCTTTGAAGGGCTCACTTCGGACTTTCATCTAGGCCAACAAGACCCATAAGCAGTCGAGTCTTACCCTGCAGTAGTGTGCAGTCTGCCTAGGTATGTCATCTTCCTTTGCCTACCGCCATGGTGACTTCTCAGACTCTGCAGGTAGAAGGCTGGAGCCTTGCGAAGGTTGAGTAAGCACCTTCATGCCTCCAGAGGGAAAGCCTCCCTCTGCAGCTCTATAGCTTTTCCAGAAGCCAGGGAGCTGTTGGCCATTGGCCTTCTCACTGCTAGGTGACTGCACCCATGGTGCTGGAGTCTTCGGTGCCAAGAAGTTATAGGAAGTCACACCCAAGAGCTACTGTGCTGTCCTCCCTGCAGCAACCTCCTTCCCTTCCCATGATGGCACGTCCTGCCACCTCTGTTTGTTGTCTTGCCTGGCATCCAGTTCCCAGCACTCCCTGGAGGATCCTCAAGCTTTAAACAATGAGGCATCTCATTTAGAGTAAAAGGAAGAGTGAGGGAGTCGCCTAAGTACACACCCACATAATGCCACAAGTGACCTTGAAATGACCGTGATTGTGTGTTTATGTTTGACTACAGCAAAGCTCAGGTTTTGACCACATTGCCAACAAGAGAGGTAGGAGGTGCTCTAGCAAGTGCTTTGGGTGGTTGCTGACTGCTGGTCTTAAAATACCAGAGCTCCTCACAGTAACACACAGTAGAGTTAGTCCTCTCTTGCCTAAGCTGGAGGACTGACCTTCAGCAAGGTTATGAGGTCAGAGCTACTTTGTGTTGGGGAAACTGCCACTCGTGTCTCATCTCCAGAACCTAGGGGACTGGCTTGCTGCTCTGGCCTCTGCTCCAGCTTTGCCCAGGTCTCCCATCTCTTAGAGATGATGCTGAACTTCCTCAGTGGGTTTTACTGGCACCCTTCCTTGCCCTAAAGGACTAAGGCACACACACACACACACACACACACACACACACACACACACACACACACTCCACTGGTTGGTATTTATTTCCCCAGAGCCAGGTTCCATTTAGGTAGTTGGCATTTTGCCTCTGGGTTGGCACAAGCCTTGAGGGGTAGAGTTTGGGCTAAGTTCCATTCCTTATTTGCCACTTGCCTGTACACCTTTGTGCTCAGAACTGTCTCACCACTGAATGTATTTCAGAGGACAGAGTCTAATGGGAGAATTTGGGGGACAGATGAAGCCTTGTATTGCCAAGAAGCGTGAGCAAAATAAACTCCTTTTTTCTGGACATGGTGAATGTCCTGCTCATACGCCTGGTTTGAGATCAGCTTCCAGGTCATGGGCTATATTTTTAGGAATTAATCTTAATCTTGTGAGATTAATTAAGGTTGACTTGTGGCAATTCTGGAAATATGGCAGGAAAAGAAGATTACACTCTCATATTTTATAGGTGTGGAAACAGACTCACAGATGTGAAGTGATAGAACTTGGTTCCTTTGGCTTGATAGCTAGGCCACACTGTGTTTAAACTGACTGATTTATAAAGTCTAGCTTCAAACTTAACTTTGTAGAGGGTACAAATCTTTAGGAAGTCCTTTATATTTCCAAAGTTTGAGCCATTTGCCCCACACATTCTCTCAAGTCATTGTAACTAGATTCTCCTCACAAAAGTATATGTTTATCCAACTCTTAATGTTTTTGTTTTGTTTTGTGGTAGTCCTTGGGGCTTGAGCTCAGGACCTGGGTGCTGTCACCTGGCTTATTTTATTGCTTCAGGCTGGTACTCTACCACTTGAGCCATACCCCTACTTCTGGCTTTTTGGTGGTTAGAGATATAAGTCTCATGGACGATTCTGGCTGGTCTGAATTCAAACCGTGATCCTCAGATCTCAGACTCTTGAGTAGCTAGGATTACAGCCCTGAGTCAGGGTGCCTAGCTTAGTGCTTAATGGTGGTTTTTTTTGTTGTTGTTGTTGTTTTTTTGTCAGTCCTGGACTTGAGCTCAGAGCCTGAGCACTGTCCTTGGACTTTCTCAAGGCTAGAGCTCTACCACGTGAGCCTCAGCACCACTTCTGGCTTTTTTCTATGTATGTGGTACCGAGGAATCGAACCCGGGTCTTTGTGCATGCTAGGCAAGCACTCAACCACTAGGCCAAACTCCTGGCCCTAGTGCTTAATGTTTTAAAGGGGCTTTTACCTTTTCCATCTGCTGTGGCAGTAGAACAGGTATTCTATCCTTTGCAAACAAGTGAATGGTCACTGGCCAACTTCACTTTTTGTGTTTGAGAGCAGCATCCGGGTCTTCTCATTTTCAGGTCCAACGGGCTTTCAGTTTTTAGCTTTGTCATGCTGCCTCTTCCCCACAGGATAGAGGAAACAGAAGTAACAGCCTACAGGAAATATGCTTCAGCTTCCTCCACAGACACAGAGTTCCAGGAGAGCCAGACTCCATGGAAACAAAGGAGAGGGTGTACACAGTATTTCTTCTAGGCCCACTCCAGTTCTCCTTATAAGTGGGTGAGCAGCTGCATATCTTCATGGTGGGTTAATTCAAACCCATATTCTTTTCAAACCAGGCCAGAGTAAATGAATCACAAAAATATCAGAAGATGAGCCCAGCATTGATGGCTTTTGCTTATAATCCTGCTGAGAGATGAGGATCTCATTTCAAAGCCAGCTCCTGTAGGAAAGTCCATGAGACTCTTATTTTTCAATTAATCACCAAAAAGCCAGAAGTGGAACTTCCAGCTTCAAGACTAGAGTGCTAGCCTTTAGTACAAAAGCTCAGGAAGAACATGTAGGCCCTGAGTTTAAGCCCTAGGACTAACACACACACACACACACACACACACACACACACACACACACACATACACACACACATACACACACACATACACACATACACACACATACATACACACATACACACATACACACACACACACATACACACATACACACACACATACACACACACATACACACATACACACACATACATACACACATACACACATACACACATACACACACATACACACATACACACACACACACATACACACATACACACATACACACACACATACACACATACACACACACATACATACACACATACACACACATACATACACACATACACACATACACACATACACACACATACACACATACACACATACACACACATACACACACACACACACACATACACACACACACACACACACACACACACGAAAAGATATTCTTTCTGGTCAAATACTTTCCATGTGCAAATGAGAAAATTATTATTATTTGCCAGTCCTGGGCTTGGACTCAGGGCCTGAGCACTGTCCTTAGGTTCTTTTTCTCAAGGTTAGAGCTCTACCGCTTGAGTCTCAACACCATTTCTGGCTTTTTTATTTATTCTATTTTATTTTTTTTTAATTTTAATTTTGGTTGTGGGCACTGTCCTTGACCTCTTTTTTTTTTTTTTTTTTTTTTGCTAGTCCTGGGCTTGAGCCTGAGCACTGTCCTTAGACTTTCTCAAGGCTAGAGCTCTACCACTTAAGCCTCAGCACCACTTCTGGCTTTTTTCTATGTATGTGGTGCCTAGGAGTTGAACCTGGGTCTTCATACATGCTATGCAAGCACTATACCACTAGGCCAAACTCCTGGCCCCTCTGGCTTTTCTTTTTTTTTTTTATGTATGTGGTACTGAGGAATCGAATCTGGGTCTTCATGCATGCTAGGCAAGTATTGTACCACTAGGCCAGACTCCCAGCCCAAGAAAATTATTTTGAGACTATCATACTAACAAGTTGAATGACTTGCTCAAGACCACCTACTAGTATGAGGAGAGGGGATTGATTATTGTATCTCCTATTGGGTTGTTTGCTTGGTTTCCACATACATATGTCCACAATCTAGAAGCCAGCAAGGCAAATGGCTGTTGCCATTTTACTCTGCTGTATGCTGGAACACTTTAGAGAATGCAGGGTCACCATTGTCTCAGTTGTTCTCATCTTGAAATCTGGGTTCCACTGATTCCTCCTGATGCTCTATAACCTGGTAGAAAACAAAACCAAAATTCTTCTGCACTGACCTTCTCCTAGACCTGGGCTCCTTCCATCCTCTGAAGATTGCTTCTTTTCTCCTCAGCATGCATCTAGTGAGCACCTATTTCTTACCAGGCTCTATGCTAGACCAAGAGAAACCAAATAAGGCAGTTTTAGTTGTAGTCCTCCATTATCAGAAATGGTACCTACAACAGTGAATCCTAAAACTAATTTTATTTCTGTGCTTTATCCTGAGTGTCCTAGAATCAGTTATGACTTGGACTGTTGTGTCCCCATTTACCTGTTCTGGATCCTGAGCTTCCTTTCCTAGCATCTGTGTCTGAAAAACCATCCCCTGCTGTCTCCTGATGTCCAACTTGGATCCAGATCTTTATTTGTGTTCTCCTGCCTGGCTGAGCACTGTGGTGCTAAATACACCACATGTCACCCTGCTTTTGGATCCATGCTGGACAGGGTAGGGCACAATTTACCTGTTCACTTGGAACTGCTGAGGCTATCATTCCTCCTCCTCCTCCTCCTCCTTCTTCTTCTCCTTCTTCTTTTTGGTTATGGGGCTTAAATTCAGGAGCTGGATGCTGTCCCTGAGCTTTTTCACTCAAGGCTAGCTAGCATTCTACCACATTGAGCCACAGTGCCACTTCTGGTTTCTGGTGGTTCATTGGAGATGAGTCTCATGGGCATTCCAGCCTGGGCTGGCTTCAAATCACGATCTTCAGATCTCAGCCTCCTGTGGTCTCTTTGTAACCATGGATGCCCAGCTCTGTGCATCACTCTTGACTCTGTGACTCGGGTTCTAAGTCTTGAGCATACATTGATTTCCTGACAGTGTCTGCCCTTTTGGCATTCATGCTCACAGTAACTACCTATCTCCTTGCTTGGTGGACTAGCTCTCAGCTGCAATCTCAGGCACAAAAACTCCTAGCTATGGTGCTTGAGGCCTAGAGCTGACCCATCATCCTAACAGGCCTTTGGTAAATATTTATCAAGTTGAATCAACTCAGGAGTGGTTCAGAATTCCAAGAGCCTCTAACAGAGTCCAGAGGCCTTGGCTGTAGTCAAATGGTTGAAAAGCCTTCTTGTTCATCCCTGCACATCCTTGTGGCCCACAAGTTTAGAAGAAAGCATAGTGATCAGGTGGGTGGGGTAAGGTGTGCTCACAGTGGTCCCTCTGTGTCTACAGGACTTGTATATCTAGGAGAGTTGCTGGCTTCAGGACCTGTGCACTTTGTCGGGGGCCTGTACTCGCTGCATATGAAGTGTTAGAAACAGGTTCTGCCTGTTTCTGGCTGAGCTGGGCGTGCTCCTGCCTCCCCATGTCCACGTATAGGCTCAGCTCACCCGACAGAGCCTGCTGTGAGGTTCTTTGTTTTCCTGACTGCCTCTCTGGATTTTCACATGGACTATTCATTCTGTCTGCTTTTCACGGACATTCTTTATACTCACATAAGGTAGATTCAGAAAAGGCACTTGAGCCTCCAAAGCTAGAGCCTTGTGAAGTAGAGGACTAGACCCCTAATAAGAGATAGCCACTAACGATGAGTTCTGCCAACTGCTTCACTTGGCCACTATGTCACAAACTAGAGGGCACTTTTCCTGTACTCTTTTTGTGTCTGCAGGTCTTCTGCCTTAGGATGAAAGAAAGATTTGCTTTCTGGGAGTCATCAAGTATTTGCATCCCATATTCACACTCCTGTGTAGCTCCCACTCCAGAGCTACCCACCTGTTCCAGCCAACACAAAACAGCAAAGGGGATGGGATACAACATTAGAAATTAAATTATAAGGAAGTCTGGGACTTCCATATTGACTGTGGTATCCATTCCCCTTCCTCTTCTTCTTCTCTTCTCTTTCTTGGCCCTCTCCTGCTGGGGCCAGCTGCCATGCAGTGCACAGCTCTATTGGAGGGGCGACACGACATCGTGAGGACTGAGATCCTCAGCCTGATAGTGGTGAGGAAGCCTTCCAGGAGCTCCACAAGCAAGTCTGTAAGTGGATGCTGTGATGTCCTCAGATGAGACATCCAGATGATGGCAGCTCGTGAGAAACTGAGTCAGATCACTCTGTTAACGTGTGTCTGGATTCCTAGCCCATAGATTGTTCTATAACCATCCATTTCTGGAGTGCTTTCCTTCTTGTAAAACTGAAATTAGTGTCTCCATTAAACACCTCCTCATTTCTCTCCCTCCCCCCACTCCTGCAGCCCCTGATCACTGTCATTCTGCTCTGTCTTATGAATGATACTAAGTACATCATACAGGTGAGATCACATGGTTATTTCATTTAGCACATGGTCCTAAAGGTGTATTTATGGTGAGAAGCTCACCTCCTACTTTTACATGAGTGTTTTCAACTCTGTAAGTCTTATCTTTCCTCTATCCCTCCAGATCCCATCTGTTTAGGCCCTTGTAATTGATAGGCAGGTACTCTATGACTTAAGCCACACCCTCTGCATTTCATTTTAAGACACAAACACATATCAAGATTATCTTAAGGTTCATAGGTCTAAAACTAGACACATCACTCTTCCCTCTAAGCCAGTTCCTCATCCTTATCAACACAAACATACTCCCCACTCTTCATATCAGGTTTTAAACTATCCATAGCTCCTTCTGACCTATAGAGCTAAGTCCAAAGTTCTTAGGCTATGTACAATTTGACCCTTGACTAGCTGGAAAAGGCTCAGTTGTATATATGTCAGGAGACAAAAAATAATGTTTGTTTTCCTCTCTGTCTCTGCCTCTGTCTCTGTCTCTCTCTTGTTGGTTGAGGGGCTTGAACTCTGGACCTGGGCGCTGTCCCCGAGCTCTTCAGCTCAAGGCTAGTGCTCTACCACTTCAGCTACAGTGCCACTCCTGGATTTCTGGTGGTTACTTGGAGATAAGCATCTGATGGACTTTTGTGCCCAGGCTGGCTTGAACTGTGATCTTCAGATCTCAGCCTACTGAGAAACTAGGATTACAGGTGCGAGCCACCAGTGCCTGGCTGAAAAATAAAGTGTTTTTTTCCAGTGACATAAAAGTTAATTTTTTCTGTTTCTTTTTTGATAAATTCTGGAGAAATAGCTCAGTATAAGTCTAGAAGCTCTACAAAGCTGTTAGGGATCCAGATCCCTTCCAGTTCACTGATTTGTCTTCTCAGTCCTCAAACTTTAAAACACTGCTGGAGCTCCAGCCATCACATCTTAATTCTGAACAACAGGATGGGGGATAGTGTAAGCTTACTTACAAGTAGTCTCACAAACTACTCCCAATTATATCTGGTTAGACATATAGTCATAACTAGCTGCTAGGGGAAATAGGACATACAGACTTAAAAAAAAAGCCCTAAACATGGACCGGTCTGTTACTAAGTAGGAAGGATGAATAGATAGAGCCTTCTCTGCCAGTGGCCTCCCCTCCTTGTCAGTGTGACCTTGCTGCACTTCTAACATCCACAGGAAGAGGTCTTTGATGCTTGATATCTTTTCTGCTCGGCAGAGCGTTCTTGAGACTCATGTCTTCTTTTACATTTTGGGCCCATGGTATTTGGGACAGTGCCTGGAGAGAGGAAGGGTTCAAACAGGATTTAATAGACAAGCAAATGCCACTGGGAAAGAATGTAGGAGGAAGGATAAGACTAAGGACAGTTTTTCAGAACAGGGGAAAAAGTGGAGGCATGGTATCCTGCAAGAGACAAAAGGTAGGAATAGTGAAGGGACTGTCAAGATGGAAGAATCGAATTCAGGAGCTGGGAAGACCAAGCTGGACAAGACCCACTAATGCCCCAAAGGCAAGTGAAGCCAGAGCAGATCTGGCCAGCCTGTTCTGAGCTTCTAGTCACAGGCCAAACAATTCAGTCCATCCTGCTATTGGAGAGACGCATTGATTCTCACCTTGTTAGTTGGTAAAGCCCTTCACAGCCTGCCTTGAGTGAGCAAGGTTGGCTAATGGGCAATTCAGAGTTTCCATATTTCAGTGTCAGCTGGTTCCCTCTAGCATGGGGGTTTAAACTTGAAAGCCTTGTGCTTGTTGAGCTTGCTTGCTTAGTTGAAGCTCTATCTCTTGAGCTATGTCAGTAGTCTAGTTTTTTTTGCTATTATTTCTTGAGGATTTTTCTGCCTGGGATGGCCCAGAACTGCAATCCTCAGTTTTTTGAGTAACTAGGATGACATGTATGAACCCAACTCTCTTTTACATGTCTAGTCACTTGTCATGGCTGTGTGGGATGGCACACCTCTTCAAGGGTTACAGTGGAATGTGACACCACAGGCACTGTCCATGTAATTGGTTTGCAAGCTTGTATTTGACAACTCTCCCCAGTGTGACATAGAGCGTGACCTAATGATAAGACATGCGACCAGAGGCCTGAGATACGTATGTTCTATGCAAGTCAATAAGTTGTCTTTATGAAGTTGTTGGTGAGCAATCACAAATCATGCTAGAGATGTGGTTAAATCCTATAACTCCATTCATGCAGGGAAAGTTCTACTCTCCAGGTCTGGTTTTGCACATGGATGCTACACAAGGTATTGATTGTGAGTCCATGTCCTGGGCACTGTGCTCTGCACCCATGAGAGGGTATGGTGCAGAGAGGCTGGATTAGAAGGTGTCTTGAGAGTGGCGGAAGGATGAGGTTGGAAAAAGGATCCAGAGAGACAGGAGTTAACCTTGTTGGTAGCCCACACCTCTAATCCTAGCAACTCAGGAGGCTGAGATCTGAGGATCACAGTTCAAAGCCAGCCCAGATAAGAAAGTCTCTGAGACTCTTATCTCCAGTTAACGACCAAAAAACCATAAGTAGAGCTGCCACTCAAGTCAGCCTTGAACAAAAATGCTGAGAGACAGTGATCAGGTACTGAGTTTAAGCCCGGTGCCAGCATGCAAGCATGCATGTACACACACACACACACACTCTCTTGTGGAGTCAGACTCTCAGAGAAGTGGTCCTCCAAACTCACTATTCCATACAAGTTTGACTAATGTGGACTTTTCAGTACCCTGCTGTGGGAGGTGGAAAGCCATGTTCCCTGGCATTGGTAAGGAGCAAGGATGGATGGAGAGCCACCTGGAAGTTTGCTCATACTGGTGAGGCTTCCTGTAGGGCCCTGCCAGGCAGGCAACAGCTCTGGGCCCCCCAGGAGCAAAGGTGGCCACTAGGACTGGTGTGGGAGAAAGGTTGGTAGAGACACAGTGCTATAGCAACAGATTGCCAGGGCGGGCAATGCCAATCCCTAAACCTGGCCAAACAGCTGCTTGGGATGACTGCAAGGTGTCCAGGCCTGCAGAAGGAGGGATGCCAATGCCGGTGTTCAAACTCCACACATGCGCAGACACGTGGGGGTGAATTCTCAAGAGAGTTTCCAAGGATGTCATGGGACTTCTGAGCTTTAATTAGGAGCCTGCCTTTCCACTGCCACACTGGGGAAGATTTCTGGAACTCCATTGGCTTCCTGAGCACAGCAGGTTGCAGAGAAGAGCATTTTGGCACCAAGCCACCTGGACTCAGAATCCTAGTTTTGCTGTATGAGTTGAATGTTTCACAGGAATGTCTCCTAGCTTTGCTGGGCTAGTTTCCCCATCCATAAAATAGGATTCATCAAGGATTATGTCAGTATGAAGGTAAACGAGGTCATTCATCTATTGCATCACTGATGAGGCTGGGAATCAATACCAATCCCTCTTATTTCTACCCTGCCTCTCTACCCAGGTTGCACATATTGCAGAAACTGGAGCCTCTCTTGTATTTTGGAAATCTAGAGGCCTTGGGGAAAGAGCATATTAGCTCACCTACATTAGTTGTGTTGTGAGGTTTGGAAGGAGGAGGGTCCAGCTCTAATTATTTCACTTGGACAGCCAGAGGCAATTTTCTTTCTTTCCTATTAGTGAGAGAGAATCTATGTCAGATATTCAATCCTGGAGATCAAGTTCAGTCCTCTGGACACAGAGTCTGCTCATTAGATACCTATCACAATTATAGGAAACGCTAGGATCTATCTTCATCCATAGGACTGACTGTTGACAAAGACTCTGGTTTCATGTTGGGGAACCAAGGTGGGGGAGTGAGCTTGGATACTTGGAAAAAGCCATCTACAGTGTGCCATCAATGGGACAACCGAATGGACTTATTCTTTTTCCCTCTGTAGGAATACATGATCTAGCCACAGAGCTAGGTCATGAATTTGGGTCAGATCACTTCAAACAGCTGTGTGATCCATGATCCTCTCTGCTTCCTAATGCAGGCTGTGCTGTGCTGGCTGCTACAAGCAGAATCTGCTGGAGGATGAGGAGGTCTCTTGATCTTCAGAATGTAATCTGGCTTCTGGGCCACCTGGCAGCACAGAGCAAACAGTTCACTAGTTCGTAGAGTAGGGCAGCTGGAGGCCTTTCAGCTAATGAGGGCTCAAAAGAGAAGAGTCAAGATTACAAAGCTGTCAATGTTCCTCAGCACTGTGTGAAAGGGAAGGGGTATGCGGTGGACTTGTCTTACATAGAAACTGGCTTACACAGAAACTCAGAAGAGCTATTAGGTCTCCAATAGTTTTGCTAGATAGCAAACTATTGCATATGAATTTTTGGAAGCAACATGGAAAAATTGGTAGGAAGGGGTATAGAAAGATGATTCTAAAGGAGAAAGAGAAGGAAAGGAAGACAAGAGAGAAGGGAAAAGGTCAGGAGAAGGAAAGCAGCAGGAAAACACACAATTAGCAACAGCAGGGCAGTTCAGTTCCACATCCAGTATGCCAGGTGTTAACTCAGCCATCAGATTCCAGTGCTCCCAGATTTAATGCTTTGCAGGCTCAACAGGCTGGTGAGCTTATGTACAGGGGCAGGTGTCACTCTGAATAGCCATTGTGCTGAGCATGTCCTTGCAGGCATCCAGGAAAGCATCTGTCCCTGAGGACCGGGTATGACCACCTTGGCCACCACGTCTTTGTGAGGACCTGGGTTGTGTCTGTGTTAGTTACTGCCCCACCCCCAGTGCCTGGCAGAAAGCTTGGCACATTGGGAATGAATGACCCAAGGATCTATTGAACTGCAATGGAGAGTCTACTGAATACCATGAAAAGTACCCCCAGGGACCTGGGCTTTTAGCCCAGACACAGCACATGATCTTAGTGTCCCTTTGAATTTTAATATGCATTTTAGTAGGCTGAGGATGCTGGTAAACTCCCACACAGGCCTTACCTCAGAGGTCATAAGGAAGACTGAAGGTCAAAGTGAAACTTAGACATGTCTGCAATCGATTTAACTCTCTTGCCCAGGGATTTAGAGCTGGACAGAAAGAGAAGGCCAGCATGTCCCCTCTCCCTCTTCCCTCTGCTGTCCCCTGGGCTAGTAGACAGTGGGAGGATTGTGCTCTACTGAGCCTCCCTGTGACCAAAGCCTTCCCAAGACAGGTGAAGCTAAGGACTGCTTGACTCTTTGAAGCTCAAGATTCCATTTCCAGCTTGGACATTATTCCTGTGATTTTGGACAGACCCATTTATTTTCTCTGGACTCCCTTCCCAGCTATAGACACCACAAATGCCTTTATTTCCACTGTGACAATTCCTATCATTTCTGCTGTGACCTATCTTCTACCAGCACCTCCAGCATCACCTGCAGCACCCTCGACCTGTGCTTATACAATGCTTTGATAGATTTTTTTTAATACATCTGTCACATCAACCTACAGCATAGACTGACTTGTCTATCTGAGGGAAGAATGAGGGTCCGAGAAAGGAAGACCTATGATAGGGCTGGGTCTCAAGAACTTGTCCTTTGATGGCAGAGCAAATACTGTCACTCACCGTCCTGGGGACCCACATGCTTTGCTGTTCTAGTCTCCTCTTTGATTCTGTGCAGATGGCAGACCATTCCTCTACTGGGCATTATGTTCCAGCCATTTGCTCCAGCCAAAGGCTGGAACTCAGACTCCCTGGGTCCAGAGGTCAGCCCTGTCTGGTTTAGAACCAAACTTCAGTGTCAAAGCAGTAGGCTCAATAAGTCATTTTGCTCAAACAAAGCCTTAATTCAAGAGGATGGAGTGGCAGGCGTGTGGCCAGGGGTGTTGATGCCACTTTATAACTTCAGTTTGTAGAGGCAGCCTTTGAAAGACATTTATTTGTGTCTCAATATAAGCAGATAAAGCAAAAATCCTGTCACCACCCCCATCCTGAGCCTGTGATGTGGGCAGAAAGATGCTAAGTCATAAAGTACTGGTAATAACTACCTAGCAGTTGTTATGACAATGTAGACGTTCAAAGCATGCATAATTCTTCATTTCATCTTAATCCTTCTAATGCCTTCTTTAATGATGTGCAGAACCAATATTATGATTCTCACTTTATAGACGGGAAACTGAGGCTCAAGGAGATTAGGGGCTTGGCTAAGGTCACAGATCTACGCACAGAACACAAATGGTCTGTCTCCACTTCTGACGTGTTTTTAGATACAACACTGGCTATGTTGTGCTGGCTGCCTAAACACAGTGTTACATTCCAACAGAGATTTTTCCAGCTCTGGCAGATTTATTACCAGCAATTTATCAGTGCTTATTATCAAAAAATGCAAGCCTTCAGAAAAAAAATTCTGAAAATCATCCAGCAAAGTATACAGAACGCTGACGTGGCATTCAAGTGAGAACCGTAGACTGTGCTCCTCCCCAGTGGCAGGCAAGCATGCACATCTAAGGCCCAGCTCAGAAACCCAGCAAATGAGAACAGAGGACTTGCTTAGAGATACCCGATGCAGAGATTTGCTAGAGTTCAGTGTAGAAGAGATGGAAGGAGGCAGGGCCCGCCCAGAGACTCAGTGTCAAAATTCTGGAAGAAAAATTCTCTAAGAACCCAAGCAGGTAAGTGCCATGAAACAGGAGACTTAAGAAGCTGCTTGCTCATAGGACTTTGACTCATCCATGTGTTAAACCATTAAAATCGCAAAAATAAAAGTTCAACAAAGGCCAGAAGTCCAACCTTACCCTGGCCACTGGGTTATCACCCGTTCACCTTGTTTTACCAAGAAAGCAGGAAATAGAAGGCTAGATGGAGGTAGGCAACTCTCATCCCTTTGGCTCTGTGACCCACTTGTGTGACGGCGCCCATCTGGACTGGTTCTGACAGCATGCCTCCCTTTTTTGTTTGGACTCTGCTCCAAGTCTGCTGTAGTCCTGGAGGAATTTACTTTTTTTTTTTTTTCTGATTGAACAGGTCTGGGATGGAACCTTAGAGCTTGTCTTCTTAGATTCCCTCATGAGGCCGAGCTATTTAGTCTCAGGATCCTATTTGAGGATCAGTAGGAAAGCTTGATTAAAAACAACTTTATAGTCAACTTATTAGTAATAGGTAAAGTTACAAGGTGCTCTGGCTGTGATAGGCCATGCCGTCTGCCTTTCCCGAGGATATCCCCATTTTCTCACAACGTACATATGAAGTATGGCTCAGGGTTCCAGGTTTCACAGCTTCTGGGATGTTTTCCACAAGGAGGGCTACCATAGGGCAATTCAAACAAGTGCTTAGCTTCTCTTGTCTCTCTCTAGTGGGTTTGAGATCTATAGGGATCTGAATCCTATTCTCAATTGTGTAAAGCAAATTGCAAAAATAGAACAGAGGGGAAAAGCTGACATTGAGGCTCCCTACGTTACGATGCATTATCCACCCATGGGTCCCAGGAGATAACTTTTGTGTTGTTTTCCCAGCAAGTGGGAAAAAAACATAGCTACCCTGTAGGCCTCCCTCCTAGCCTCTTCTCTGGGCTGGGGCATCTTCATCTCAAGAAGTTGATACTTGCCAGCTGTTTCCCTTTTCTTGGTTTGAGATTCACAGGTAGAGTACAACGATGTGGTAATGCTCTGTCACTTTGGCATCAATTGGTCTGGGCATGGCTTGTTTTGTGTTACCTGAGAGTCGCAAGGATTCTGAAAGTCCTCATGATTGGTTTTATGCTTTTCCAGCACATCTTAAAATGCTTCATCAGTTTTCAACAAAAGGCTCTGTATTCTAATTTGTTTTTATTTTTATTTTATTTATTTTTAGTCTGCTGTGGAGCTCCCTGTCCTTGAGCTTTTGCACTCACAGTTAATGCTTTACCATGTTGAGCCACAGCACCACTACTTGTTTGCTGATGGTTAATTGGAGATAAGAGTCTCACTGACTTTCCTGCCCAGGCTAGCTTTGAACTGTGATCCTCATATCTCAGCCTCCTGAGTAGCTAGGATTACAGACATGAGCCACCAGCTCTTAGTTTTATATTTGTGAATTGACCAGGATAGGGTAGTCTAGGCGTGCTTGGAGAACTTATTCCAGCTAACATCCAGCCTCAGGCCAGTTGCCACCTTGGAATTCAAGCCTAGAAATAAACAACCTCAACCTCTAGATTTACAAGGCCCCTGGCAAAGTTGGCAGAGAAGACAGTGGCCTTCTAGGAAAGGAGGGGTGAGAGCCTGCCTTCCTTTAATTCCTGGGTTTTGAATGTGGCCTCAGCAAGATCGTAGCATATGGAGACTAAATCATTTGCCTCTTTCTTTGGCCTTCGGGGACATCAATAAAGGGAGATTATTCCAGATTGAATTTTAACGATGAAATGGAAGAAAATGAGAGTTTGTCAGGAAGGTTATTTGAAATTAAATTTTAGCAATGAAATTGAAGAAAATGAGAGCTTGTCTTTGGCTGTCCTGCCTCCCTGAGTATGGCCCAGAGTTCTCCCCCAGTTCAACCCATCAGAGAGGCCTCCCTGGAAGCACCAGTGAGTGTGGAGCTGAGCGTTTGCTAGAACCTGCACAGAGGACCAACGTCCTGTTCTAGGCTTAGGTTAGAAATGCTGGGAAACGCAGAGTACGCAATGCGCTGCAGAGGCTGGGATGCGCAGATGACAGATGTGCTTTCAGCTCAGGCTAACACGCAGGGATGAGATGGACGCAGCTCCCATCTAGCAAACACCGGCTCCATGCCAGATCTCTTTAGATGGCTTCTTATTTAATCCTCAGACTATTTTATTACAGTTGGACAAACAGGATTATTTCTAATAACCCAGAATTAGAATCCTTTAGGGATTTTTTTTGGTCCTCATCTAAGCTCTAACTCTCCAGATCCTTAAATCATGTGATTCTTCAATCTGCTACTATACTGCCCGTGGTATAAAAGACTACAGTTATGAAAGGATATCATTATTGGTCTATACGTTTCCTGTGCTGCACTGTGTATCCTTTTTTTTAAGATACATTTTTTTCTACTTTAAAAACAAGGCTTATTGTAAAACAATAAGCCATATTATGCTGGCAACAGTCCCAGCCCCACCACACATTTTGTGTTAAGTGCATTCCCTCCCTCCCTCCCTCCCTTCCTCTTGCCCTCCCTTTTTTCTTTCTTTCTTTTCTTCCTTCCTTCTTGCTCTCTCTTTTCCTCCCACCTCAGCCTTCTGAGTGCTGAAATTATAAACACATATACCCAGCTTTACTTGATTATATCATGAATCCAAGTCAGCTAATTGGTTATATAATCTAAGTTTATATATTATATGACCACACAATAAAAAAATCACTGAAACTCTCCCTATTGTTGAGCAACAAACCTATTTTCTTTTAGTTACTATTACATGAGCTATTGTGGGTTCAATCTTGCTAGTAATGATATCTCATTTGTAAGGATTTTTCTCCATTTTCTAATTAAAAGACTATTAGCTCCTATAATTCCACATATACACTAGCAAAATAAATCTTAGTCTCTAAAGTTAATTTCTAAAACAAGACATTATTAACCAGACATAGTTGAGTTCTTTAAACCAACTGGAAGGAGAGGAATTAGGGTACCATCAATAATGCTGATCTTTTCTATCTTTTTATTTCATACCATGGCCATTTTCAATTTGGGCCAATTCCTTACTGCAATCAATAGCTATTTTTTGATTTTAGGGTTATTTCCTTACCTTGGCCACTAGTTTTCATTTTGAATTCATAACCTTTATTTTTTAATAAAAGAGTAACTCTTCTCTGATTCTTGGTTTCCTCCTCTGTAAAACGAGGGTGATGACAGATGTATGGAGTTTCTCTCTTTTTTTTTTTTTTGCCAGTCCTGGGCCTTGAACTCAGGGCTTGACCACCGTGCTTGGGTTTTCTCAAGGCTAGAGCTCTATCACTTGAGCCTCAGCACCATTTCTGGCTTTTTCTATTTATGTGGTACCAAGGAATCGAACCTGGGTCTTTGTGCATGCCAGGCAAGCACTCTACCACTAAGCCAAATTCCTAGCCCTTGCATGGAGTTTCTCTATTGTGTATTATGGTACCTAGCCTGGTGTAAGCACCCTATGTCAGATTTTATTTATTTTCATTTTTTTGCCAGTCATGGGGCGTGAACTCGGGCCTGGGCACTGTCCTTGGGCTTTCTCAAGGCACTCTACCACTTGAAACACAACACCATTTCTGGCTTTTTCTGTGTATGTAGTACAGAGAAATTGAACCCAGGGTTTCGTGCATGCTAGGCAAGCACTGTACCACTAGGCCAAACTCCTGGCCCCATGTAGGGAATCTTTTGTAACTGATGCCTTAGTCCCAAAGGAACAGTAACCAGTTGTTACAGCTATTATATCCACGAGGCCAGATTGAACGTCTTTCCTATTTCGTGATTGTCCTCTGGTACATTTGGATCGTCCATCCTCACTTTCCTAGCTATTCTGTCATCTTCTGTTTATCTCATCCATTTTTCACCTAGATGGATTTTCTCCTCTCTCAATGGCCCTTGGGAATCCAAACAAATCATCTCTCCATCTTTCAGATCTCAATTAAAGTTCCAAAAGCCTTGATGAAAGATTTTGATTAGTTTAATCTACATGGGCCTTTCTTTTTTCCTATCTTCTCCTTCCTTCCTTCCTTCCTTCCTTCCTTCCTTCCTTCCTTCCTTCCTTCCTTCCTTCCTTCCTTCCTTCCTTCCTTCCTCTTTCTCCCCCTTTCCTCTTCTCTCTTTCCTGTCTTCCCTCTCTCTTCCCCCACCTCTCCCTTTCCTTTGTTTCTTCTTCCTCCCCTCCCCCCCCCCCCCCCCAGTTCAAAGGCCTCTTTGGGCATACTACAGAGGATGGCTTCCTCAGGATCTGGTGGCTTTGCTCATGGTGTGACTTTGGATGTTGTCCTAACCAGAGTGAATTGTTTCCTAAAAGAAAACAACACAGGGGCCCAGAGTTTGGCCTAGTGGTACAGTGCTTGCCTAGCATGCACCAAGACTGGGGTTCAAGTCCTGGGTACCACATGTATAGAAAAACTGGAATTGGTGCTATGGCTCAAGTGGTAGAGCTCTAGTTTTGAGAAAGCCCAAGGACAGTGCTCAGGCCTTGAGTTCAAGCCAGGACTGAGAAAATAAATAAATAAATTTTTTTAAAAAAAGAAAATAGGCCGGGAGTTTGGCCTAGCGGTAGATTGCTTGCCTAGCATCCACAAAGACCCAGATTCGATTCCTCGGTACCACATACATAGAAAAAAGCCGGAAGTAGTGCTGAGGCTCAAGTGGTAGAGCTCTAGCCTTGAGAAAGTCCAAGGACAGTGCTCAGGCCTTGAGTTCAAGTCAGAACTGGGAAAATAATTAATTTAAAAAAAAGAAAATGGGGCCAGGAGTTTGGCCTAGTGGTAGAGTGCTTGCCTAGCATGCACGAAGACCCGGGTTCGATTCCTCACTACCACATATGTAGCAAAAAGCCAGAAATGGTGCTGTGGCTCAAGTGGTAGAGCCCTAGCCTTGAGAAAATCCAGGGACAGTGCTCAGGCCCTGAGCCCAAGCCCAGGACTGGCAAAAAAAAAAAAAAAAAAAAAAAACACACACACACAAAAAAACACAGCTCACATCCAGTACAGACAGCTTGAGTGCCTCTTATCTGCAATGCTTAGTGCCAGGGGTATTATAGATTCTAGATTCTTTTCTTTTGGAGTTTTGAGTAGTTGTAGTTATGTAGGAGATGTCTTGAGGATGACACACAAGTCTAATCATGAAATTTGTTTCTGCTTCCTGTCTACCTCATCGACATAACCTGAAGGCAATTCTACACAATGTTTCAGTGCACCTGTGTTTTGACTGGAACCCAATACCTCGGGCAATGTGTGGAATTTTCCACTTGCACTTCAGTTGGTGCTCAAAATGGTTGAGGTTTTAGAGCATTTTGGATTAGGAATTTTCATGTTCACTCTACATAAAACTACCATTTAAAGCAGCTGCTTTGTTTGTATCTTTAATTTTGAACATTTTAGCAGAAGGAAGGTGAAACTTGGAGCCTGTCTTGTGGTGGTGTTTCTCTAGAAAGAATTTGTTCTCGTTTCTTTTGAGCCAAAGATCACTTGTTAGATTTTCTCAGTTTATATTGGACTCCCAGCTCAAGTAGAGGTGGATTTGAAGGTCTTATTTCTGTGAAGCGGGGCACTTACTAGAGGAGGGGGAACTTACAGGAATTGAAAGGTGTTTTTTGTTTTGTTTTGTTTTGTGCCAGGACTGGGGCTTGAGCTCAGGTGAGCACTCTATCAGTTGAGCCAAAGCTCTACCTCTAGCTTTTTGGTGGTTAATTAGTGATTAGAACTTTCCTGCCTGGGTTGGCTTTGAATCTCACTCACTCCTCAGATCTCAATCTTCTGGGTGCCTAGAAATACATGCACCCAGCAAGAGGTGTGGGTATGTAATGGGTTATCTTTGATGTGTCATTTCCTAAGGCCAGAAGCACATCTCCAATGTATGACTCAGTATAGCACTTTTGTGTTCAGAGAAAGGAATAGGGGAAAGTATGCTAAATCCACCATTTATCAAGAAAATGTGAAGCCCAGAAGGACACTGAAACAATGTTAGTCTCTCTCTCTCTGTGGCTCTGTGTCTCTGTCTGTCTGTCTCTGTCTGTCTCTGTCTCTGTCTCTCTCTCTCTGCCTTTCCATAAAATAACTAAGATGGTGAAGCCTCATGAGAGGAAGGCAGAATCTTCATCCATTAGTTCCTGTCCAATCTCCCAGACCTATCTCTAGGTGAATGTCCCCTCTCTGCCCCCATCAGCCTGGGACCTGTGCTCCACAGAAGACAATGATGATGACCTATTTTCATTTGTGCAGCATTTTAGAGTGACAGAGACTCCTAATCAATTTCTCATTGGTTCCAAAGTACTGTGAGAGGAGCAAAATGGATATACTCATTCCAGCTTTATAGACGTGGATTTGGGAAGTTAGTGGTAGCCTTGAGCAAGAAAGCTCAGGGACAGCACCCAAGCCCCGAGTTTAAGAAAGAAACTGACGAAGGAAGGAAGAAAGGAAGGAAGGAAGGAAGAAAGAAAGAAGGGGATGATGCCTATTTTCCTGCAGTCTTATTTGTTTTTATTGAGGTGATATTTACATTGAATACTATTGATTAATTGAAAATGAACATTTCAGTGGTAAATTCTGTCCCCATTTCCAGAACATTTCATTGCTTTCTCTAGGGTGTTTTGTACAGAGCAGAAGGAGAATCTCTGGCCTTGCTCTTAACACAGGCTCTCTGGGAAACAGATTATATTTTCAGACCCTTTCTAGCTTTCTCTCAGAAACCTACTACTGTACAGCTAGGAATTATTGCCTAAATTTACCTCTGAGGAAATCAGGTTGAGGGAATATGATATATCCATGTCCCCAACTTATTCATTATTTATTTATTGATTCCCAAAATGTCAGGTCAAAATTGCTTTTACTGAAGCTTTTCCCAAACCACCTCTTACTCCTTCTGAAGCAGACCCATCTTCCTACAGTCACCAGGACTTCACTAAATACTGTGGTGTGGCCTCTTAGTTTTGTTTTTGTTTTAAAGGAGTTGTCTTCTCAGCCAGGCTGTAACATGCTTAGCCTGCAAAGAACCACACTGCTTTCCATTGTCCTAGGCATCAAACAAATCAGGCAACGAACATACACCAAAATCCTGGGCTGAGTTCCACAGGGGCCAGCCAGCTCCAACCTTCCAGCTACTACTTGGGGTAGTGAATTTTTCTTTCCCTTTAAACTGTGTGGTTGTGGCAGTGCTGAGATGGAGCTCAGGGGGGGTCTGCGCTGGTCACCTGGGCAGCTCTGCAGAAGACGTGGGACCAGCTAGCTCTGGCTCCCACACCTGTGCACTCAACACATGGAGGTGTGAGGACTGCAAGTATCTGAGCAAAGAACAGAATGGCCCTGGCCTTTCTTGAGCTTTGCTACATAAGCCTAGGAGCAAGTTTGGTCCCATGAGGTCATGACAGTCCCTCTGGCTGCCGATTTCACCAGGTGTGGAAGTGCTGTGTGATATCTGGGGCTGCTGTGGTAGAGGGGCACTGAGGCAGAGTGTGTGGCCGAGGAATCGGATGAGGATCAGTTCAGTGGGGCTTAGAAGTTGGTAGCGGTCCGGCCTGCTGGAGGGTCTTCCTTTTGGCAACCTCTTATGGCTCTCCACATTGTCACTGCGAGGACACCCATGAACAGGCCTCCTATTGCTGCAGTGGGCACGGCCCAGTAGAGCACATGGGAGGCTTCTTTGGACTGTTCTGGGAGTAGCCCACTATTCCGAAGGGTATAGAAGAAAGGACTGTCCTGGGGAATAGGGAAGAAGGGTCAAAGGTTAAGGCGATTCATCAACTCATCCATCTACCTAAGACTCCATCACTGAGAGGGAATGATACGTCATCTTGTCATCCTGTTGTAAATCTCCTCCATTCACACTATGCAGGGACCTCCTGCGTGAGGACAGAAGAGGTCTCTCAAGTGGCCAATTCGCAGCAATATCCACTTTTTGATTTCTCACTAAAATCTCCTTTCCTATCAAATCTGATCTTGAAAGATTAGGAACTGATGGGGGATCGTGATTGGAAGAGAGTCCTCGGGAGTCAGCAGAGCTCGTGCCTCAGTCTGGGTCCCAGTCATTACTGGACAGCCTTTCCCAGCCTTTTGGTCAAGAGTGCCCAGGGATTGGGGAAAGTTGATGAGGCAGGACCATTGGTTCTATGGTGGCTTAAAGAACCCAACATGAGAAGGCCTGGAGAGGAGCCATCTAGGTCTGCCTTCCATCTCTTTCAATAGGCACTGGTAAGTAGCTGCTCTGTGGAGCTGAGACCGGGAACTATAGTGAGCGCTTGAGGCTTGAGATGTATCTGTGCTAATTGCCCAGGAGGGAGATGAGATAGGCATAGGCATAGAAACCATCCTGTCATAAAGGAGAATCAGTATAAACAGAAAAGGGAGACCAACCTAGGTGTGGCTGGGGATAGGAACTGTAGAGTAAGACATGATGGAACTGTAGCCCAGGGAGAGGCCCAGAAAGAGGTAAATATGTTCAGAGGCAGCGAAGAGGGTGAGCTGCAGTGGCAGAAGTAAAAACACTTACATGGAGGCAGGGGCTAGTGGTTCATGTCTATAATCTTAGCCACTCACTCAGGAGGCTGAGACGTGAGGACTGCAGCTTGAAGCCAGCACCAGAAGACAAATCTGAACCTTATCCCCAATGAGCAAAAATCCAGACTGGAAGTATAACTCAAGGGGTAGAGTATTATCTATGACCAAAAACACTAAAACCCAAGTGAGAACCTGAAGCCCTGAGGTCAAGGCTCTGAGTTCAAGGCCCCAGTATACACATATCCTCAGCCATGACATGGACAAGCAAGGGAATCATCTGAGACATGGATTCATTTGCCAGGCGAGTAGAGTGTGTAACAGTGGGAGGGCTCTAGACAAGGGGACCAGGCAAGGATTTTTACAGCCTTGGCCAGACTGGAGTTGTCTGCAGCAAGTACAGGATGATGGGAAACACAGAGGATTGCTAGAGAGACAGAGACTCCATCGTGATCCAGGTGAGGGAGGCAGGCATGGAAAGGGAGGAGGAAGAGGAACAGATATTTCAGCTTATTTATCTTTGCCTTCCAATCACCAGCCCTTAGAAGAGTGCCTGGTATGGGAGAGCTTGCTTGTAGGGGTAAGTCTTGAGGACACAAAGACTCCTTAGAAGTCATGAGTAGTCTAAGGCTCTTGGCCAATGCTTACCAAGCTGCCTCTCTCCCTCCCCTATTCTGTGGCAATAAGGAGAGGGGAGAGTTGAGAACAGTGGCATTAGGCCATGGTACATCTAAGTCTCTGGAAGACTCCAGTGTGCCATCAGGTGTGGCACATACACTATACCAGACCTCCGTCAGGACAGGTGGGATGTTCACTCACAGAAGATGGGCACTTCAGTTTGGCTCGGCTGTGGGTGAAGTTGTTGGAGGTTGTCTTATGACCCACTGGTTCCAGCTAGATTAAAGAAAAAAGACACCTTGATTTTCCTCAAAGCTGGGAGAACTTTCTCTGTCAGAAGAGGTGACTCATATGGATTTCTTCTCTTTGGAAAGACAGGATGAAACTAGAAGAGCAATAAAGCCTGTGGCTAGGCCAGCATCCCCAGCCAGCTGTGGACCTGACTTGGAACCCACAGGGAAAAGAGTGTGTTCTAGCTGGGTAGGACCCTGAGTTGAAGCCCCTGGTTTTATCAGTGAGGAGATAGAAACTCTGGAGAGATTGGCCAATCCAGAGTCCACAGTGAGTTTCTGGAAGGGCTGGGACTGAGAATCCTAATTGCCTGTTTTCCCTTGTGGGTGACTGTGATTGCAGACACTGTATTTTCAATTTGATAAAATGGTGATAATCATATTTACTAACTTGTCCAAGTGTGTGGAGCAAGTCAATTTTGGGAGAACTTTGAAAACATATTGGTTACCATGACATCCTTCTACAGTTGGCTTGCCAACTTTAAGAAATTGGAACTCTCTCACTTGAACTATTTCATGTTGTCACATAGATGAAAACATTTACTCAAAATATCCCTTGGGATAACTGTGTTTCTGTGGGGTTCTGAGCATGAGTGAGAAGCTGCTGTACCCCATCCCCTTGTCTTTAGATCCCCAGAGGACAGTCAGCAAGAACAGACCTGGTACTTAGCTACTTACCTAGTCACAGGTTCTGTCCTGCACCTAAAGCTTGTGCCCGTTGTGTAAGATGCTTCCTATCGAGCCACCAGGGGCAGCCAATGAGGGAAATCCTACTACTCTATCCATACTGCTGAGCACACCAGCTCACAACCTCATTATTGTCTAAATGTCTTCCCTAGCCATCCCTAAGTAACACTCTTAGAGGAGGGAGGGTAGTTCTCGCCCTGGGAGACATGATAGTCATTGTACTCTTGCAGGGTTCTGGCTCTGCCAACAATGACTGGGAAGGGCCAGTCAGGCAACTTCCTCAAGGTTGGAGACAAGTGTTAAAAACTGTCCTGAAAATTCAACATATGGTTGTTATGAGCATCAGGGGAGAGGTTGACACTGAAGGATGTGTGTCTTACCTTGTAAGACAGAAGTGTTTTCACTTTCTTAGATTTAAGAATACACAACTGGGTTCTAGTGTCACAGAAGGACTTAGGAACCAAATGGGGACTAAGGGAAATTGGCTGATTCTCAGGGACGTTCTGAGAACAAGTTGGCACACAGGGAGTCTCTGATCCATACATTTGATGAGTGTATCAATTTGCCCTTCCTGCTGGTTCTTTCCCATCAGCTGACTGCTGCCTCTCATCTCTTCCACAAGCCCTCTCCTTGTCTCATATTTCTTCTGCTACCTTTGCTACTTCCTCTGAGTTTTCTATAGTCACCTACTGCCATTTCCAATCTCCTATGCCTTCACCTGTTCATTCCAATTGGTATGGATGGGACTGTGGCCTCCATCGTTTGACAGCAGCCATGGTCAAGGTCACCAACAACCTCTGTGTGGCCAGATAAAGTGGTCTTTTCTTTTGGTCATCACCTTGCTTTGCTTTCAGTAGCATTTGTCAAAGTTGTCCCTAATCCACTTTGAAATAGTAGCAACGACAGTCTACATTTCTTCACCGCTCCACTCTCTAAGCTGTGTCCAACTTGGAACAAATGCCCCAGGGTCAGCTCTCAGTAAGTCCCATGGTTTGGAATACCTTATGAATGCTAATGACCCTCTCCAGGCTGACCTTGACCCTATATAACAGCTTACTCAATGCCCGTGTGTAGAAAGGCAGCTCCTATGCCTCGTGTTCAAAATAGAACTTGCTTTTTCTACCCATCAACCATCAACTGCCAACCATCCACTCAGTTTCTTAGATTCCAAATGAAGAAACCATTCTTTGTTCCTGTTCTTCTTTATCCAAATCCTAAATGATCTCATCTTTCCTCCTCTGCCATGACCTTGGCACCAAGCCCCTTTGATTCTTACCTGGCTGGGAGCAGCCTCCTACTATTCTTCTGTTTGCACAGCAACCAGAGGGTAAATCAGGGCATGTCATTCCTGTTTGAGATCAGCTGAGGAGCTGACCCCTGCCTGCCTCTGTGACCCTGTTCACTTGCTGCTGGTTACACTGGCCTGGAAGTTCCTCAGATACTTCAAGTTCATTCCTGACCCCAGGTCCACTTGGGTCCTAGTTCCTCTCTCTAGGACACCAGGCCCCAGACTTCTGCCTGCCTGGAAACCTCTGGACATTTTGGTTTCAGTTCTCAAGTCATATTTTCAATGTAGTCTCCTTATTTCCTACCATTATTTTACATCCATCCCCATTTGACTATTTTTTTATTGTTACTATAAAAGTGATGTACAAAGGGGTTAGTTATTTAAGACAGGTAATGAATGAATGAGAAAAAAATTCTTTTTGGATGGTATTTACCCCTTCTCTCACTCTCTTATAGCTTTCTCCTCCTGTCCCCACAAGCTGTGAATGTGGTCAGACATTGCCTTGTTGGCTTATTTGTGCACTTGTTGATGATCTGTCTCTCTTTCACAGCACTATAGCCCCATAAGAGCACAGAGGTTCCTTTCCTTTACACTGTGGAAGTCTGGTACCTGGAATAGCACCTGCCACACAGCAGTGCTGGCTAAACAGCTGTGGGATGGATGGATGGAGAAATGGGCGTCATTAAGACCTGGATGGAGAAGCTCAGGGTCAGAAGACCTAGAGTGGCTACAGGAAGCAAAGATTTTTTCCCCAAGGCTACCTTTCCATAAGCTCGGCACTGTGGATAAAGACAACACACTCAATGACAGGACTAGGCTGGGAGAAATGGAGCTAGCAGCCACTGGCTGTTCTGGGGATTGCCCAGCCACAGGAAACGGCACATGTACTGAGAATGACACTGTGTGAAGGGGACAGAAAAGCACCAATCCAGAGTGTGAAACTGCATGGGGTAAAGGGCAGGGACCTGCAGCAGTCACTAGGCTACAAAGTGGAGGCAGAGGCTGGGACCAAGGTAGCCAGAGAGGTGAACTAGGCCAAGGGTCGAAGGCTCTGTGTGTTGTGCGAAGGGTCCTGAACGGTCTCCTTTAAGGTGGGGCAATGAAAGTTTGAAAGGAGAGGCAATGATTTGCTCAGGGTTTTTTTCTTTCTTTTTTCACCAGTGCTGGGGCTTGAACTCTGGGCCCAAGTACTGCCCTGAGCTTCTTTGGCTCAAGGCTAGCTCTCTACCACCAGAGCCATAACACCACTTCTGGCTTTTTCTCACTAATTTATTTGACATAAGAATCTTATAGACTCTCCTGCCTGGGCTGTCTTTGAACTGAGATCTGCAGATCTCAACCCCCTGAGTAGCTAGGATTATGGGTATGACCCACCAGCACCAGGCTAAGTTTTTTTAGTTACCCTGTGGAGAACAGGTAAGGTTCATAAACCCTGCCTTTTAGAATCACATGTCTGTGTGTGTGTGTGTGTGTGTGTGTGTGTGTGTGTGTGTGTGTGTGTGTGTATGTGTGTGCGACATGTGCCAGTCCTGAAGCTTGGAACATGGGACCTGGGCACTGTCCTTGGACACTTCTTGCTCAAGGCTAGTGCTCTGCCTCTTGAGCCACAGTGCCACTTCCAGCTTTTTCTGAGTATATGGTACTGAAAAATCAAACCTAGGGCTTCATGTATGCTAGGTGAGCAGTCTACCACTAGGCTACACTCCTAGCCCCAGAATTTTTTTTTTAAGTTTTCTTTCATTAAAAAAAAGTTAGTTTTTTTAAAAAAATCCAAGATTTATTCAGCAATCTCTGGGGATAAGCCTACCCAGACACTGGTGTTTTTTGTTTGTTTATTTTTGTTTTGTCGGTCATGGGGCTTGGACTCTAGACCTGAGCATTGTCCCTGAGCTCTTTAGCTCAAGGCTACCGCCGTACCCTTTGAGCCACCATGCCACTTCTGGTTTTCTGGTGATTAATTGGAGATAGGAGTCTCACGGTCTTTAGTGCCTGTGCTGGCTTTGAACCAAAACCTCAGATCTCAGGCTTCTGAGTAGCTAGGATTACAGGCATGAGCCACCACAGCTGGCACTGGTATATATTTTTTAAAGTACATATAGGAACAAGTAAAAATCAAAAGTAAGTGACTGGCCAGTCTGATAAAATCAAGAAACACACCATTCCCAGTATTTGAAAGCACCTCTCCATCTTTTTTCTAGAACATTCACTGCCAGAGAGACCCTCATGCTGACATCTAACACCATGTGACAAGATGCTTGCTTTTGAATGTACATGCAAATCTATTTATTTGCATATTGCTGAGGTTGCTAATTCTCATGGCATAAGATATATTTCATGGTAAGGATGCAGCACAGCTTCCTTGTTCTGTTGTTTGAAGCTTGGGGAGGTTCCGGTATGGGAGTATTATGAATAGTGTTGCAATTAAAATTCCTGTATGCATCTTTTGGTGGACATGTGTATATTTTTCTGTTGGGAATATAGGCCACAGTAGAATTGTTGGGTCTCAAGAAATACCAACATTCAGCATTATTAGCTATGCCACTGTGTCTTCCAAAGTGCTTGTAAGCACTCATTTTTCAAAGTCTTCAGATAATACAAATTTGTAGCCAGAAATAAGAATTGCTGTTCTAAGAGCTGTATGCCTGGGGGCAGGGATGCTGTCAACTAGAAGAAGGAACTATTAGCTGAGGTGGGAGCACTAGTGGAGAAAGAAGCCTCGACAAGAAAAGGAAGTATTTTATAAGAAGACAGCCAGGTGCTGGTGGCACATGCCTATAATCTTAGATATTTAGGAGGTTGAGGTCAGCAGATCAAGGTTTAAAGCTAGCTCAAACAGGAAAGTCCATGAGATTCTTATCTCCAATTAACCAGCAAAAAGCCAGAAGTGGAACTGTGGTTCAAGTGGTAGAATGGTAGCCTGAACAAAAAAGCTCAGAAGAATGGAGCAGAATAATGGGAAGGGTAACATTGATTAGCACGCATTGTACTCATATCTTGACTTATGGAATTGTAACCTCTTTGTACAACTACTTAACGATAAAGTTAAAAGTAGAACAGCACCAGCTCTGAGTTCAAGCCCCAGGAGCTGCTTGCACACGTGCACCCACGTGTATACACACCCAGAAGAGGAGAAAGAAAAAGAGGGACAGAGGAAAAGAAGGAGAAGGAGGAGGAGGAGGGGGAGGGGGAGGAGAAAGAGGAGGGGGAGGAGGAGGAGGAGGAGGAGGAGAAGGAGGAGGGAGAGGAGGAGGAGGAGGAAGAGGAGAAGGAGGAAGAAGAGAAGGAGTCCAAAACCCTACCAACAAAAACCAAACAACTGAGACAAAGGAAGAAGAAAAGAGGTTCTGATTATGCTTATGGTTCTGGCTTCCCTTTTACACAGGTCTCTAGAGGAGGAGGCAGGAGCTATTAAGAGGAGAGGGGTGAGAGATGAAGCAGTTTAGTGTGCTTGTTGCCTGGTAGGATACCTGGGAATATCCGCCAAAGCCTGCAGACACTGTGTCATAGGACTCTAAGTATGAGACATAAGTTCATGAGTTATATATGTGCTTATCAGGTTGGGAGCAGAAGGGAGTTGTGGCTGGGACACAAGGGCAAGATGTAGAAAACCTGGAAGCTTGTCCCTCTTGTGCCATTAACCAGCTGTGTGATGCTGGGAAAATTGCTTCATGTCTCTGTATTTTCATTACAGAATGTTCTGGCTAAATGACCTCTGGATGTGTTCCAGCTCTAACAGCCTATTTAATTTGATGGGACGTGAGGGGTGAAATTCCAGTACAAAGTATTTGGAAAAGTTGGCACCATACTGGATATGTCTGAGATGGTTTGGGATGAAAACACAGGGCGCTGTAATCATTTCCCTAAATTATGTACTCCAGAATAAGAAGCTCATGAATGATTTTTGTTTTACTTCACTTTGTTCGTAATTTTGAAATTTGGGAAAATGGTTGGGGGAATCCGTGATCCAACTCTGACAGTGTATTCACCTTTTTGTTCTCATAGCTGATCCTTTTACCTGCCTTTGTGAAATAAAACCTTTCACCTGGAAAATAAAAAGAACTACTAAACTGCTTTAGAAATGAAGGCTAGAGCAGCGCTTCATTACACAAAGAGACACTCAGTCATTTTCAAGTCATCATTGTAACGGTCAAGACTAGAGGGCTTCCTCTTTAATCAGGTGTGAAATACTACTCAGCCTATGCATTGATGGTAAAGTTGGCAAGAAAGGACCAAGCTTAGCTTTCCTGGCTCTTTTTGTAAAACATAGATTTCTCCGCAATTTTGGAGTTGGGGTTGGGGTGTGTGTGACAGGAAAAACAGATCTGTGTGTTTGGGGGGGACTTAAAAACGAACGAAATCATGACCAGGTTACTGAAAGACACTAGACTTTAAAACAAAATCTCCAAAAGAAATGTAACTATTATTGGGATTTATTTGGGATTTATATTATGTAAACTTTTTTTTTTGCCAGTCCTGGGCCTTGAACTCAGGGTCTGAGCACTATCCTTGGGCTTTCTCAAGTCTAGAGCTCTACCACTTGAGCCACAGCACCACTCCTAGCTTTTTCTATGTATGTGGTACTGAGGAATCAAACCTGGGTCTTTGTTCATGCTAGGCAAGCACTCTACCACTAGGCCTAACTCCAAACTCCCAACTCTCAGCCTACTCTCCACACATGGCTACTGCCCACCTTTCCTCCCAGAGGATGCCCCCAGCATTTCATCTTTCATCCCTTAATGCTGGCTTAGAGACTGATGTCAACAAGAGGAAACCCCAGGACAATGCAAGTGGAGAGAAGCTGAGTCTCATTATCTAGGTCAAGGAGAAAAGCTGCTTATACGCTGCTCTGAGTGAAAGAAGTTGCTGAGAGGAGGAGGGGGTGTAGCTATGGAGAAAGTCAATACTGTGAGTCAGCTGAGAAAGGCACTGGACATGTTAGATAAGATGACAGGTGTGGGAATATTTGCACAGTGATGGCTGGCAGAGATGTCATGGACTTGAAACTACAATAAAAGAGCAGGAGTGTAGACTGCTCAGTCACCATGGGAGAGATGAGGGGACGTGTGAGTCAGAATGGGCATTGGGTTACACATGGAGCCTACATCAAAGGAAGCCATTGGATGAGGAAGGTTTTTCATTTGATTTGTGCAAGAAGATATGGGTCTAGGAGCCAGAGCAGGTCAAGCATTACAAATGCAGCTGATAGGGAAGAAGGGAGTGGCTAGCCACTTGAACTGAGGCACAAGATCAAGTGTCTCTGTGACTCCTGAACTACAGGTTCATTTCATGGGGTTTCTTCATTCCAGCAGAAAGGACTGGAAGAGAGCTCCCTTACGATGTTTATATCAGCAGTAGTGGGATGTGTTGAGACTGGCATCCTGAAGGGCTACCGAGCTCACATTTGTTGAAACAAATTCTTGTGCTGGATGCTGGGTACATATTATCTCAGATTGCTTTGTCATTTTTACAGGTGGCCAGAAATAGGTGTTAACATTGGTAGCTGGAGAAATTATTTCACCAACATTCCTAGGAAGTAGGTAAAATTGGTACTTTCATTCAGTTCATCTGATTGCAAAGTTATGTTCTCACAATACCTGGCATTACTGAGAAAATAAATTGCGCGTGCACACACACGCACACACACACACACACACACACACACACACACACACACACACTTTGAATGAAGAATATCAGGATAAATTAGGTATACTGCCATTTTGAGCTTTGGGGAGAAAGGAGCTATGTCAGTAGACTTGTCATTGTGGGGTTTAGAATCAATATGCTTAGACTGCTTCCTCTGACCCAAGCCAGCCAGTTTTTCAATTACTTACCATGTTGTTCCAGAGAGCAATGGCCATCTCAGCATGACCTCGTTCTGAGAAGTGGACACAGTCTTCAGAGAAGAAGGTGAGGTCCATGCCCCCTCGCTGGAACCAGAGGTAAGGGGGTTACCTGTCATCTAGACATCACCACCTCCCGCCCTCCTCCCAGCACGTGACCCACCCACTTCTCCTCTTACCATTTTGATTCCATCTTCTACTGGAAATCTCCCCTTTTCGCAATACACATTGAATATTACGACTGTATTCACCCACTATTCCTCTCTCCATTCATCTGCCACCCTCTCCCTCACCCTGCCCTACCCCTCCTGATATTTTGTTAAACTGTAAGTTAGCTGTTCAAGGAATTACACCATTGGAATCCTCCCCTACATGTACGATACTTAATATGTGAGTGTCTATATGCATATGACTTTGTACATGTTTATATATGTGCATATGAGAGAAGACATGCATGTTTCTCTGAGCCTGACTTACTTCACTTAACATAATTTTTCCAGGTCAGTCCATCCAGTTCTCTGCAAATACCTTCCTGATGGACGAGTAAAACTCCATGTGTACAGATGAAAGTGGAACTAGGTAACTTGAGAATAACGAAAGGGATGACACTGATAAAGATGTATTGTATTCACGAATGGACATGTTGATTGAAACTCCATACAACTACTTAAGAATAATAACATAAATAAAGAAGAACAAAAGGAAAATCTTCCTGATTTTGGATTTTTTTAAAAGGCAGATGAGAAATATAACCGTCTACATTTCATCTCCTGTTTTCCAATGTCTCTGCTCTGAAGGCTGACAATTTTGATAATTTTAGGGAGCTTTCCATTCTCTCTCAATCCAGCTAATACCAGTGCCGTGTCTGTGGGGCTTGGTCATTACTGATTATTTCTCTTTCCAGGCTGGTTTAAGTTCTAAAGAGGTAGAGAAAGCCACCCTTGGTTTGGGTGCCCCCTTGGAGACATAAGGTAAAAATGAATTGCACACTAGAGAAAGATGTACACCCATCACCTGAGACAAAGCCACTGAGCCTCCAGAAACACCTGCAGCTTACCTCATTCAGGGGGACAAGAGTGTTCCGGAAGAAAGGCTGCACGACCACAGCAAAGTCCTCCCGCTGCATGTACTGGCTCAGGTAGGAGAATCTGGAGATGCCCCTCTGGGGATGGAGAGGCTGCTCAACCCTGCTGGGCAGGCTGGGCAGACAGTCTACCCTGCAGCCTTGGGGTGCTTATGGTAAGGAATGAACCCACTGTAGACAGAGATACTTAAAGGGGCTACTGGTGTGGCATAGTCATTCATCCTGCACATTTAGTGATGGCTGTATCTCAAGGCCCTGTACTAATAGCCAATATCAGTACTGAGAAGAACCTTTAGGCATCTAATGGGGAGCTGTACAGAGGGGGCTCTGTATAGTTTTACTGAGTTCTATTTGGGGGCTTCTACAAGGCTGGGCCACACTTGCTGGGCTTCACTGTGCTCATGCATGAAGAGGTCAGCTGCCAGCTCAGATGGCAGTATCTCCACACCAAATTCCCCAAAGTGCCTGTGAACTTTGGGGGTGAAAGTCTGTGGACTTAAGTGCTCAAACATGCATGGGAGAAGGAACAGATCAGACGTACTTATCCTGGAGGACTCTACCATCCATCTGGGAAAAGGAGGCAGGATAGGAAAACATAAGAATCACAGATAGCACTGGGGGCCAAGCTCAAGTGCAGGCTGAACTTGACCTGAGGGTGAATGGACCCAAGGGAAACTTTTCCCGGGAAAAAGACTTGCCTCATAAGTGGAGATGGATCCAGCTGTAGAAAAGCTCAGCGTGGGTGGGCATGTCAGAGAGGGTTCAATAAGGGCAAGATGAGTAGGAATAGGAGCACTGGGAAAGGGTTAGTGGAAGTAGGGGCAGAGCTAACTAGGCTATTTTAAGGAAGGGAGGGTGAAAGGCAGTGGAAGATAGGTACAGCAATGCCCCTCTCCTATTCCCTATAAAGATGTGGCTCATAATGTGGGTTCTGGGTGTGAGATGGACCCTACCACATGGAAGCTTCTGAGGATCAAGTACTATTCATCTGGTCAGGGTTAAACCAGAGCCTAGAGCCAGGGATTCTCCTAGCTATCAACTACCTCTTCCCCTGGTCTTGGTGTTCAGTTTGCTTCAGTAAATATTTCCAAGTCTGTGATCTGCCTATTAGGGAGTGGGTTGCCGTCCACCAACCTCTGAGTAGCAGATCCGTTCTGTGTCTTTCTCAGGGAGCACAGGGCTGGGCTCTTACCTGGAGTTTCCAGTTCACTTCCTTCAGCTCTTGCATTGCCAGGGAGTTTTGAAAGTGTTGGAGGCAACTACAATTGCTCCTGTGAGGTAAGACAAGGAATCTGGGGTTGAGGCCTCCCAGGGTGTATTGTTCTGTCTCCCTGTCTCCACAGAGGTAGCTGCTACCTGCAGGAATCTACAGCCTATGCTGGCTGCTTCACAAGGGGTAGGGTTCAGAGATAACCACTTCTATAGCACACCCGGGGGTCCATCAGAGACCCTTAATCCAGTTTGGGTCTTGAATAGTCCACCAAAAGCTAATGTGGTAAAGGCTTGGTTCCCAGATAATGGCATCCTCATAGTCAATCCATTTGAGCCCAGATAGAATTCCTCAGTGATCACAGTGGTTGCATGCACTCTGGAAGTTCCTTTGGTCTCAGGATCCCACTAATGTTTCAGAATTCTGTAATGGTTGATTTTCCCACCAGGACCTTGCTTACAAGCCCAGCTTTCAAGTAAGGAGTAAAGAGGCCTGAGAGCCAGCCTCTGCTACTTGTGTTATTTCCTACTGATGTCACATCTACAGTACAGGAAGGTGATTCCTATTTTATAGGTGATGAGTAAGAGGTCCAGAGATCCATAACTTCTCAGAGACTGAGCTGCTTCTCAGCAGAGAGTAACTTGCCAATGCTGGCTTTTGGAGTCAGAAATATCAGGAAGCTTTAAGGATCCTTTGGTGTGACCTCACTTCACAGAAAAGCAAACTTGGGTCCAGAAAATGAAGGGACTTGTATATAGTAGCATTCAGTCATAGAGAGGCCTTCCTAAATTATTTTCTAAGTCCTTGGCTTGCTCTTCAGATGGGCCTGTCAGACTCTGTCCCCATTGCGGTCTTCCTCTAGGATCTTCCAGCCCCTCTCTCCCCAGCTGGGTCTGTCCCTGCTGTACTTACTGAACTGCCAGTGGAATGGCACATTTCCCACCTTGGCCCTGGTACAGGCCTGCCAGCTCCATGACCTCCACCACGTTGACAAAAGCCCTGGGAAGCTGCCGGGAGCAGAGAGATGGACTCTGTAAGTCCCCAGGGGTTGTAGGGCCAGGAGGCTTGAGGATTCACCTCTATCCAGCTGCCTCGATTTTAGCAAAGAGAACAGGCCCAGGGGCAGGGTATGACTGTTTGGATGATCTCACAAATCTTTTTTTTTTTTAAGTCTTGTAGTTTGAACCTAAGGCCTTATGCTTGCATATATTACTTCACTGTTTTACCACCTGAGCCTTCCCTCCCCCCCCCACTTTTTTTTTTTTTGCTTTATTCCATTTTTCAGGTAGGATCATGTGCTTTTGACTGTGATCCCCCTACTTCTGTCTCCCAGGTAGCGGGGATGAGAGGTATGCACCGTTATGCTTGGTGCCCAAATATTCTTTACTGCCTCACCTCATTGACTGAGAAGGTGAAACACAGAGAAGTCCCACTGCTACTAAGTCACAGAACTTGGCTGCAAACCCAGGCTAGCCGGCTCTAGGGGAAGTACTTTGTTACTTCACAATCTAGTCTCTGGGCCACTTAGTTCAAAATTTCTTCTTCTGGGCTCTACTACCCTCCTGTTCTGCCCAGGTGGCTACTCCTGGGAGTCTCCATACATGGTGCATGGCATTTGAGTGTGGTGAGCCCAGGCTGGGCATCCCACCCGCAGGGATAGGCTGCTGGCAGCCAGGAATGTGTCCCTACGAGTTCCCACCTCCTTATAGAGGATGTCCAGGGCCTCTTGGATGTGCAGGAAATACTTCTCAGCTGAGTGGTCCTCCTGTAAAAAGCAAGCTTGCATTGCATTCTGGGAGAAGACAAGCACAGAGGAGGGTCTTGTCTGGCTGCTGGCAAAGGGTGTAATGATGGGTTTGGGTGGTTCTGGCCAGGCTGGGAAATCTAGTCTTGGCTGTTGGTGTTCTCAGAGTCTCCTGAAAGAAGTCTCCTTCTGACACCAGGAACAATTGCCACTGATTCCCTGTTCTACATGATCTTAAAGTCAAATGCAGACTCTGCCACTACTGGGCCAGGCCCTTCTCCTTCTCTAGCTGTACCTGTCACCTGATTCAGGCCTTCTCCAGCCAACTACAGGCTCCTGGGGAGTGTATTCCATCTTTCCCCCAGGCTTTGGCTCCTGCCGGTCTAATTTCCTGGAACCCTTTTTATTCTCCTGTATCCTGCTAAGAATGCAATCTTTCTCCTTGATGGAGGCTTATGTAGAGGTTTCCCATAAGCCTCTGGGTGATGTGTATGGGGCATCTAGCAGGAGTGCAGTAAGTGTCCACTGAAAACTATGGGAGCTTTGCTTTATGCCTCAAGAAGATCACATTTTGGCGTCTACTTTGCTATCAACTTTATTATTCTCTTCTATTTCTATTTGCTTTTCTTTCTCTCCTTTTCTTTTTCTTTTTTAATGTGTGCTGGTCCTGGGGCTTGAACTCAAGGCCTCATACTCCTGCTTGGCTTTTTTTGCTCAAGGCTGTTCTCCATCACTTGAGCCACACCTCTACTTTCTAGGCAGCTCTGGATCAGTTCTGGCTCCCAGGAGTTCCTGCAGTCTGGGACCTAGCAATATTACATTGATCCCTTTGCATCATTCCTGTCTCTGCCATCTATGTCCGTACAGACCTAGGGAAAGGGCCTGGGAGAGCTGACCTCTGGGAAGGGGAAGATAACCTCATCAAGCTCTGCACAAACTAAAAGAAACCACAAGTGCCTTCACCCCACTCTGCCCTGGCCTGTAACTGTCAAGCATTCTTACCACAACTTCACAGTCAAGGCTGCTGCCTCTTCCTGGCCAAATAAAATACTTAGAACGAGATATATTCTAGAAGTTACAGGTTTTAGAAGTTTATACATCTGGACCTGTTTCTCCACAGAAACATTAGGAACAGGCTGAGTTCTCAGGCCAGCTGGCTGAGGTTGGTTAACTCCTGATGGCCCTGACTGGAAGTCAGCGCACTGTAAAGATCTTGTCCAGTCCTATTTACAGTAGTTTTGCTTCCTCTGGAATAGGGCAGGTTGGCTCTAGGTAGGCATGCAGGTACTCATTAAATCCCCGTAGAGGTACTGGTACTGGTGTGCTTCAGAAAGACTGCCCTTTCAGTGCCCAAAGAATGGGCCTGTCTAGGTTTTTTTTTTGCCCAGGGGCCTCTTGGGTGGAGAGAAAGGCTGGGTAGGCCTCATCTGCCGTGTGTGAAGTAGAGGCCGCCTGGGCAGATTCAGGTGCCTGGTTGCTCAGGCAGGTATGACCCCTCAGTAGGAGGCCAGGAGGGGGTTATGGGTAATGACAGACAGTGGCAACTTCATTTTAAGTCCCCTGTGGGCTGCTTGGGAGCTTACCGGATTCTCACAGAAATGACACAAGTCACTGCCTCCAATGAAGAGCGTGATCAGCTTCCAGTCTTTCTCCAGGTCAATTTCCTGAGGGGACAGATCCTGAGTTTAGGCCTCAGAGAGGGGCATGTACAAGGGGTATTTGTCCTCCATGCTGGGTGCCTGTCAGCATCTCTGGACCACCATAGAGAAAGTACAAGGTGGGCCCCCTCACAGTGATGTCAGGAGCGGGGGGGGGGGTCCACTCTTGTTAGGGTGGGGGCTATGCTTACATAGGAGAAGGGCTACTTCCTTTGAAGTTTCCCCCCTCCCTTTTTTGGTATCAGTATCGGGGCTGAGACTCAGGGCCTTGTGCTTTTAATTGGCCTTTTCACTCAAGGCTGGTGCTCTACCCTTTAAGCCACCCCTTCAGTTCCTGAAATCTCCTATCCACAAAGTATAGTGGTATGCTCCATAAAGGAGCATGTGGATATTACCACCTCCTGCCATGTCCTCTAAGGCCTTTTGAAGGAGCCTTTGGCAGAAGACACAGTGTGAAGCTGAAGCTGCCTCTTGGAGGATTTGTGGGGCCTGTCTGGGACAGGAGAACTGAAGCCAGAGCCCTGCAGGGATGGAGAGGTGGGATGGGGCCTGGGGAGGCCCTGAAGCAGCAGATTCCTGTTCAGCCACCACCATAATAGGAATCCTGCCAGGAGTTCCAGTCCAAGGCATAAACAGAGAGCCTTAAAAAAATAGGTGCAAGGGAAAAGTTTCTGAAGGGCAGGGTGATTGGGAAGGAGGAAGGACTAGAATGAGAAGCCTATTTTTAGCATCTAGCATTTACATAACTGAGCTCTGGGAAGGCAACTCCTTGGTGAAGGAGGAAGTTGCCAGAGGCCAGGGCCACAGTGGGCCAGCTCTCTGCCCCACCTTGCCTTCTGGTAGCCAGGCAGAGCCCCTGGGAACGCCCTTGATGGTGAGCTGAAGGGAATTGCTGCAGAGCAGAGCAACCCACAGGGCTCTCACCCTCCCCAGCCAAGGTGATCCAGCACCTTTCAGCATCGGCTGCCCCCTCTCAAGCCTGGACTCACTGGGCTATTTTTCATTCGTTCTATCAGGTCCCGGGCCTGGTCTGGCATGTCCCTAGGTAGAAGAAACAGAAGGTTGTTGAGTTGCTTAGAAAAAAAGGGGGGTTAAGCAATATGGATGAACAGGGCCAGAACTTTAGGAAGAATAATTTATACAATGGTTATGCCTCAGGATGGATGGAAGAACCTTCTGCTTTTCAGAAATCTCAGCCTCTTCCAATCATATCAGAGAGCTGTCATGAAGCTCAGGGACACACGTATCCAGCCCTCACAACCTGGTAAAATTGTGTCCTCCCCTCCGTTGGTAGGGGAGGACACTGACCTCTGGGACTGGGATCCCCTCAACCTCTCCATGCAGGATTTTCCCCTCTTTCTTCAAGTGTTTCCATTGCAAAGCTGAACCTGTTTGATGCTCACTCAGTTGCCTGTTTTCAAAGTAGCCATTTGTGTATTTTTTTTTACGTCATAGCCCTGAATTATCCCTCAGCTTTCTCCTTTCTAGGTTTAAAGATTCTTTTTAACATTTACTTCTAAGCCTTTAATCTTATTCTTCTCTGAATTATTTGGATTTTGACACTTTTTCCCATCTCCTGGCTCTCTTTCTCCTTACTCCAACTAAACAGGGCGAGGGAGGCCACACGACTCAGTTCATGCTCCTTCACCCCCCAGGTGGCTGGCATCCATGCAAAAATATCATTTGCTGTTCTGAATGCATAATATATGTGCTAATGGGCTACTAGTCAGCAGTAAAAAAGTCATACACACACACTTTTAAAGATCCTGAACCGGGACTTGAACCTGGTACTTGCCACTTTCACTCATTGGCTACCACTCTACCAACTCACCCATGCCTCCAACCCTAATGATAGTTTTTTCCTTTAAATGTTTAAGAGAATGAGGTCAGGGACTGGGAGTTTGGCCTAGTGGTAGAGTGCTTGCCTAGCGTGCACAAAGACCTGGGTTCGATTACTCGGTACTACATATATAGAAAAAAGCTAGAAATGGTGCTGTGGCTCCAGTGGGAGAGTTCTAGCCTTGAGAAATCCCAAGGACAGCGGTCAGGCCCTGAGCTCAAGCCAGGACTAGCAGAGAGAGGGAAGGGTGGGGAGCGAGGTCAGCAAAGGGCATACAGCCCATAACACCTTCCATGAAGAAGCTAGGAAAGTAGATACCGATGCACAATGGCCATTTCCAGTTGGTGTGTGGCCACAGTCAGCTGTGTATGGGGCCAGCGCACCTGGGGCCATCCCACTCTTACATTTCATTAAGGGAACTTTTACATCTAGGACAGCATCCCTCATCCTGTGTGCTTGTGCCACTGGCAGGCACATCAGAAAGCTGTTAAGGACTGCCCTGGTTAGCAGCATCACCAGTGCCTATACCCTCTTGATAAATTCAAGACATGAATCCTAAACTTTACGGGTAGTAAGCTTCAAACACCCCAGGGACAGTAAGTAATGACCACTTCCCCACCCTTCTCCCCACTCTTCAGACCCAGGCCAAGTCTTGCCTCCCCATGAGCCTTTGTTCTGGGCTCCTTTATCCAACTCCTCCATTTCCTTCCCACTGTGGGGCCTGAAACTCGTCCTCTCAGCTCTGCTACTACTTGCTCCATGAGCTTGTACAGGTAGCTCAATCCTGCTGGGCTAATTCTTCATCTTATAAAGGAGCAGACTGAAGAAATGGGTTGGAGGGTCCTCAGTGATTTCCAGTGGTTCCCCCAGGCCTGAGACTTATATGTACTATATATTGCAGTAAATCATTTCCCAAGATTATTTTATCTCATTTAATTCTTATGACAACCCAGAGAGAGTCACTATTACCATCTCCATTTATGGATAAAGAAACTAAAACTCAGAGACAGTAAGCAACTCGTCCACCTAACACAGCTAGCAAGTCTCGGAGATGACCTGACCCCAACCTTACCATCTCCAGTGCTGTGCTATGATATTTAGTTAGATGTGTTCATCCATATCTAGGCTAGTAATTGACAGAGTGAAGATAAAGGAAAGTGCTAGGTATTCTCCAACTTAAGTCACTAGCTGACTCTCATTTCCCCTTCAGTGGACCTAAGAGATGTCTGCAGGTGTCAAGCTACCTTTCCTGCCACTAACCCTGATTTAGCTGAGATACTGAGCAGCAACAGAACAGGGAAGGTCATAAAGAAGGGAATGGAGAAAGGTGCTCAGATACCAAAGGACCAAGGAATCAATCCCTGGCTAGTAATGCCTGGGCTGCATAATCATGTGGATGATGACAGTAATCATAATAACAGTAAGGTAATGTTGGAATAATGGCCCCACAAAGGCCAGGTTTTGCAGAAAAACAAGTCCTTCCTGCTTGTGATGTTGAAGAACTATGAGTGCTTCCCTCAGCTGGCTCAGAGACTCAGGCAAAGCTTGGGGCCCAGGTTGCTGCTTCTGAAAGCAACATTCCCTGAAAGCAGAGTGAGTCACGCTGCCACTGCCACCAGTGTGGTTGCCTTGGTGATGTGAGCACAGTAATCCTTCCACAAAACAAATACTCTCCCTGCTCTGCTTCCATGCTGCTTGAAAATCTATGAACACAGTCAGGCCAGGCAGCTTTAATTATCACGGTTGTTGTCAGCCACAGAGATCTCAGCGAAAACAAATGACCACCATGCTATCTGGGGGTGAAGGGCTGACATCTAACTTCCTAGTGTCAAAATACAGAACTCTGAAAGGGCTCAGGTGAGGTGAAGAGAGGAAGGGCAGATACCCACAGAGGGCTGGTTCTGCATGTCTCATGGCGCATGCGTGATGTGTGTCTGTGTTGGGCAGGGGGTGGAGCTGAGGACAATGCCTGCTGGAGCCAAGGCCATGTGATCTGCCTGCTGGGCACAGAGGTCAGAGCTGTGTTCGGGCACATGTGACTGACCCTAGCTCCTCTAATCACTTGCTGGGAGGTAAGTTCCTAAGCCTCAGATGCACGCACAGTGACATGTCCAAAGAATTGCATGCCAGAATTACATGAGATAATCCTTGTGGAAGAGTGTGGGGTGACACTCGTGAGCAGAGGGCTCACATAGAGTGAGTAAGGTCCCATCTGGAACCAGGCTTTGAGCGCTACCTTTTTCCAATCTCTTGCTCCCCTCCTTGATCTCTCAGCCTCCCCTCCCTCCTCTCCCACCCACATCTACTCACTGAGCTCTGGCTCCTTCCACTGCCACATTTAGTCCCGCTGTCTCTGCCCAGACACCAGTGGAGAATCCAAGGATGGAAGGGTTGAACTTCTTCAGAATGTCTTTTGTGGGCAGGGGGAGGCAAAGAGCATAGGTGAGAAAAGGCAGGAGATCCCAGGAATGCAGACAGACAGCCCATCTGGGGGCCCATATGTGTGGCAGAAGGGTTCAGGTTTTTCTCAGCTTGGCTGACTCCCTTCTCTGTAAAGGTCCTCCTCTTCCCCTCCTCCAGGCTGAGGGTCCTGGCCTCAGCAAACAGTTGCGATGGCCTCATCGGTAGTAACTTCTCAGTGCTGGCTACTTACTGGGGAGTGTGGTGTGAGTCTCCAATACTCCATCTCCTCCAATGCTGGGAAAGAGAAAAGCACCACCATTAATAGTTGCTCTCTATATGCCTTCGGCCCTTGGAACATTTCTGTCACCCTCAGAGTCAATATGAATATATGAAGGTTTCTTGGGTCTTAGGGCTGGGCCATGAGGATCTGACCTCAACTCTGGAAATGGGAAATGGGATACACATTCCTCTAGTATCTCTAGGGCAGTGTGGTCAATAGAGAGCAAGCCCCAAGCCCCCACCTCCAGGAGAGTCCTCTCCAGTTTGTGTGTGGCTGGCTGGAATTGCTTGATCGAGCTCCCACTGCTGTCTGTGAAAACAAAGAGAAAGTTACAGGCCATTGCTGGGTCAGAATGTGAGTGAAGACCTTGGGAAAGGTTCCTCAGGCTCTAGTACAGCTGCCAGGACTCTGATTTTCTTTTCTGTGAAAATTTTCTTCTCTAGGTCATCTTAGATTGTGAGTTGTCAATCTTTTCCCAGACCCCTCAACAACCAGGAACCAAGTCCTGTTGATTTTCTTACCCCTGCTTTTTTTTTTTTTGGCCATATTCTTAGTGGAACCTTTGATCTCCCTGCCTGGGACAACACTCTGGCCTCCTGCCTGACCTCATTTTCTGACAGTAGGGATGCCACTGCTCTCTGAGCATAACTCTCTCTCCACATATTGCCCCAACCCTTCATGGTCAAAGCCAAACCCTGTGGTCAGTGAGTATACCACAACCTAATGTCCTCTTTTCTTCCCCTTGCCTGCTTTTTTTCTCTCCTGTCCCCACAAACCTTCAGGTGTGTGCACATTACTCTGTTGCCATCTCCAAAAAGTGAAGGCTTTGAGCTGCCCTGCCCTATTCCTGGAGTGTGAACCCCCTCCTTCTGGGCTTGGAAATCTCTAATAATTCTCTCCAGTAATCATTACTTCCTACCTCTTCTGTGAAGCTTTTACTACATGCATGGTCTTAAAAAATAAATAACACAAGCAATTATTTTTGGAAATGACCAAAATAACCCATGAAATAATACTAACCATGTTCACCATAACCCATGAAATAATACTAAGATTTTTTTTTCGTGGTGCTCAGGCTTGAAATCAGGGTGTCAGAGTAGGTACTCTACCACTTAAGCCATGCCCCCAGCCTTTAATGCCTTATTTTTCAAGTAGGGCCTCACTTTGGGGGGGGGCGGTGGGAGAGCCTGAGACTGGCCTCCGATTGTGACCCTCCTATCGTTGGCCTCCCGAATGGCTAAGATTACAAATACATACACCACTTATTATGATGCTCAGGCTAGCCTGGAACTGCAGTCCTCTTGTTCTCGGCCTCCCAAGTAGCTGAGTTTATAGGCACATACCATAATGCCTGGCTTATGATTAAAAAAGTATGCACTCTCACCTTAGGAATCTTGCTCCTGCTAGATTCCACACGCCTTCCTCATCCCACATCCACATGCCATGCCACCCAGGTGAAGTTATGCTTGTCTGCCTGGTATGTACCCTTCCACAGATTTCTTCTCCTACTCGTGCCACAATGAAAACACATGGACCCATGTGTGACTGTGGCATGCTTCCATGTCCACAGAAGTAGTTGCTGCATCTAGTAAGTCCTGAGTGTCAGCTGTATGATCACATATCTCCTTCTGTAGGTTTCCTGTCCTGGCCAGAGGGTTCTAACAATGTCTCATCCTTCCTTTCTCTCAGAACTGTCATCCCCAGCATGGTGCTCTCAGTAGTAGCTCAACGGCTGGCTGATGCACTTCATGTAGCCAGGTTGTGCTGTGCCGCAGCGAGGCTCCCTCTGTTGCTAAGGAACCTGTACTTAGGTGGGGCAGGAGACATGGGGCAGCCATGCATTGGGTCCGGGTTGATAGGGATGAGTTCTCTGATAAAAGCAGGATTGCTTTTCCCAGAGGGCGAGGCAGGGGCTTATGAAACAGGTGAGTGGGAGCAGGGCTGGGAAGGAGAGGTGGCAGGTGTGTGTTTTGGTGCCTTATGCAGGCAGTATGGCCAGCCCTCAGCAAGGGGACTCAATGCTGATTGCAGAGCCAGTGCTGAGAATCGACTAGCCAACCTCCCCACCTGGGCCCACGGTTTAACACTCACAGTCAGCGAGTCACCCAGGGCAGCCACCACCTTGATGTCTGCTGGTCGGAGCTCGTGGACTAGAGAGGCAGATTAGAAGAGAGGCTGTAAGTCTGAGGCATTTGCCTGTAACTTGGCCATAGCACCCCAGGTCCCTCTGACACTCATTTCCAGCCTAAGGCTTTAGCAATGTTGCCTTTTCCATTCATTCAGAGCAACTGAGGCACCGGAGGTAATGAACCTCATGGCCACTGTCCATCTTGAAGAGAGTACAGCCTCTGCTGGGTGGTTCAGGGGAGGTCCAGCCTCAAGATGGGTACCTGACACACTGGGTAAGGAGGCTTGAAGGGTAGCCATTTGGGACTTCAAGGAGACAAGAAGTGTGACTGGCAGAAGAGGCTTATGTGCCTCCATACGGACCCCAGAAATGGCTGTGGGCAAGCTTCTTGGAGGGGTTGCCCAGCATCTCACCTAGCATTGCAAGTTCAAAGCTCCAAGGGCACATCTGTGGGTGTCCCACCCAACCTGAGGCTTTGTTCAAGTGGGAGAGGAGTTTGCACTCACCTGTGGTGGGAACACTTGGGGAACGGGTCCACTCTGTACACAGGAAGTCACTGCCCCAGTTCTAAATCAATGGGAGGAAAGACATAGAGCCAACACTGTGCAGGGAGGGGGGCCAAGGAGAACCTGATGAGGAAGACTCAGTGGAGGCTAGAACTACATCAACAGAGAGGATCCTGGGAGGATAAGGGCTGTTGGTTGTAGATGGGCTAAGAAGGAAATTAGAAAAGAAAACAGACCTCTGCCTTCTCCAGAACAACATACACACACACACACACACACACACACACACACACACACACACACCTTACTTATACAGCCTTTCCCACCCTAGTTTGTCTATGCGCTTGAATGATGCCAACAGCTGCCCCAGAACCAGGAAGACAACCCTACAGTTTCATGATTTGGACACCTAATTGAAGATATTATAGGTCTTAATCCTTTCAGGGTTGCTAACATTACAACTAATTACAAGGTATAAATAGTCATTAGTTAAAATAGTTTTAAGAAAATACCTAATACCTTTTTGTTTTGGTACACCTGTGTATCTTTTTTGCATAGTTAATGTAAGGGCCACCAATATCTCCCTGGTATCTGAATGCCTGCCTAAGGCCCTGGATACTTGCAGACCTGAACGGTTTGGGCCAGCTCTCCTTGTTTCTGTTTCTGTGTATTTTCCAGGTTTTGGTGGGGGGGTAGAGGCAGGTGGGATAGGAAGCAGAGGCAGAAAGGTGACTAGCAGCAGAATGCTGGTAAGAGAAATAACTCTTCCTAAAACCCCACATATCTGCAGTCTCCACTGGCAGGGTGACTGATGGTCTAAGTGTGGCTGCCAGAGGCCTTTAAAGTTCTCATCTGTTCAGCCAGATGGTGATAAAGACCAGCCTTGTTAAAATCTCTCTATTATGAAAGAGTGCAAATGAAACTTCTTTTAAATACTATTTGCTTAATCCAATGGAATTCAGTTCATTCCAAGGAATTGCTCATCATACTGATGGATTTCTTCTTCTGTTTGGGAAGTTTCACTGAAGTCAAGAACAGGCCTGGGTGCAGATGATAAATACTTGAGGGAGGGGATATAAATTACTTCTTAAATAAAACAGTCATACAGCCATCAGTACATAGCAACAGCTTTCATGAATTGGAGAGCTAGAGCCAGACACGTTGTGTGTGGATTAACAGACTCAGATGGGAACTGCCATGTTCTCCTGTCACAGGGGAGGACACTCCAAGACCAGGGCTTCTCACTCCCCTGGGTCTAGGATAGTACTTGGGACTCTCCCAAGAGTGTAGTTGTTGATTATATGTAGCTACTTAGGCAGTAAGCTATGAAAAAGCAAATGCGTTCCCTTCTAGGCCTGTGGAGTTTTGTTTTTCTGGGGGTTTTTTGGTGTGTGGGGGCGGGGGAAGGGCGGTTATTGGGGCTTAAATACAGGGCCTTGCAGGCTTGCCTAACTTTTTCTGCTCCGGGCTGGCATTTTACCACTTGCACCACACCTCCCTTTCCAGCTATTTTGGGAGGGGGGTCCTGGGGCTTAAACTCTGGGCCTGAGCACTGTCTCTGAGCTCTTCAGCTGAAGGCTACCACTCTACCCCTGAACCATAGCCCCACTTTCCATTTTCTAGTGATTAATTGGAGACTGGAGTCTCATGTTCTTTAGTGCCCAGGTTAGCTTTGAACTGTGATCCTCAGATCTCAGCCTCTGGAGTAGCTAGGATTACAGGCGTGAACCACTGCTCCTGGCTTAGTTCCAGCTTTTTGCAGGTGGACTGGAGATAAGGGTCTCATGGATTTATCTGTTTATTCTAGTTTCAAACATGATCTTTAGATCTCAGGCTCCTGAGTAGCTAGAGTTAGAGCAGGCAGGAGCCACCAGTACCTGGTACAGGCCTGGGGTCTGAACTCTTCCAGATGCAGAAGCAAAGAGACCAGAGAGTGAAAAGCCAAGAGGGTAGGCAGGCTCCATTTACTCTGCTCAGTAGTACCTACCATGCACCTTAGCACAGTTCTTGCCCCATTTAGGCATTTGATACATGAATTCTTCATGGAGGAGATACAGTTGCCATTTTAGTTGTAATAGAATGTGGTCAACTTGACTCCATTGAGTCAACATGAATTGGAGAGAAGCAGGAGAGGGGAGGGAAGAGCTATGAGGCTGTAATTACTTACATCCTAGACTTAGCACCTGACAATTCAATAATTCCACATAGGTTAGGCTCTCAGTTGGATTTTCTGCATGGCAGAGGACCACTTAAAGATGTGAACTATATCACACCTCCAGTTGTCCCATGTCTCTCCACCTGAAATCTAAACTTTCTTCTCAGGAACTGGGGCTGTGTGTGATCTGGCAGTGAGGCCTCTGTCCTCATCTCCCACACTCCCCGCTTCATTCACAAATCCCACCCCATGCTAGCTACTTTGACCTTTTTCTTCCTTTTTCTTCTGTTTGGGACTTCATTCCTGGCCCTTCATGTAACTGGCATCTGTCCATCCCCTTAAGAGAGGTTCAGCTTGTACAGTGCTCTGAATTGTCCAGAGTTATTTCTCATATCACCCTCCTTTGAGTGATTGTCTCTTCCTACAATGATTTCTCTGTGTGTGTGTGTGTGTGTGTGTGTGTGTGTGAGAGAGAGAGAGAGAGAGAGAGAGAGAGAGAGAGAGAGAGAGAGAGAGAGAGAGAGAGAGAGAGAGAGAGTACCAATACTGGGTTTTTAACTTTGGGGCTGGGCCTAGGTACTATCCCTCAGCTTTTTTTTTTTTTTGCCAGTCCTGGGCTTGAGCTCAGGGCCTGAGCACTGTCCTTGGACTTTCTCAAGGCTAGAGCTCTACCACTTGAGCCTCAGCACCACTTCTGGATTTTTTCTATGTATGTGGTACTGAGGAATCCAACCTGGGACTTCGTGCATGCTAGGCAAGCGCTCTACCACTAGGCCAAACTCCTGGCCCTGGCCCTCAGCTTTTTATCCCTCAAAGCTGGCAACTATACTTCCATGAACCATAGCTCCACTTCCAGTTTGGGGGTGATTCATTGGAGTTAAGATTCTCAAGGACTTTTCTGCCCAGACTGACTTTGAATGGCAATCTGCAGAGCTCAGCCTTGTGAGTAGTAAGATTATAGGGAAATGATAGTTTTTAGCTATTCACTGGATGCCTCCTCAAGCAGATTATAAACCTCATTAGAGATGAGATCTGTCTGTCCAGTGCACTCCTTTAATTCCCTAAAATACCGTCTGGCACATAGTAAATAATAAATGATTGTAGAAACTCCATTCTTGCTCCCCTAAGTCAGGATCATGTTTTACACCAACTCTGAGCATAAGGCCGGTGTTTACAAATGGGTGGATGGGTCCCTATCCTGTGACCTACAGCTGCCTCAGGACCAGGTCTGTCCTGTAAGATTGGTGCAGGACCCCACAGCCACTTTTGGAGTAGCAGTCCCTAAAGCCATGGTCTCTGAATGCACAGGGCTAGAAGAAATGACCTGAATCAAACAAGGCCTGGGGGTCTGTGTGGATATGTGTCAGCTTCCTGTGAGTCCCTCCCTGCTCTGAAATACCTTTCTACTTAGCTTCAGGAAGTTGATGGGACTACTCAGTGCCCACTCCCCCTTCTTGCCCTTTCTGATAGGCTGAGCAGCCTAATGAGAAACCAAATAGAGAACACAGGATAACGAAGATCAATGCAAGTGATCCACCAGCACCTCCTCGGGCTGGCTCTGATGTCAGGTAGACAACTTGAGAACATGTTAGGGCAGTCCTGGGGCTTCCTGGTTTGGGAGACTTTTTTGTACATTCCAATTCCCAGTATGTAAGAAGGATACATTTGCACTTAACACTCTAAAACTTTTTTTTTTGACACACCCTGAGTCTCTGGCAGGTGGAAGCATCATATGTTGAGAATTACCTCAGCAGCTGGCTTAATGGGGTACGTGTAGTTACTGTTCTTGGGGGTTCTTAGGAAGGGCTCCTCCTAAGAGAGAAAAGAAAACACATGGAGAGGGTGACACATGGAAGGTTGCTTAAGAATGAACAAATCCAGCCCTCTAGGTTTATTTCACACGATCCTTCTGGATTTAAATTGAAAGAACTACTGTACAAACATAATTCCATTCATTCCATAGAAGGTTTTATGTAACAGCTTTAGTGAAGAATGTACAATAAAAAGCTCCAAGTAAGTTCCACGCATGCCCCAGTCTGGGTTCCATTCTTTCCTTTCCACCCTAGCAACTGAGCATCTCCCTTCTCCTCAGACTTGCCCATTTTCTTTCCGTTGTAATTTCTCTGGCAAGGGAATCAGAAGGCAACATTTTCTCCCTTGATTTTTGGTAAGTGTTACCATGATCACTACACAGTATTTTATTTTCTATTATCTTTTCTATCTCCTTTATATCATGTATTGTCCCCTTTAGGTTGATTGCCAGTATTTTCAGACAGTTTTTCTTCATTGTGAAGCCCAGTCCTCATTCCTACTTACTTCTTTCATAATCAGTTTTCACCTAGGCCTACTCAAGGCTCCAAGACTGCCCAGGCCACAAGTGATGAGTTAAGCGAGAAGGCAGAAGGAAGTGACAAAGGGAAAATGGGGAAAGCAAGCTGATGAGGAAATGTCGAAATGAGTAAAGCAAGAGCAGATAAGATCTGGAGTAAGGAAACCATCCAGGTGGTCCTGGACTGGGGACACTTATTGAACATGCGTGTGGAGCAGAAAGGCCAGCTCTGGAAAATTCGGAAATAATATAAGAGCAAGAAGGGGAAACCAGATGCTGGAAGAGAAGTCTTTAGAGATGAGTTCCAGGTATTGAAAACTGATTACCCATCAGCAAGCCTAGCCAGAAGATGTTACTTTATCTTGGTTCATAGATGAAAGAGGAGGAAGAGAAGAAGAGAAAAGAGGAAGAGAAGGAGAAAGATGAAGAGAAGGAGGAGGAAGAGATGGATGTGATGAAGAGAAAGAAGAAGAGAAAGAAGGAAATGGAGATGGGGGAAGTGATGGAACAAGAAGAGATGGAGATGGAACAGAAGAAGAAAGAGAAAAGGAAGAAGAAGAGGTGACGAAGGTGATGGAGATAAGGAGGAGAAAGAAGAGGAAGAGATGGAGAAAGAAGAGGAGAAGGAAGAAATGGAACAGGAACAGGAAGAGATGGAGACAGAAGAGGAGGAAGAAGAGGAGGAGGACCTAAATAGTGTCAGAAGGGGTATACTTTTTTCAGTACTGGCAACAATGACTTCCCCTGGTCTCCTATCTGACCCAAGCACACAATCATGATGCTCTCCTCCCCGGCCCTGTAGACACCTCATTTTGCCATCTCCAAAGGTCTCTATATTTTACAGATGAGGGCCAGAGTGGGGAAGGGAACTGTGGCAATCTGGAGAGTAAGTAGTGAGTGCAGAGGTGGAGCTAGCACTCACTGGACAGCGTCTTGCCTAGTTCTATACCTCACATCGAAGCCAGGACAACAGATCCTGTTGGCCAGATACAGTAGGTCCCTTTGGAGGACAACATGTACATGCAAAAATCTCTCAGCTCCCAACTCCCCTCAGAATGCCCCATATCTCTCTACAGCAGTCAGCATCCCCATCTGACAGCTTTACATGGAGGCTACTGAAGGCCAAGGGCAGGGCATGTGACCAGACAGTAGACAGTACAAGGCATGTCTGTGCTGGAATGTCTGCATGATTAGTTAGGCTGCTTCCTGGCAGCATCGTTCTGCATCCTTGCAATAGTTAGGCCACAGAAGGGCAGCCTGGAAGCACTTCTAAATGGCTGATCCGGGAAACAGCTCCTGTGCTCAGAGCTGTGCTCTAGGGGCCAGGCTAGGTGGACACAGGAGGCTCACATTCAGGGAGACGTGGCCCATGAAATAATAGCAGGTCTGTAAGCACAATAATTGTTGAGGGATTGCTACAAGACCTTGGAGTGAATGCTCCTCAAGACAAGATCGAGAAAAGACACTGCTAATTATGATTAGAGAAGCTCCGGCTAGGCTTTGGGTCTGGGGCTAGAGCTAGCTCCAAAGTGGTTAGCACAGGAAGACAAAGACAATCCCTGCCCTTCTGAGAGAGTTGAAACGTTGAACCACAGAGCCTATTTGATCCTATCTTTTTGATCACAACAACTCCAATGGGAGTTGAAAATAGACTGGGGCAAGGGCTATAGCATTGAAAGGATGAGTGGTCAAGTTGATAGTGGAATGTGGTTGAGAATGAGGCCAGGACAGAAACCACAGAACAGGTTCAGGGCAGTGGTAGATAGGTGAGCTGGGTGCTGAGGGTTTGTTTTCATTCACCATCAACTGCTTGGTTACACAGGAGACAGGATGCATTGAAGACCTGGAGTGGAGCAGGCTCTACAGGAGAAGGACTCGTTGGAGTCTGACTGGCTCTCTAGGGCTGGGCAAAGCCCACTGTATGCAACACAAGCCAGTTGTCTAGTTGCAGCTGCGTAGAGACAGACAGAATCCAGATGGCCACTTGCGGGAGGCTGGCAGCTGCTGGGGGGCGGGGGTGTTGGGGGAGCAGGCCACACTTATCCTGGCTGCATTTCTAGTTGTGAAATTCCATGGGAAAGAAGGAGTGGTTTTCTTCTGTGCTATGTTGCTCTGATCCAACCAGACAAGTCATCAACTGCAAGAGGGCCATGTTCAAGGAGAAACACCTTCACGAGGCAAGGGCCAGAGGTCATGACTATCAGAATTGGTTGAGGGACCTCTGTGGGGGCTGGGAGGAGGGAGGAGAGCACACTAATGCTGCTGGAATGTTTTCTATCTCATTCCATCCCAGCTCATTCTCTTTGGAATATGCTGGCTCTTTATGTATGCTGATGGCGTACTTGTGGCTGAGTAGCCCTGGGAGATTTGAAGAACAGCAACAGAAGCTGGCAGCAAAAGCAGAGGCAGGATCAGAGCTGCCTCAGGAAGGATGGGGGAATGGAAGAAGAATCTGGGTAGTACATGAGGCCGAGTGCCATAGCTCTGTAAGGATGTTCAAGCCCAGCCCATGGCAATTCCAAGGCCATCTAATCCTGCTTTATGATGAGATGAGATAACTTTACCCACAGTAAGGAGGATACAGGTCATGAAAGGGGCTGTGAACAAGGGGAGAAGGGATTAGGAAGGGAGTAAGTGTTAAAGAGAGTAGCATTCCCCATATGTAATTCCAAATAGAAAACCGCTAAACAATAAGCTTAAGTTTTAAAAAGAGCTTGCTTTTTCCCCCAGTCCTGGGGCTTGTACTCAGGGCCCGAGCACTGTCCATGGGCTTTCTCAAAGCTAGAGCTCCACCACTTGAGCCACAGCACCACTTCCGGCCTTTTCTATGTATGTGGTACTGAGGACTTGAACCCCAGTCTTTGTGCATGGTAGGCAAAGCAGTCTACCACTAGACCAAATTCCTGGCTTTGCTTATCTTCATGATAAAATATGGGATAAGGAAGGATTCTGGGTGCCCAGGTCTGTAATTCTAAGTACTCAAGAGGCAGAGATTAAGAGTTTCATGGTTTGAGGCCTGCCTGGGCAAAAAGTTAGTGAAACTCCAATCAAGAAGCTGAGATGGGTGGCCCACATCTGGGATCCTAGCCAAGTGAGAGAAGGAAGGTCCTGGTCTTGCAAAAATGCAAGAGCCAGATGGGTGTTGGTGGCTCACACCTGTAATCCTAGCTATGCAGGAGGTTGAGATCTGAGGGTTGTGGTTCAAAGCTAGCCTGGGCAGGAAAAGCAGTGAGCCTCTTATTTCTGACAAATACTCAGAAAAAGCTGGATGTGGCACTGTGACTCTACTATTAGAATGCTAGCCTTGTGCAAAAGAAATTTAGGGATAATACCCAGGGTCTCATTTCACATCCTAAGGTCATCACAAAACAAAACCAGAAAACTTTACAAGATCCTATCTAGACTGAGAAAACCAAGGAATTCAACTCAATGAAATTGCAGCAAGAAATCCTAGAACTGGATAAACCTTAGTGTCAGGATGTAGAGAAAGAAATGGGAATAGGACTGAGACAGAAAAGCTGGAGATCTGAATCTTCAGGGTTAGAAGAAGACATGAGAATTACTGAGAGAGAGAAGCACAACCAGAAAAATCCAGGTGGTTTTGTTTCCACAGGCCCTGGGAGAAAGACATTTCAAGAAGGAGCTGGTTTAAGTCTGACAAGTAAAGCTGAGATGAATAAAGATCAGTAAAAGGCCAACTTGATCTTTCTGATAGTTCAGCCAAGCTGACCTGAGGTTAGGGAACGAGCAGGAAGGGAAAGGTATTTCCAGTCTATGATTTAATCCAGAGTTGGCTATAAAATCATGCGTGCAAGTAGAAAATATATCAGAAAGCCATCGAGTATCCCTCCCCCACTAAGTCACCCTATCTGGCAAGTGGCAGAAAGTGCTGGCAGTTGGGCTGGGGAGGGAAGTGGGAGAAGGCTAGTGCCCAATTCATCTTGCTGCCTCCTCCCCCAGCATTCTGCCTGTTGCTTCTATGCTTAGACACAGCCAGGCCAAAAATATGTGCTGCCTGGCCCCTGTCAGTTCCCCCTGAGAGCCTGGTGGACTTTTGCATGGCTTCCAGGCACACGGCAGGGGAGCAGATGGTACCTGAGGCACAGTGCCTTGGGGCCGACAGATGGGCCCTTTGGGCTTGTGCTCTCAGGTTGCTTAGCAACAGCCTCTCTTGGGCTGAACTTCTACTGGTTCTGGGAGGGGGCCAGATTTCTCCTCTTCACTCACCAATGATTCCACTGGGCTTTGTCCAGAAAGGTGGAGCTGAGACCACTGTGGCTTAGCTGGATAGGCCTCCCAGACTGGTCTTCATTAGACTGTACCTTGAGGTGACAGGGATTTCCCTGATCCAGTACTGCCTGGGCTCCAACTTGGCACTTAATACATTTTTTTTCTTTTCTTTTTTTTTTTTTTTTTTTTTTGCCAGTCCTGGGTCTTGAACTCAGGGCCTGAGCACTCTTCTTGGGCTTTCACAAGGCTAGAGCTCTACCACTTGAGCCTCAACCCTACTTCCGGCTTTTTCTATGTATATGGTACTGAGGAATTGAACTGGGTCTTTGTGCATGCTAGGCAGGCACTCTACCACTAGGCCAAACTCCCAGCCCCAGCACTTCATATATATTTATTGGGAGAAAGAGTGATGGCTGCTTGGTGGGAATTTTATTCTTGCTTCTTAATGGGAGAGGAGTTGACAGTTTAGAGGTACTTTTATGACTAATATTCAGTGTAGCTATATGGATTGTTAAAATATTAAAATACTCACTTATAGTAGCTGTTTATGGTAATTTCTTTGAGACCTCACATGCCCCCTACCAAGCTGTCGTAGCCTCTGGTACATTGCACACAGGGGACTCATCCCAGCTCTCTGGCCAGAATCTGATCACTGAGACTGCCGCTGGTTGTTGTATGATTTGACTCTCTCTCTCTCTCTCTCTCTCTCTCTCTCTCTCTCTCTCTCTCTCTCTCTCTCTCTCTGTCTCTGTCTCTCTCTCTCTGTCTCTCTGTCTCTCTCTCTCTCTCTCTCTCTCTCTCTTTCTCTCTCTCTCTCTCTCTCCCCTCCCCTTTACCCCCACCCCCACCCCTACTCCTTCTCACTGGGGCTAGTACTAGGACTTGAACCCAGGGCCTCATACTCTTGCTTGTCCTTTTCTGCTGGTGCCATAGCTCCACTTCCAGCTTTTGGCTGATTAATTGGAGGTAAGACCCTCGTGGCCTTTTCTGCTGGTGCTGCTGACTTTGAATGATGATCCTCAGATCTCAGCTACCGAGTAGTGAGGATTACAGATGTGAGCCGCCAGCATCAGGCACTGATTCTGTCCCTCGCTCTGATCAGCAAGTGAAGCCTCAGCTATACTATCAGTTTCCTATCCCTTATTCCTGCCATCCTCACTCAGGGTACATTAGATTGAGTCAGGGTACAAGACTAGGGCTAGGAGAGCAGCACGCCCAGGACCCCCTACAGTCACATAAAGGAGCTGCATGCTCCAATCTGCTCAGCCAGGATCATGGGAGGGATTGGTGCAGGCAGAGTCAAGCAGAAAACCCAGCCTCCTGGATTAGATCAAGCCCTCCGCTTTTCCACGGAGGGCCCTTGGACCTTAGCCTTATTTGGTTAAAAAGTCATAAGACAGGACGTTGAAAGGGGAATGAGGCTGTGAGCCTGCCCCCACCCCAGGCCTGAAGTCAAGTTTAACAACCACTTACATATTCCTCCTTAAAAGGAGCCCTGGTCCCGTTCCCGCCTCCAAATAGCTTACAGTCCTCTTTGCTGCTCCTCTCCCTACTCTCTTCACCAGAAAAGTCCCAGTTCATGCATGCTCCCTGCTTTCTGGCCACTTCTCCCGAATTTAGAACTCACTAGACATATCCATCTTCCCCAACCATACTGTCACTGAAGCAAAATGAACCTTCTTGTCCTTTCGGCTTCTTCAGTCCTTAAATTGCATCCTTTTCAAAGGAGCAACTTCATGTGGGTGTTCTACACATCTTTCTTCCAGCCTTCAAAGTCTAGCTGCCTTGCCTCCCTCCCAAACTGGCCCCCAGCCCAGGGGTGGGATGGATGCTGAGGAAGCAGAGCAGGGAGAGGATGGGAAGTTCCGAGCTCTGGGTTCTGGGAGAGGTGAAACAGGTCTTCTCCTACTACCTGAGTGGGGCAGGCCAGGGGTGCATCTGCTGTCAGGTCTAAGGTGTCTGTCTTCCTCCCCAGTGGCTCCAGCTGATCAGGGAATAGAAAGACACAGGTGAGCACAGCAGAGAGTGGGGATTGTGGAATGTGGCCTAAGGACTCCTCAGGTTCCATTCTGGAGATGTTCTCCTCTGGGGCTACCTCTGGTTCTGTGGTCTAGACCAGAGCCTCAAATGTGCTACCTTCTCTTACCATATTGGTCCAAAGGGCTCTGGAGAGCTGGGAGTGGAATTTCTGGTTTGGATGGATGCAGTCTGGGGCGAAGAAGGATGTATCTGGACGTCCATCCTGAGAGAGACAGATGTATTTTTCTAAGACCCCATCGGGTTAGAGCCACCACAGGTCATTAATCTAACCTCTGAGACTGACCATGAAATGTCTATTTCCCTATGCCCAAGGCCATTGGCTCTACAAAGTCTGGTCACCTTAAGAAGGTGAGCAATCTCACAGAATGAATAGCTTTGGGTAACCTCAAGCTGCCATCACTTATCTGGCTCCACAATTCCCCTTATTTAATAATAATAATAATAATAATGATGATGATGATGATGATGATGATGATGATGATGATAGAAGGTACCACAGTTCTTTTTAGTCCTATTTATATAATATCCTAGCTCACACTGTGGATGAGGGAAAGATCTTAGCCCCTGACCAGCTTCACTTCTTAGCCTTTGCCCACTGGTTCTGGTGATCTTAGGGAAAACGGACCCCCCAGGAAGGCCTGTGCAAAATGAATACCAAGGCAGCGTCCCACTTGGCCCAGCTCTTCTCTCTTGAAGTACTTGGGATGGATGCTTAATGCTCTTTTCATTACAGGCAAGTGAGGCCCCAGGGATGAAGGTCTTGCCTTGTCTCAACTGTGCTGACTGGAAGTGCCAGACACAGCATTGCTAGAACCTACTCATTTTTTTTTTTTTTTTGAGATAGGGTCTTATGTAGTCCAGGCTACCCTTGAACTTAAAATCTTCCTTCCTCTGCTGCCTGAGTACTTGGTGTGAACCTCCATGCCTAGCCACTGCAGTTTTGCACCTGAGTGATAACAGGTGTACTGCAGAAAGTTACGAATGTGGAGTTTAATAGCTGTGAATCTTGCCTCTCTGTCTTTAACACCTCCAAAGGCGGGGTGATTTTCTCCATGGGAAGCACAGTGCCTGGCATATGGTAGGTGCTCAATCCATTGAGGGGATCTCAGGAGCTCTCACACCAGGCCAGCCCTGGGAATGTGGGGCAGGTGTTCAAGGACATTAATCCTGCCAGAGCAGTGGCTGGGGACGTTTCTGTTTTATTTACACTCATGGAAGCTCTTGGCACCTCTGCCCTGCCTGTCTGCACTCTTAGGGCTCCATTCTCCTTTTGGAGCCCAAGATGGGGCCATGAGTGTACGTACCTGCAGGGTGGGGAGTCGGATGTTGAGGAAGAAAGGCTGCAGCACCACGGTGAAGTCTTCCCGTGTGTCATAGCGGCCTGACTCGACCAGCTCACGTATGCTGTCCTGAGGACATGAGCACATGAGTTGGGGAGGGCTTCAGCACAGAGAGGGCATGGGGGTGGCAAACAGCGTCTCTGTTCCTAGACGCCTAGACAGGAGAGCTTTTCCCTTAACACCATGTCACAAAATGGCAAATCCCATTCTGGAGAATGTAGAGATGGTGGGGGGAGGATCTCATTTAGTTTTGGTGTTAAGTGATTTGCAATCAATGGAGGGCTGGACTAAACATCTCATACGGAATAACAGTTTTACAGCTCACCTTGTAGGCTCCTGTGAAGGTCTCCAACCTGTCCAGCTCCTGAGAGTTGTCCCGTGGGCTCAGAACACAGTTGCACAAAAGGCTGCATAAAAAGGGCAGGGGATGGGGGTGACGATGGGGAATGGGAGGACCCAGGGTAGAAGCTCTGTCCAGGGGCTGCTTCTGGCTACCTGAGGCCTAGGGAGATGCAGTGATTTACTCAAGCCCTGCTTTTAGAACATGTTTTCTCCTGAGCATGTGTGCACGGCTTTTGTTCCCACTGCAAAGTTGGAAATTCCAAACCAGGGGCTGTACTTCTGCAGTACTAGAAGAATGGCTGGTATACAGCGAGTGCTGTGAGATTTATGCCGTCTAAAGATGTATGTCTATAGAGACACATCTATATACTGTACACTTACACAAACACTGTACACCTCTACATACCTAACACCCCTACATCCCTCCACATCTCTATGTCTATATACCTTCCCCCCAATTTAAGTAGCCAACAGCCCAATGTGGAGTTCCCTTCTGTCCCTCTCCGTTCCCCTCTCCCCTGTAGGTGCCTGGCCCATGAGTTTCTGCCCTTGCCCTCTATTATGGCTTAGTCATCTACACTCACTTCTCTCCACGTTGCCTCTTTACAATCAGAACTATTCTGTCTTTCACATGCCTGGCCCCTGGCCCCTTGCAGTTGGGTAAAGGGAAGCAAGGGCAAGGCTGCTACCTCCTCCCAGGAGGGGATGATTTTGCATAGGGCCTCATTTCTTTTTTTTTTTGCCAGTCCTGGGCTTGAGCTCAGGGCCTGAGCACTGTCCTTGGGTTTTCTCAAGGCCAGAGCTCTACCACTTGAGCCTCAGCACCACTTCCGGCTTTTTTCTATGTATGTGGTACCAAGGAATCGAACCCGGGTCTTCATGCATGCTAGGCAAGCACTTTAACCACTAGGCCAAACTTCCGGCCCTAGGCCCTCATTTCTGTTCAGGGATATATGATCAAGTCACAGAAACGCTAAGGAGTCACTGCTGCAAGAAGGCAAGCCCAGAGGAAGGGTGCCTACAGCCCAGGGAGGCCAGGCCCTGCCTACCTGGCCTGCTTCACTGGGCATCTGTCTGGGTTCCCCAGGAACACCTGCCGCATCACAATGGGGTCCATGAAGTCCACGAGGTTGACCAGGGCTCTGGGTACCTAAGGGCAAAGCTACAGGTGAGACAGGGGTTCTGGCGCCTCTTTCTTGGGCTGTCATTAGCCTCTGGGCAGTGAGGGCCATCTAGAAGGTCCTTTTAGACCCCCAGCTCGGTCTACCCTTTGAATGGAGTTCTGGAAAAGCCCTACATGGGGTGACTCCATAGAGCTCACAGCCTGTGTAGAACACAGTGGCCTGGGGCTCCCTCCATGGGGCTACAGCATGCACTGGAATCGGGTAATGAACACTGAGAGTTCTGCTCTGTTCAGTCACCTCTAAGCAAACCCAAATACATATTAGCTTACCATCTGATGAGACAGATGCCCTGTTCATCAGACTATTGACGATCTGATCTGGTCTACTCCTACCAGCCCAACTTGGGCTACCTCTGTTGAGCTGGCTTGGGGACTTAGCTACTCAACTGAGCATCTAGTGATCAGAATGTTCCTTCCTGAGCTGTTTGTCTTTGCCAGAAGGTGGTGATGGGGAAAGGGGATATGAGGCTGGATGCAGAACCAGACAGAAGCTGACTCTTGACAGACATTGTAGTGTAGAATGCATTGTTCAACTTGGACACCATTCTGCTACCTTCAAGGAATGTTCTAGGTAGGGATAGCGGGACATACTGCCTTCTTGCTTCAAGCCTGTGATCTTTCTGGCTGATCTAAATGGCATGGAACTTTCTTAGATCTAGACTTCAACTTCTGGACAAGGACAGAGCTCATGCCCTTGGCTCTCTCCTTGAAGGCCACCTTTGCCACACCCATTTTTGCTTTTCCCCACCTACCTTTGCTGTCCCTGTTTGTAGGAGACCCACCCACCTCTCTATGCAGAAGGTCCAGGGCATTGCGCAGATGGTCAAAAAAGTTAGCTGCAGAATACAGATTCTGGAAATAGAGGTAGGGACGAGAAGGTGTTAGTGGTTTACATAAGAGGGTAGAGAGGAAGTTTGGGCTTCCCTTTTGGCTCAGTCCCAAAGACTTGTTCTCCCTCTGGCCTCCAACTGGGAATCTGAGCTGTACAGTTTAACTCGTTGCTGTTGAAGGACCAGCTAGAAAACTGGAACCTTCTATCCAAGCTTTAGTTTGAGAGCTCATGAATCTTCTTCTAATGGCCTGACATCTATAGTTCCATCTCTCTTTGAGCTCTTAAGGAGTTTGAAGAGAGAAATAGAAGCAGCATACATCTGCCACCTGCTTCCCCACTTCCTGGGACATGAAGATGGTGCCAAGAAACTGAAGGAGGTGGAATGAGAGATGTGTGCATGCATGTGCATATGTATTGTGTGTGTGTGTGTACCAACACATGTGTGGCTGCGTGTTCCTGGATTCACTGTTGGAATTGCTCTCAGTGAGTATCTCCAAGGCTTACTAGACAAAGTCAGGAGGAAACAGAAGACCTGGGCCCCAATCTCATTACCGAGTCTGTGCAGTGGTCACATAAGTCATGGACTCCAATCATCACGGTGATGACCTTCCAGTCTTCAGAGAAATTGACTCTCTATTTGGAGAGAGGAAAACACTGGCGGATTTCCAACAAAGAACATCACAACCCTCGTGACAGAACGAGAATTTCAGGGATGACAGAACCTTGGTTTATTTACAGATCATAGGAGGGACTTTGATGGTCATGTGACCAGCAACAATTCCTCCCTGTGGATATGGGTTCCCCAGAAGCCCTCAGAAGGGAAACTGCCCCCTCTCTGCTTGGATGCCTCCAGTGACAAGAGATTCGCTGCCTTTCATGGCATACCATTCCATTTGGGGACATTGTTATTGGATAAGAAAGTGAGTGTTCATACATAACCATAACTCCAACTCACATGGTCATCTTTCATCCTCTGTACCAGACTCTGGACTTGCCTCACAAGTTCCCTGAGAAAGAGAGAAAATCAGTCTGTTGAGGAACAGCTCCCATGGTTTTCCTCCTGAAGGGTCTACACCAAAGGCTTCCATGCTATTCCCACCGCCTGGGCTACAGAGACGTAGCTCAGAGGTCAGAAGACACTCATTTGTTGTTATTACAACAAATAACCGTGTGACAACTCAATTATGGGTTTGGCCTAAAAGTTGCAGTCAAGGTCCTGCCAATTATACTTGCTGCTCACAATTTCCTTTTAGGACTCTGCGTGCAAAACATCTTTCAGGATTCTATGCTAAGATACCATTTTCAATTTGAGTTTTCTTTTTGGGGGGAGGAGGTGTTTATTTGTTTTTATTTTTTGAGATACGGTTTTCAATAGACCAGGCTGATCTCATGCCTCAGTCTCTGGTGTGATGGGATTACAGGCTAGTGCCACCTTCCTGGCTCATGTATCTCTTTTGAAAGACTGGTCTAGATCATGTAATTAGACCATATAAGTTTTAGCATAATCTCTCTTTCCCCCTTGGCCACCAAGAAACAGAGTTCGATGCTCAAGCATAAACACATGTACACTGACATCATTGTTTCACTTTTTGTTTCCTACAATGTCTTTGATTATATATATGCATATAAATATGTGCATATGTATATATACACATATAACCTCTATATTCATATGTATGCCATTTGTTACTTTTGTGAACTCCTCTAAATACTTCTTTCAGAAAGGGGTACACAGTAAATGTACACCGTACATCATGTGCCTGCCTTGGTTTACAATGTACGGGAAGAAGCAAGCTCAGGAGGAAGCAAGCTCTGGCATCCGCGCTCCCTCCCCACTTGTTCAGGTGCCATGCAGGCCTGAGGAGTGATGGGTCTACAGCTTGATGATCTTCTGGGTGAGCTGGTCTGGGTGAAGCACCGACAGACCAGCATAGGTGGGCCTGAGCGAGAAGATGACACATAGCAGAAGCTGAGCCCGGAGCTGTGTGGAGAAAGGGCTGCAGAATTCTGGGGCTGGAGACGCTAGGCCAGGCTCCCTCTGGAGCTCTTCCTAGGAGGCTGGGCTATTCTGCTTCAGCAGCTTCTACTCCATTTCTTTCTAGCTCCAGGAAAGGATGAAAATTGTTGTTCAGAGGCCCTTAAGGCGGGGATCCTAGCTTGCCCATTCATCCTTTCTGATTTTAACACGCAAATTGCCATTTTTGAGGCTCTGGAGAGAGAGAATTTCACTAGTGCCAGTAGGCTAGGGTAAATGTGGGATGATTTGGTCAATTCGCCTAATTCTTAGCAAATGCATGTAAAGGCCTGGGGAGGAGCTTAGTAACTGCTATAGGAGTTGCATTCTTTCCTAAGGGGTGGTACCCCTCTGGACTTCCTGCAATGGCTTCAATTATAGAGCAGCAGGGCAGAGAGTCTCCAGCCCGTGGCATCATTGCTGCAGATAGATACACTTGGAGATTGGGACTTCTGGTTCCCATTCCACAGACCCCAAACACCATACTCAGCCTTTGCTCCAGGAACAGCCTGGTTGAAGAATGCATTGTCAGAATCAACATCTCCAGTGCCCACTGCGTAGCCTATGAGGTTCCTGTTAAACTCCCGGAGGATATCTAGAAGACAAGGGGTAGATAGGGCACAGAGAGTCAGGACAGAAGGTCAGCATGTCTCCTCTAGTTTTGTGAGGTCCAGTGTCCCCCATCGTGTCATGTTTTCTGGGGAAGAGCCAGGGAGACAGTCCCAGTCTCAACTGGGGCCTGAGTTGAAATTTGTTGATGGCTGGGCTAAGGTAGCAAGAGACTTGTCACTGAAAGTATTTTATACAATATACAGTGCTATGAAGGGTCCCTGTCTAATTTGTCTCAGTGTTCCCTGGGCCAGTTGGAAAAGCCAAGACTTAGGATCTTGGGTAACTTGCCCTAGCTCATCTCTCAAGCACAGTGAGGATCAGAAAGCTGTAGGTCTGGTATTCAGCCTTCCCCCCTTGGCTGTCTCTTCTCCCACTTCAATGATGGCCCATAAGGAAATGTTACTTGTCTTTTTCTTAGCTGAGAGGCCAGGGGGTCAGATGGGCCAAGAAGACACATTCAAGTCTCCGGAGGTCACTTACTAGGTAAGGTGGTCACGTTCTCTAGGGAGCCATCTCCACCTGAACTGTAGGGAGTGAGCAAGTGGAGGAAGGAGACACTGAGTTAATATACAAGCTTCACCAAAGAGAGAATATATTTTTCACAGTATTAGAGAGCTCTGGAGAAAATTCTAAATTCACCAATGGATTGTTTTTACATCCAGGATTTAAAGGTCAAAGGGATGAGGGCTGGGAGTTTGGCCTAGTGGTTAAAGTGCTTGGCTAGCATGCATGAAGACCCGGGTTTGATTCCTCGGTACCATATACATAGAAAAAAGCCGGAAGTGGTGCCGAGGCTCAAGTGGTAGAGCTCTAGCCTTGAGAAAGTCCAAGGACAGTGCTCAGGCCCTGAGCTCAAGCCCAGGACTGGCAAAAAAAAGGGGGGGGGGGAATGTTCCTTTTTACTCTTCTTTCCTTTTCTTTTCTCCTTTCTTTCTTTCTTTCTTCTTTCTTTCTTTCCTCCTTTTTGCCAGATCAGCAGGGAGAGCACTGAGCTGAGCTGACAATACACAGTAAGTGTGTATCTAACATGAGACATGGTATCATCTCTCTCATGTCTCAATGAGATAGATGGGACCATCTCCATTTGACAGAGTGGAAAACTGAGGTGTAAAAAGGTTAGTTAACTTGCTAAAAGTAACTAGCAACTTTTATTCCAGCTTGAGCTAGAAGCCTTTAAAAGACATATAAGCTGCTGTTTGCCACTTTCAGATACATTCCACTGGGAAGTTCAAAATATAGGCCACTGGCTGCCTTCTAATCAGCCTTAGCTGACTTTATCACATTTAACCTTAAGATGCACCCAAAGGTTTAATTTCCTTCTGCAAGGAAAGGATGATTTTTATTTTAACAAAACTTGATGTTTAGATGTTTGCTGTCATTCTGTGTGTGTGCACATGTACAATCCCCTTTCCTCAGTCCCAGCATATTTTCTAGGCCAATAGATCTTAGCATCCATCCATTAGAAGAGACTTCTAAAGCAATAGTTGCTTTTGATGAATACTTGGCATGAAGTCAAGTATTTCATATGAGGCTGGTTAAAGGTTTAAGGCACAGGCTCAGAGCAAAGGGACTAGAACAAGGCCTATCTTGCTCAGGTCTCTTCCATTGTCCATTAGATGCCTGCCTCTAAGCTGACCATTGATTGGGTACCTGTAATTTTGATGATTTTCCAACTTTGTACAAAGCCTCTATTTTAGATGCTTCCTGATTCTTCTTTCCTTGGACCAAGCACTGAGTTGGACATTTTATATTTGAAAGAAAATTATAAATCCTTATAGCACCTCCAACAATGGTTCTCTATATTCTTTCCCCACTCAATGAATATATAAACATGGAATTATCTATAAATACATAAAACAAGTACATCCTACTGTAATTTCTTTTTAAAAGATGTCTTGGTGATAAAACAAGTGGTGGTAGGATTGGCTCAAGTGGTAGAGAAGCTGCCTTGCAAGCATAAGGACCTAAGTTCAAATCCTAGCACCTCCAAATTAAAAACAAATACATCAATATGTTATCTGGCCAAAGCCAACAGCTGGGAAAATCCCTCTTTGATGTCATTTTACAGAGAAATATCTGTGAGGAAAGAGAAAAATGATCAAATATGCATATACATACAGATTAAATATAAATACACAAAGCTATTTATTCACCATTTTGGCCCAAACTATGAAAACATAAAAGTAAATATAGTGACACCGAACAGCTGGTCTATGCTAATTGCTTCAATGACAGTCATTTACGTGACACTGAGCTCAATGGCTAGGCTTTGTGCATCTGTTGTCACCCAGTATAAGGAAGAGTGTAATAGATGCTCAGTAAGTTGTTGAAAGGGATTCAGTAAGGTGAGATGGAACCCCTAACTTAAAAAAGTAAAGAAAACAAGCTGGGTACCCAGCTGGGTAACCTTAGCTGTTCAGGAGGCTGAGATCGGAGGATCCTGGCTCAAAGCCAGCCTGATCAGAAGAGTCTTATCTCTAATTAACCATCAAAAGGCCAGAAGCTGTGGGTCAAGTTGTAGAGTGCCAGCCTTGAGTGAAACATTTAAGTGAGAGTATGAGGCTCTGAGGTCAAGCCCCAGTATCTGCATAAAAACCAAACAAAGCAAGATGGAAAGGTTTTTTGTTTTGTTGTTTTGTTTGTTTTGTTTTTTCCCTGTCCTGGGGCATGAACTGAGAGCCTGAGCACTTGGGTTTTCCTCAAGGTTAGCGCTCCACCACTTGATCGCTTCTGGCTTTTTCTGTGTATGTGGTACAGGGGAATCAAACCCCGTTCTTCATGCATGTTAGGCAAGCATTCTACCACTAGGCCAAACTTCCACCTTCCCTACCTCCCTTTTTAAAGTAAATTTTATTTTGTCTTGCTGAATGGAAGAAAAGGAAAGCAAGCAGAAGCTAGATGGATCTGCTGGTGCATAGTCTCATGGGTCAATGGGCCTCTGAAATATTCATAACCATCTCCCTTCTGTGAATCCTTCTCCCAGCTTCCTGTCCTCCAAGACTCCTGGGTCTAATCTCCCCTGACTCTGTGTAGTCCACTCTTTCTACTATGTTTTCATGACAGAAGAGGATCTAAATTAAGTTCTTAATTTATTTAGAGTCACTAATTGACTTGTATTTCTAATCTAGAAGAGTTAATGGAGCCAGATAATTGCTTCATCCAGGGGATATTAACAGATAATATGGCAAAGAAAGAGCTCTGGGATAAAAGAAAACATTGGATCAAACATAAAAGTTAAACATTTTTATGATGCAGTGTTTCTCAGAGACTTTAATATGCTAATATACTATAAGTTCCCCAGAGGTCAGATGTAGTGGGTCATGTTTTCCCCCAAAATACAAAATATTTTTCTTCTTAGATGGAGTTAATAGTCCATGGAACACACTCTGAGCAACACTAGTTTGTATATTGTACCATGAGTCCAATTTTTAGACAGTAACCTGGAGTTACTGCCCCCTGGAGTTACACAGGGCCAGAGATCTGAAACATTTAGAACAAAGAGCTTAAAGGGCCAGTAGTATTAGACATATATGATTGGGGTTAGAATGAAAAAAATGCACACAATTAATTCATAGGAAAGAACAGGGCAATGTTTCTATGGTTGCAGAGAAAAACTTCTAGAAGAAGATTCCTCTGTATCTGAATTTATCTAAAGTCCAGCCAATCACCTTAGCTTCTCAAATTCCCCTGCTAGATGTCCATTAATCCTCTGAGGTGTTGTTTATCTGCTGAGTTTTAAATTTACAGCATAAAGTGAGATCATTGTCACAAAAGAGTTCTGCTTCCCTCTTCTCTCTCTAGTTTTTCTTGTAACTTCAATAAAACTTTGGGAGCACAGTGAGTAACCAAGGCTCTGCTTTGCCTATGAAGTCTATTCCATGATCTGGTTGAGGACATGTGGAAATTGAGGGGAACCACACTCCCCCAAAGCTAGAAGGTGATGACCTCAGTTCTGTCCTTATGCTAAGGATATTCTGGGTGATGGGAAGGGGGCGGGCAGAGAAGGGCGACTATAGGGAGTATGAGGACACCTCTGCTTGTCCCAGGAAACATTTCTTTCTGGAACTCTTCACACCTTTGGTGAGAGAACTGTCACAGTGCTGGCACTCTACTCTGTTCTTTGACTTTCTGTAACAGACACTTCAAATAGTTCACCTTCAAAAAACAGGGAAGTAGCAAACCTGGTCCAGATTCCCAACTGCTCATTAGCACTCTGCCCTCTTGTGGCTGGCTGTGGTCTATTAGTTTTCCTTGGTAAATTGGCAACTACTCACCAGTTACTATGAAGCACACATAAACAGAAATGTTATTAGAGAAAAACCTTAACATATGTACACCCAACTGATCAGCTGACACCCTGGGGTTTTCTTTACTGATGTGTCTGGGCATCTTCTCACCTCTTCTACTTGTCTACTGGCTAATCTTTCAAGACATACTGGGTACCACCTGTGTGAGACTCCCTATCCCTGCAGTCTGGGGTGGCCTCTTCACTAGTCCGTGTAACACTGAGGGATTTTTATTTATTTATTTTTTTTTTTATTTTTTGCCAGTCCTGGGGCTTGAACTCAAGGCTTGAGCACTGTCCTTAGGCTTTCTCAAGGCTAGAGCCCTACCACTTGAGCCACAGCACCATTTCCAGCTTTTTTTCTATGTATATAGTACTGAGGAATCGAACCTGGGACTTCGTGCATGCTGGGCAAGCTCTCTATCACTAGGCCAAACTCCCAGCCAGGACTTCTTGTTTTTAAAGAACACTTGCTGTTTGTGCGGATGGCTCACACCTATGGTACTAGCTATTCAGGAGGCTGAGATGTGAGGATCACGAAGCCAGCTCAGGCAGGAAAGTCCATAAGGATCTTATCTCCAAATAACTACTAGAAAACTGGAAATAGAACTGTGGCTCAAAGTGGTAGAGGACTAGCCTTGAGTGAAAAAGCTCAGAGACAGCACCCAGGTCCTAAGTTCAAGTCCCATGATTGACAAAAACAAAGCAGAGACAGTGTTCAAGTCCTGAGTTCAAGCTCTAGTAATGGTACAACACAACAGAACAAAACACTTTCCCACTGAGCATATGCCTCACATACCCTTTACCCACTCGCCTCAACTTCTAACACTGCTAGTAAAGGGGTATGGTTCAGGGTCACTCCTTGATGGTGATTTCATCTCGGAGTTATGTCTTCTGAAAGTATGTGCTGGGGTTTGGAAGTGTTCTGTACAGATGTGTACAGGCAGAGGTGCAAGCACAGAATGACATGAATAAATACATGTAGACAGAAGTAGGAACATCAACACATTTACAAATACATGCAAACAGGCAGGTGAGGGCTCAGGGATTTGGTGATTTTCCGGTACTTTTCATGTTGGATTTGCTGACCCAGTAGTTTGATAACTTTGGTGAACCTTTTCTGCATAATTAAAAAAGAGAGATTATCAATAGTAAAATATCCTCTTCAGCCACCAAATGTTCAGTTTGAAGAAATATATAGCTCACATTTATAGTCCTAGCTACTTAGGAAATGGAGATCTGAGGATTGTGGTTCAAAGCCAGCCCAGATAAGGAAGTCTGTGAGACTCTTATCTCCAATTAACAACCAAAAAGCCAGAATAAGAGTTGTAGCTCAAGTGGTAGAGTGCTAACCTTGAGAGAAAAAGCTAAAGAACAGTGCCCAGATGCTGAGTTCAAGCCCCAGAACACACACCAAAAAAAGAAAAGAAAAGAACAAACCTCCAAAGTCTTTTAGGCTTAGCTCTGCTCTTTGGTATTTGTGCATTTGTAGGTATTAACACCCCTCACCTCCCGGCCAATGTTTAGGGGTAAACCCTGGGAAAGGGGAGGAGGAGCAGAAGGAGGAGGTCAGAGCTTAACATTACCTATATGACAGTCCCCGATACTGTGTGGTGACATCGGAGAGGTCATCTGGTTTGGAGCCGATTCCATTGCCAGCCTTTGAAAACATATCAAAATCCACAGGAAATGTGAGCAAGTTAGAAAAAAAGGGGTTCTGTGAATGCATAGGGGACCTCCTGGTGTCATAACTGTGGAAACAACCATGATAGGGGGAGCCAGAGATCCCAGGGCTCACAGTCCAGAACCTTCTCTCCCAGCTGGGTGTCTCCCCTCAAGGGTTTCTCCGCAGGGAATGAGGACAGGCTCACTCTATTCATAGTGAGGTAAGGCTTGGGGACCAACTCTAATCACAGTTTTAAAGATTATTTTGAAAAAATCCAAGGGCTTTACAAATATGAAAACCTATCAACAATATGAACACCAGGATTTTGCTTCTCAGTTCTTTACAAACACGAAAGACCTCATAGACCCAAACTACTATGGTAGAAAGATTGCTCCTAAATCTCACATTTTGTCTTTCTCTTCAGGACCTGCTATAAGCATTCACAAAACTCCAGGCATTCTGCCAGAAGATGGTGCCACAGGATGGTAACACAGCCCTCTGCAAATTTTATCCATCATTGATGGATCAAGTGGCTTTCTCTACTGATGTGGAGAGGAAACAGATGTGGATTCTGAGTTTACAGTAAAGCTGTAAAGACTGAGATATGAGGATCATGGTTTGAAGCTAGCCCAGGGTAACAAATCTAAGGGACTTATCTCCAATGAACTAGCCAAAAGCCACTACTTTTGGCAGTATTTTTGCTCAAGGTTAGCACCCTGAGCTAACCTTGAACAAAAAAGCCAAGCAAAAGGGTGAAGTCCCAGTACCAACACACACACACACACACACACACACACACACACACACACACACACACCTCTGCACACCTACTTGAGAAAGCAGTTGAAAAATTAAACTGCTGCCACTGTCTTCAACTGACAACACCAAGACACAAGGGCCAGGTAATTCAAAGGACAGGTGTTAGGAGAGTAGGGGCCTGGAACTTCCAGCCATACCCAAACCCCCGGGCCCCAGGGTCCTTACAGTCAGAGAATCCCCCAGAGCCGCCACAACTTGAATATCTGCAGGTCTCAGGGCATGCACTGGAAAGACAAGTGGACACGCTTGAGTCTGTGGGAAGGAAGGTGCAGTCAGATTCTAGGGCTTTTGCTTTGGGCGAAACAAGAGCTGTATGCACATTTGAGCAAGGAAGGACCAGGCATCCAGGCACCATGGAAATAGAGGTTTTGTATGAGGATGGGCAGATGTTTTATGACTACAGACACTACATATTCGGACCTGTATGGGAAGAGGAGAAGAAATAGAAGGAAAGCAGGAAGAAAAAAAAGAAGGGCAGAAAGAATAGGAACCTGCTGCTTCACTGCCAGGGGTCCTGAGACGCCACCTGTGGCTTCACTGCATGACAGAGATGCAGGACCATTGGAGGTGGAAACAGAGCCTGGACACCTGCACAGGTATAAAGCTTGGTTCTGGATTTCTATTGAGAATCTACAGTGATTATGTAAGGCTTTTCTAAAGAGAGCCAGAGAGCCTTCTAGGCCCTATGTAGGTAGCACTGACAATGCCTGGAATCACTCTCTTCAGGGACTTCTTGGCCCATCCCTCACATCTAGGCTTCCCTACAGCACAGGGCTGGGCCACCCACAGATAAGGTCACAAGGCTATTCTGCCTGTGTCCCCCTTAGGAGATGAAAGCAGGAGGGCAGCAAATAGCTCCTGACCCTCTCTGTCTTGAAGCCTTCATGATACTGCCATAGGTGAGTGGGGGTAAAGCAGGTACCCACCCGAGATTGGCAGCCCTTGCTCACAGCTCTGTGTGTGATTAGGATGGTACATCAATCTGTGTAGGGGAGCCCTGGGTCCTGCTGTGTCACAGGGGCTTACCTGAGGCTGGAGGGGAGGCAGAAGGCCTTCTGTCACTGCAAGGCAGCCAGGTCCCAAGGCCCTAAGGGCATAGAATGAATCTCAGACTTGAAAGGGGACAGAGACTTTCTGGGCACAAGGCTCAGAGGGTTTAAAAAAATACAGATTCCAGGGGGGAGGGAAAATGGGAGAAAAATATGGGAAGGGGTATCAATGTTTAAGAAGTAATGCACCCACCACCTGATAAATCTAACTGTAACCCCTCTATACATCACCCTGACAATAAAATACAATAAAAAAAATGAGAAAAAAAATACAGATTCCTGGCCAGGTGCTGGTCACTCATGCCTGTAACTCCAGCTGATTGGGAGCTGAGTATCAAGATTCAAAGCCAGCCTGGGCACGAAAGTTTATGAGACTCTTATCTCCATCAAACTACCAAAAAAGCCAGAAGTAGAGCTATGACTGAAGTGGTAGAGTGCTAGCCTTGAGCAAAAGCTCAGGGAAGGCTCCCAGATCCTGAGTTCAAACCCCAGGATCAACACTACAACGACAAACAAATAGCACCCTAGATTCCCATGGTTTGAACAGAATGGTTTGGGGCTGCGTGAATGTAAGAATTCCTTCACAATATCTATACCAAGACTCTGGGATTATATTCACACCTACAATCCTAGCTACTCAGGAGGCTGAGATCTAAGAATGTCAGTTCAAAGCCGGCCCAGACAGGAAAGTCCATGACACTCTTAACTCCAATTAACTACCAACAAAGGCAGAAATGGAGTTGTGGCTCAAGTAGTAGAGAATTTATTTGCCTTAAGCAAAAAAACTCAGTGAGGCCAGGAGTTTGGCCTAGTGGTAGAGTGCTTGCCTAGCATGCACAAAGACCCAGGTTCCATTCCTCAGTACCACATACATAGAAAAAGCTAGAAATGGTGCTGTGGCTCAAGTAGCAGAGAGCTAGCTTTGAGGAAAAAGCCCAAGGACAGTGCTCAGGCCCTGAGTTCGAGCCCCAGGACTGGCAAAACAAACAAACAAACAAACAGCTCCCAGGACTGGCACAAAAATAAATAAATAAATAAAGAAAGAAAGAAAGAAAGAAAGAAGATTCCCAGAGACTATACCTGGCAAAGGGCAGTTGAAAAAGGCTCCCCGGTGGTTTTGGTATCAACCCATTAAGATGTGTTAATCTGGTTTACACAGTTTCTTCTTCTAGTGCAAGGCAAAACTCCCACCCCATCCCCTACCCTAAGCTCTGCCATAGCCCCATTCAGGGAGGTGGATAGCTGTCTTTACTACCTCTTGGTGGTGGGGCTGTGATGTGATTGGCTGGACCAGCCACTATCAATGGACTAACCAGCCCTCTACCCAGACTGAAGGTGTGGGTAGGTAGATAGTCTTCATAAAAGGGTAGAAACCTCATGGGTGGCCTGTCAGGATCTCTTACTCACTTTCCCGTTTGTCCTATTGGGCCAGTTCTGTGTCAATGTCTGTCCATCCCCCTGCCTATGGATCAAAAGGTAGTGAGAAGAGATACCTGCATGTTGTTCTTGTAGGTGCTCAGGAATGGCCAGTTCTGTGGAAGAGTGCAGACAATGGTTGCTTCTGTTTACTAACCTGTAGTGAGCCCTGATCTAGACACATGCCCCCTTGACCTCCTTGGCACCCTACTCTAAGCCTAGCCCCTCCCAGCCAGGCTGACCACTGTAGACTCCTTCCCATGATGCCCTGAGGTACTCCCTAAAACCTCAACCAAGACTTACAACAAACCCTAAGCCCCTCCCAGCGACACCTGTCTTCTCTCTACAGCTCAGTTTGCCAGAAAAGGAGGCTGAGTTGTCTCTTTTTCTCTATCCTGGCCCCATCCAAACAGTGCACCTCTCTGCTAATAAGAGACCCCGTCTCTCCTCCCTGGGGTTCCTTGTCACTCCATGTCTGCCCATACTCTTCTAAGGCAAGAAAAGACAGACTTTTAGTCCTGCCCCCCACCCGCATATAGGTTCTCTTACTACAGTATCCAGAGGCAAGCCTGGGACCCCTTCAGGTACACAGAAGAGTTTTTTTTAGAGGTAAAGGTTGCAACTTAGAGCTCTGAGAATCATTCGACAATACGGGTCTCACTGGGCCTCCTGCTTAGTGTCTGCTTCCCCAGCCCACACTAACCACTGTGTCTACCACCTTCCACTCATCCAGGAATCAGTCTGCATCTGACTGTAGCAGAACCAGTGGCTACATGGTAGCCTTCTAGTCCTGCTCTGACTAGTCTTTGGAATGAAAGCTGCCCTGCTCCTCTTGCCTTCCCAAAGGAGAGTGGTCCAGCAGAAACTCATGCTAGGGTCTCTGCCATGGGAACCTCCAGGTCACTGGGGACCCCATTCCTCTCACTGCAACCAGAGGGGGCATTTTAGATGGCTAGTCTATAATATCAGGTGGAGCAGGGAAGGGGGTGCCCTGGAAGGTGGGGAGGGTGAGGTGAGAAGCCCGGGGGGACCTGGAAGCAGGGGGAGGGTATTGCAAGGACAATGTCTTACTCTACCTGGTTTGGACACATGACATTGACTTTGTCTTCAAAATTATGTCGTGTTGTCTTCTGACCAACAGGCTGCAGCTAAAGCAAAAATGGGAGATGCAAATGAGATGGCCCAAGTGAAGAAGTCTGAGGTAGAGGAGGGGAGGGGTGCGGGAGGACAAAGGGAACAGGACTTGGGGGCAGAGGATTCTTTTTGCTCAGGCATCTTACCATGTTGTTCCAAAGAGCACTGGCTGCACGGGCGTGAGCCTTGCTGCTGAAGTGGAAACAGTCAGGTGCGAAGAAAGAACTGTCCGGCAAGCCTTCCTGCTCACCGGGCAGAAAATGAAGGGAGAGAAGTCAGCAGGTATAACTGATGCTCAGAGTTTTGGGGTGCTGTTAGGGGGCTCCACTCATCCACAACATATGCCTTCTTTACCGAGGTCTTTGGCATGTCCACTTTCTCAAAGAATGGCTGGACCACCACGGTGAAGTCATCCCTCGTGTCATATCGTCCACTCTCAATCAGCTCTTCAGTCCCCTCCTGAAGGAGGATAAAGAATCAGGGGTCAGGGGTCAGGGGTCAGGTGGGCCGCTCTCTATCCACTCAGACATGGTTCAGTATCTTCTCAGACACCGAATTATACAATCTGGCTGTTGGGAGAAATCAGCTGTCAGCTAAGTTCCAACTGACCAGGAACAGGCTAGATACCTTTTGGATCACACACTGGCCCCCACCTCTGCCGTGACTTCATGTAGCAGACTGTGAAAAAGTGTACGTAAGTGAAACTTAAGTCTCTCAGCTTGATACCCTTTCTCAGTCCACCTTGCTTTGTTTGGCAGTACTAGAGATGGAACTCAGGGTCTCAGGCTTGCATTCTACCATTTGAGCCATATCCTTAGTCATTTCAGTTTGTTTCTTTAGATACTCATTTTCCAAGGCTGGCTATAGACCGTGATTCTCCTACCCCTGCTTCCCAAGTAGCTGGGATTATAGGCATTTATTACTTTGCCTAGCCTTCAACTCCCTTTTAAAGTTATTCTGGTAAGGGTGGGGGTATTTGATTACAAAATCAAAGATAACGGTTACATTTATTTCTACCCCACAATTATTTAGAAGCATCCAATGCAAATCTGCAGCATTTAACATATCTTTATAGTGTTTGTGCATAAGGAGTATGTGTGCATGTATATGCTTCTTTGAGATGCTTAAATATCATTCTGGGGGCATAACAGAGCTGAAGCCTTATAGCTCCTGCTGAAGAGTAGTTCTAAGACAGTTACCCCCATTCTGCCTTCCACTCCTGCAGTCTGTCATTTTACAACTCACAAGGGCTTCCTGAATTTGGGGCCAAATGTGGCTACAGAGAGAGATATGAGGATTACATACGAGGGAACATTAGTGTGGTCCCTTTTCAGAGACAGGTGCTACTCTCTTTTCCCAGGACCAGTCAGAAGAGGAGGCCCCGCCAGAGATGTCTTGTGTCTGCCTATATTAGGCAGAATGGATACAAGCTCAGGGCTTCCCTGCAAGAATCCCACCTAGCTCAGGGCTGAGCCCATGGCCACAGCCTTCCTTGTCCTGGTGAAGGCTGTGGACTGCTTCACCAGAGTGGCAGGTGCCCTCTCAGGGCACAGGAAGTGAAACCAGGCAGTGACCAGAAGGTAGGATGGGGCCCCTGGGGCCCCTGGCACACTCCACATGACAGCTGCCTCCAGAAGAGTCTGTAGGGAAGTGATTCCCCAGGAGAGCCAGGACGTTCCAGGCCTGGGAAGAAGGTAACCAAGGTTCCTTTTGAGCAAGTTACTGGACAACTGTGGAGGGAGGGACGACTTAGGACAGTTAAGGGAGTCCCCTATCTTCTCAAAGATTTGACAAAGACTAAACAAGGCCACAACCCCCAAGTAGGTCATGGGCTGAATTTTCCTCTGCTGGTGTTGGCCTACTTCCAGAGAGGAGAGTGGACCTGTGGAGAGTCTATGCTGAGGGTCTGTGCAGGCCTTGGGGAGGAGGCTACTGTGGCTTCTGGGTCCCACTCAGGAGTTGGAGTTTGTTCTAGAACGTTCCACACTGAGATTTCTCTCCATGAAACACATTGGTACACACATGGAAACATTGGTTTTCAAGGATCTGGGCTGTGGAGAAGTGTGGTTAGTGATCTTACTCTGGAGCGGCCTGGGAAGAAGCAGAACTCAGTGTTTCCAGGTGGGCACACTGGACAGTGGTCAGCACCCACCCAGGCAGGGCCAGCCTGGACGTGTCTGCACAGGGCTACCAGACACATTGCCCAGAGGTGGTGGTGGATCCCCTCTGGACTTACCTGGTACTTTTTGTTTATTTCTACAAGGGAGGCAAGTTCTGTTGAATTATCATCAAACTTCAGGACACAGGAACACAAAGACCTGTAGAAGAAACCACAGAGATGTCCCTACCTCAGGATCACTTATCACTCCAGCTTGAGACTCAGAAGAGATTTCCTTCAAGTTTGAGCTATCAGGAATTTGTGCTATGGCAGGGCCCTCTGACTGAGCCAAATGAAGCCAAGAAAATGTCCCTGACCTGGCTTTTCTCTTCAAAGTGACATTTGTAACATTTGTAAGATGGATTTTTATAGAGCTGAGTCACCAAGGGCTGTCTGAGGACAGTGTTATGCCGAGGCCACACTTCCTTCTAAATAATAAGAGTGATGACAACAACCCTTTCATTCATTGAGCGTTGCCAGTGTGAGCTCTGATAAGAGCTGTACAGGTATCATTAGCCTGCTTAATCATCCCAGCTCTTCTAGAATTTGAATGATCATTATCTCCACTTCAAATGAGAAACCTGAAGCTAGGTCTGATGGTACACACTTGTAATCCCAGCTACTCCTCCCAAGACTGAGGCAGGAAGATAGTGAGTTCAAAGCTAGCCTAAGCAATGTAGCAAGACATTATCTCAAAATGAAAAATGAAAAGGAGGTGTGTGTGTGGGGGTAAGTTCAATTTTGGCATTGCCAAAAGAAAGAAAATGAGAGACTGAGAAACTGAGGCTTAGTGGTTAAATAACTTGCTTTTCTTCCTTCTTTTCCATCTTCTCTTTTTTTCTTCCATTCTTTCTTTTTGTGCCAGTATTAGATTTGAATTTAGGACTGGGCACGGTTCCTTTAGCTTTTCCACTCAAAGCTGGTTTTCTATCACATGAGCCACACAGCTCCACTTCCAGCTTCTTGATAGTTAGTTGGAGGTAGTCTTACGGACTTTCCTACCCAGGCTGGCTGTGAACTACAATCTTCAGATCTCAGCCTCCCGAGTAGCTAGAATTACAGGTGTGAGCCCCTGGCATTCTGATAAATAGCTTTCTTAAAGTCATACAGCCATACAGATTCTCAATGTAGTAGCAGAGACAAAATCCTCAAGTCTGCTTAGCTTTGAACCTGACCTCTCCAACTCCGTATTAAACTGCTTCTGTCCAGTCCGCAGTCCGGCTGCAGCTGGCTACTGGGCAAATCTTGGCTTTGGGTCAGGAAGTGGGGGAATTTGAGATAACAATAGCCCAGATGGCTCATTTGAGACCTAGCACCACTGAGACAGACTGACAGAGAGACAAGGGAGCATGGAGCATTAGAGTTGTAGGACGAAGTGAGCCTGAATCCATCTGATGTAGACATTCAGTGAATTGGCCAAACCATGAAATCTCTAGATTTAATGCTCTGGGGAAAAACAAACAAACAAACAAAAAAAAACAAACAAAAAAAAACAAAAAACAAACAAACAAAAAAAAACCCTGTAGTAGGCAATAGCAGGGGACATTTTGATAAAGATGCTGTGACCACAGAGTAAAAATCCTGTGTAGCCCAGGGACTGGAGAAAGCCAGAGCCAGCTGATGAGTCAGCAGCTGAAAATAGCTCGCCTGACACCAGCTGTGTTAATAGGCATGTGTCACACCGTGTCACCGCAGCCAGCCTGTCTCTGCTCATGGTACCCTGAGGCCTTCTCCAGGGGACCTGTGCAGTCTGGGCTTTCCAGGGAAGGTTGGGCATGGCTTTTCAGGTGATCATCCAGCATACCCCTTAATTTCCAAGAGCAAGACTGGCTCTTATGAATTATTCATTCAGTCATTCAGCCAACCGCCCCTGAGCCCCTCCGCTGGGCAGGCAGTGACTCAGAGTTCTTGGGTTGTGGGAGAATCATTACTGTATAGAGATGACTACTGGCCATGTGATGTGCTCAGGGACACAGTGAGGGCCTAGACGTAGATACAAGGCTGGGGGAAAGAGAGTCAGGACAGCACAGATCTGGCTTTATTTCAGGAAAGAACATTGTAAAAGCAATCAAGAAATGGTCATGCTTCAGCTAGAAGGCCATCTTATTCCTGAGAGCCACAGAAATCTGAAATAACTGGATGGGGAAGCCATCTTTTGTTGGCCCTGGAGACAGATAGTTGAAGATGAGCTTTAAGGGACTTGCTTCAGACCAGGGTGCTCTGTTCCCAGAGGAAGTCTTTATCCTCTGTAACCTGATGATTCTGAGGTAGCCATCTCATCCTGGAGTTACACACACTCAGGGATGGGCTTCCAGGAGGGGCGGGGACACTCTGGCCACCTGGGGAAGCTGATCCTGGCAACAGCCTCAGTCCCCCTTGAGCCTCACTACTGGGCCTCACTTCATTCCCAGGGCCTGGCTCCTCCCTCCTGCAGCTGCCATGACAACAGAAGCAGTGGGGAGTTGCACACATGCCTCATGGGGCAGGCAGCTAAGACCTGTCCTGGGTGTAAAGCCCTGCCATGAAAACCCTGAGGCCTTTTCTAGTTAGAAAATCAAGCCACCTCAGCACTGTTCACCTGCCGCACCGCGCCGGGCTTTTCTAAGAATCTGCTAAGAGGCCAGGTCCCTCATGGAATAGGGGAAGACATTTTGGTCTGACCTGAGGATCAGCCGTGGGCAGCTGACTTTATTCTCCAGGTACAGTTCTCTCAGATTAACAATCTCAAGCACCTTCACCATGTTCACATACGCTCGAGGAACCTGCAAAGAGAATCAGCCACCAAGATGATGAGATAGGCAGTCCTAGTCTTTTGTTGTTGTATTCTGGTCCTGGGGTTTGAAGTCGGGATCTGGACATTGTTACTGAGCAGTTTTTCCTCAAACCTAGTGCTCTGTCTCTTGAGATACAGCTCTACTTCTGGCTTTTTGGTGGTTAACTGGAGATAAGAGTCTCATAGACTTTCCCGGATGGGCTGGCTTTGAACCATGATGCTCAGATCTCAGACTGCTGAGTAGCTGTGATTAAGGCAAGAACCACTCAGCTCTAGCCCCTTTATATGGGCATGGGATTTGCTTCTCTTGCCAGACTTCAGAACTCAAGATCTTCATTTGGTCCTATCCACTTCCTTCATTCCCTACCCCCTTCTCTTTGCCTCCAGGCTGCTGGGGAAAAGATAAAAGAGACCTGCCAAGGAAGTCTCAAAGAAGCTGAACTGTCTTCAGGGAGGTCTGAGCCCCACAGCCATAGTGGAGCTGCTTGGAGAGCATGGCCCAGCTTCCATACCTCAGCATGAAGGATGTCCAGAGCCTTCTTGATGTTTTCTGTGAAGTTTTGGGGTGAGTGGTGATCCTGCAGGGAACAGTAGGGTCTCCTGAGTTCCATTCATTATCTCTTTGTCTCTCCACTGATCAAGGCTATTTCCAGTCTTGGCTCCTCTCTTTCCTTTATTTCTGACAAGAGTGGGCAACTTTAAAATAGAAGTAAGTTTGTCTTTCAGGGTCCCAGCATGTGCCCAATCCCATGCAAGATCCTCGGGGAAATACTGTTTCTTTTGCATAGGGCTATAGAAAGCTCTGGAAATTCCCTTATGTTGATGAGTTATAGAGCCTTGGCTATCTCTCTGGGCCCTCTAAACTGGTGGTATTGGAGAACTGAAACATGAAGTGTCTGGTCCTGTAGCCTGCTCTCTTCAGCTTCAGAGCCTCTCCTACGCAGGGCGCCATAAGGAGGATATGGGAAAGGGAGAGTGTCTTGTGGGGCTTCCCCACCACATAAATGTACTTTCATTCTTATTTCTCCTGATGCAGATTGTGTGTGTGTGTGTGTGTGTGTGTGTGTGTGTGTGTGTGTGTGTGTGTTGCTCCTGGGGTTTGATCTCAGGGCTGGGCACTGTCCCTGAGCATTTTTGCTTAAGGCTAGTGCTCTATCACTTGAGCCACACCTCCATTTCTGGCTGTCCCAGGCTGTCTTCAAATCACAATCCTTAGATTTCAGCTTCCTGAGTAGTGAGGATTATGGGTGTGAGCCACTGGTACTGGGCTAGACTTTTTTTTTTTTTTTTTAAGCAGCAGAACTCATTCTCTGAGAGCTATTCAAGAGCCCTGCTCTATGCAACAGGGGAAAGGTGTGTTACTCAGGGAAGCTCATGAAGGTCCCATGATCCCAGATCCCCATCTGTCCCCAGCAGCAGCTCCCCTTCCCTCAATGCTGAGTATTTGAACGCTACCTAGACCAACTTTCCCTAGCCGCAGCACACAGGTAGTCATGGTCAGAGTGATTAAGCCCTGCAGAAAGGAGCTGACTTTGGATTATCGAGAAGACAGGCAAGATCTCTCTAGGCTATTGGCACTTTATCTTAGTTTCAAGAAAGGTCCGATCAGGGTTGATGAGAAACTTCATCAACCAGTCCTGCTTGTCCGGTTGCCTCTCTCCCTTGAGGTGAATGCCCTCTCCGTGTCAGGATTCATCTCAGCTCGATCCATGCCAAACCACCAGACCTGGCCCAGCTGTATTTCTCCAACAGTCAATGTCCAACTATTGAATTCCTTCACCAGGACTGGGGAGTCTGAAAGAAGAGCCCAGGTACCTACCAGGTCATTACAGGAATCACAGAGGTCATTGCCTCCTATGAACATGGTGATTATCTTCCAGTCCTCCTGAAAATTTATACTCTGCAATGAATAGAAAACCAAGGTAATCCCCTGTGCCACAGTCAAGACAGGGAAAAGACAAGTGTTAAATACATGCTTGAAAGAATGAGTCCTTGACTGGAGGTGTGGTTCAAATGGTAGAGCACCAGCCATCAGCAAGAAGGGATTGTTCAAGACACACCAGAGAGTTTAGAGGCCACTGGTGTATTCTGTTCTTTACTTTGGGGTCCTGAACTCCTATGTGTGCATTTAGGTGGAATCACTGGACACCCATGAATCTGTGAGCACGTAAGTGGCAGTCCCCAATCATCTTGGTGACAGTAGATGGGGATGCCCTCTGAGCTGTGACCTCTTTCTCTGGCATGGCATGAGAGGGGTGGGAGCAAGGGAAGTGGATCCTGGCACTGGGAAAGGATGGTTATTCTACAATCCTCTGGCAACTTGGAATTCTCCATTTGCCTTATAGAAGAAAGGACTTTCTTCCATGAAGAGAGAGTTCTCCAAACTCAAATCATTATCACAAGTTAAAGCTGCCTATGAGCAAATCCAGCTGGAAAGGCAGATCAGCAAACATGACCATGCAAATACTTTGCCACCTCTGGAATCTCCCAAGAGGGACCTGGGGGAGAAAAGTGATGGGTCTGGAGGAAGGGAGGTGCCCACATTCTTTCTGTAAGATGTGGCCCAAAGACAGCCTCACAGCCTATGTTGTCCCCTGGCCTACATTGTTTTATTTCTCTGACCTGAGCTTCTAAAAGACAGTGGGCAGAGAAAACAAAATCCAGAAGAGTTTGACATCAACAAAAGAAATATTCTGAAATGTGTCAAGGGTAGACTGCAGTATACATGAGATTACATTCACCACCATGCATCCCAGCCCCCTTTCAATGCTTTCACCCACACGGGAACAGCTTCAACACAGAACTGCACTTCACTGACCTTCTGCTGCTTCCCCCTACCCTTTTCTGGTGGTAATAGAGTTTGAATGCAGTGTCTCAGGCTTGCTAGACATGTTCTCTACTATCTAAGCTCTGCCAACATCCCCTTTTTTTCATTTTAGTTACTTTTCAAGTAGGCTTTCGCAGCTTTGCACAGAATTGGTCTCAGACCACAATCTTTCTACTTGTGTCTCCTGTGTAGCTGGGATCAGAGGTGCACACCTCTATACCCCAGTTCGTTTGTTGAGATGAAGGTCTCAGTAGCTCTTGGCCTGGGCTGGCCTCTAATCTCAGACCTCTCTGTCTCTGCTTCCTGAGTAGCTGGGATTACAGGCATGGACTACCATGCCTAGCCATTGCCCTCTCTATAAAGCACGTGTCAACTCTTGCACATCCTTGATTCTTTATGGTCATATGTCCCTCATGAGAGCCTTGAGGACAGGATCGTGCTACAGTTCTGGCCTCCGGCTTGACCTGTGATAAATGTTAAATCTGAACAAGTAAACAGAATATTCCCTACAGAAGAACAGAAGAGCAGACCCTATAGGAACCTGCTAGAAACTTAACCTTCCCCTCAATCTCATCTTTAACCTCTCTGTGCCTATGATTTCTCTTAGTCATCTCATGTTCCAGGGAGACCCCAAACTCACCGTGTCATTCTTCATTAGGTCCACCAGCCTCCTGGCCTGGACAGCTAAGTCCCTGAGTAGACATAAAGGAGGAAGTTGGTGAGGGGCTCTTAGCAGATAGAGCTTGCATCAGATAGATAAACAGCAGAAGAGTGGCACCAGCAAGAAAGGAAAACATAAAGCTCCATTCGGGAAGGGGGGGAGGGTCGACTGTTAGAGGGAGGTGACCTCCCATGGGGCTATTTGCTGATTGGCATAGTTGATGATCTACTGTGTCTACCAAGCCAGGCTGTCCAAGGCAAACAGAAAGTCTCTAGTATGAGGATTTCCTGGTGTGCTCAGCCTGCCCTATGCCAGGTAACATAGCAGAGTAGGAAATGCCTGGCTTGGACATGTGGTTCCTTCCGGTGATCTGTGGGAAATGGACTTAAGTTCTCAGTTTGAAAAGATTGTAAGGTTGGATGCGAGAGGTTCAAGCCTGTAATCCTAGCTACTTAGGAGGCTGAGTTCTGAGGATCGTGGTTTGAAGCCAATCTAGAGAGAAAAGTTCATGAGACTTTCACCTCTCATTAACCAGCAAAGAGCCAGAAGTGGCTCAAGTGGTAGAGTACCAGCCTTAGGCAGAAACACCAAGGGAGAGCTCGAGTTCCTGATTTCAGGGCCCAGTAAAACACTCTGCCTATTACAGAGTCGCAGTGCAAGACCTAAGGGAGATAAACGTGAAGGTGCTTGGTGAACGGTGCACTGCTGGGTAAAGAGGGGTGATGTCTCACCCACAGGCCCTGAGATGAGCCATGAGGTCCGGTGAGTGCATGTGTGTAGGCCATTTCAACTGCAATTCCCCTCCTCCCCAACACACAGAATGGCTTGGATTGATTGCCATCCAATGAGCATGAAGGCCTCAGGAAAAGCAGAGCCCTGTGAACCAGGCTTGCTTCAGTGGCTTCCACGTTCTTCACTCTGGGATTTCATTCTTGGATTGTCTCATGCTTAGAACTGCCTCTCCTCTTACATTACCAGCTGGTATCCTCTGGGGCAATGCAGAATTAAGAGTAACACTGAAGCAAGCCAGAAGTCAGAATCAGTAGCCTCTCATCTGTACCCCAAACAAAATAAAAGTAGCCTCCCAAAGTGAATTATAACACCTGTTAGGCTTTGCAATGATGCCTGCTTCCTACTGAAATAAATGAGAAAGCTCCTTAGGTGGCTCATGGCCTGTGGTGGTGTGTCAAGAGATCTAGAAGCTAAATCACAGGAATCCTGGGAACTATATGGAAAATTGAAAAATGGAACCTAGTGACTTTTTTTGTGTATGCTGGTACTGGGACTTGAACTCAGAGCTCAGATTTTCAATTAGCTTTTTCTCTTTCTATTTTCTTTGCCAGTCCCAGGGCTTCAATTCAGGGTGTGAGCACTGCCCTTGGGCTTTCTCAAGGCTAGTGATCTGCCATTTGAGCCACTGCACCACTTCCAGTTTTTTTATGTATGGTACTGAGGAATTGAAACCAGGTCTTCGGGCATGCTAGGCAAGCTCTCTACCACTAGGCCAAATTCCCAGCTTTCATTCAACTTTTTCTACTCATGATGGATGCTCTACAACTTGAGCTACAGCTTCACTAGTGTTTTGTTTTCCTTTTTCACTGTTTGATTTGGGACAAGAGTCTCAAGGATTTGTCTGCCTGAGCTGAAGGCTCACACTGGCAGATATCTGTATTTCAGCAAGAGATATACTCGAAAGAACCCAGTCCAGCCTCTAACCCTCAGACCCCTTTCTAGAACAAATCTCTTACTTTACAGCCATAAAATAAGTTTTGCCAAGTCCCTTTCTCCCCACTCCTCAGGGGCCCTGAGACATTCACTCTCTGCCTCCCCCCCACAGCAGGGTACTATGGCTCACTCAGATTTGGCTCCTGCCACAGCCTGGTTTAAGAAGGCTCCAGAAGATGTTTCCTTCCCAGTGCCAACAGAGAATCCCTTCAAGGAAGGATTGAATTCCCGCAGGATGTCTAGACAATAAGAAAGGCATGTTTAGTAACTATATACGAAACCATCCTTCAACTTCTTTTTAAAATAATTTTTTAAGGCAGTCTTCTTGTTACACAGTCCAGGATAGCCTAGAACTTGCAACTCTCCTGTCTTAGCCTCGAATGCTGGGATTACTGATGTGTACCACCACGCTCAGCTCTCAAGATCCTTTGATGAACACGTTGGGTACTAGAGACAAGGCAGAATCCTCATCAACAGCTCAGCATGGGAATAAAATACTAATCACATGAATTGTATACAATAGGTACCTCCTGGATTATTATAGAATAACTGTGGTTCTGGGGTAGATGTACTTCTCACACACTGTTGTGTTTCTAACTATATGAAAGCATATTGGGAGATCGTTCAGACTAGAAAAGCCACAATACATATCTGAAAGTATAGAACTGGCTAGCTTTTCATATATTCGTACTTGTTTTTAACCATCAACTTTAGAACATTTTCATTTTCTCCCATCTTACTCTTTATAACACTGCGACACCTTGGATTTTATGTTGTCAAAGATGTGCTACTCCAGACATTTCACAGGCAAGAGATCATACAATCATATAATACAATGTCCTTTGTGGCACAGGCAACCCAGCTATTTGGAAGGAATGTCATAGACAGGAAGTACACATGGGATAGGGCAAGAGCTTGCTGGTGCATGCAGGTATGGCTGCCAGGAACATTCCACCCCCTCCCTTATCTGATGAAATCTACTTCCGCTTTTTTCTTTTTTTCTTTTTTTCCCCCCAGTCCTGGGGTTTGAACTCAGGGCCTGAGCACTGTCCTTGAGCTTTCTTCAAGTCTAGTGCTCTATCACTTGACCCACAGCATCATTTCCAGCTTTTCTATGTATATGGTAGCAAGGAATCAAACCCTGGTCTTCTGCATGCTAGGCAAGCACTCTACCACTAGGCCAAACTCCCAGCCCCTGAAATCTACTTTTTGATTTTTTTTTTTTTCAGAAGACAGCATTAGCAACCCTCTGCTATATATCTCTGGCTTAGCTTTGTGCATGGCTCTGAATACTGGCTTATGGCCCGTCTTTGAGAAGGCATGTCCCTAAAACAGACTTACTCATACTGTCAAGACATAGCTCCACTTGCCCAGTACCCAGCACCAGGTCATCTGCAGGATTCAACTTTACAGCTAGTTAGGCCTCTGCTGGTTCTGTTCTGTTGATAGTTTCTAACACATTTTCACAGATCTATTTTACCTTTATTTGTTTCAGCCCCTACAATTAAATTGTCTTCACAAATGCAATAAAGAAATACTGAAGAGCCACCGTTCTTCCCTGCAAAGTGTATTAGGGGAATCTAGTCAAAGAACCGACCCTGTCTGAATCTTTTGTGAATCATGTGGCTTAAAGATCTCAAGCTAGATGATTTCCAGTCCTCCTGCTGGGACACTTCACAGTCAACTTTGTCACACTCAAAAGGCAGCCTAAGCCATCTCCTAGCTTATTTCTAGCCCTTGTGTATATAACCTAGAAATCAAGAGGACAGGGAGTACTTGTGGCACAGAATTGCACCTATTTAAAGTTAATATGAGCTGTCAATCACCTAAACATAATGAATGTGAAGTCTGATCTGTTCTGCCTATGCAAACACAAAGCATTCTGAACAGCAAAGCCTTGGTGCTCAGCAAAGGCTTTCTTAGCTCCTTAAGACATAGTACAATAAATACAAATATTTGTTGCAGGTGTGCTTTTAGAACACACACTTTGATATGGCTATGTTCTAAAGAGAAGGAAGAGTTGGGAAAAGCACATCCACTGGAGAAAGTAACGAGATTTCAGGAAATCAACCCTAGCAGGATGTTGGCAATGTCACCAGGAAAAAATGGTGAGCCTAGAGATGACTATTTGCATAGCACGCACAAGGTAATTTCATCTCTTCTGCAACTGCAATGGCTCATAAAGCAACACAGGCCCAAGCCACGTCTTGATGCACAGTGCTGCCCAAGTGGCCCAGGCCCTGCTCAGAAAAACCAGATGTGGGGTCCTCCCCGCTCCCCTCCCCCCTCCCCTTCTCCCTCTCCCCCTCCCCCTCCTCCTTCTCTCCTTCCTTGCTTTCTTTCTTAGACAAAGACAATCTCTCTTTATGAACAAAAACAAAGCAAACTCCAGGGCTTTAATCTTGCTGCCAGACAGGGAATCAGCACAGCAGCTTCCGGAAGCAGCGCCCCTACTGCCCGCAGCTCGTTCCTGCAGCAGTCCGGGGCGGTCAGCCCCCTAGGGGAGCCGCGCTGCGCAGGCACCCAGACACCAGCAGCATGCATGCACTGTGCAGGCGCAGGCGCACCCAGCCACTCCACACATGGCCCCAGCGGGTACTCACTGGCCAGGGTGGTCACTGTGCTGATGTTCTGGTCTCCTCCGACACTGTTCGTGGAAGAAGGAAAGAAAATGAAGGTTTAAAATACCCACTTCAAATGCGACCAGGGTAGACAAACAGCCCCCAGCCCCACCTTTTCCTCAGCACTTGTGAAAGAAATGAAAAGCGAACAGGAATACAACCCCATCCCTTCCCCTACCCTCACCAGAACGCTAGAACAGAGATTAAAACTGGTCTGGGCTGTCCATCCCTCCCTTCCTCTTTCCCTTCCTCCCTCCTTTCCTTCTTCTCATCCTCCTTTCCCTTCTTCCCTTCTTTCTTCCTTCCCTCCCTCCGATCCCTTCCCTCCCTCCCTCCCTCCCTCCCTTCCTCCCTGTCTCTTCTTTTTTCTTTTCTCTGGCATCTGGGCAAGGGGAAGTAAGCTGATCCCTGTCACCCTGACTGTCAAAGCCCAAGCGGCCTGCTCCATTCCACTTAACAGCTATAGCTGAAGTCACCATTTCTAGGGTAAAAACACAGGAGTTTTGTTTGTTTAATTTACCCTTGTCCTTCACTCCCCCTTGGCTTGGAAAAGCCACCTTTCAAAGGGAATGGACAGTTCACAGGCCACTGCTAAAATTCCAAGGAGATCAAAGGCAGTGGTTTTGCCGGCATGGATATACACAGCATTCCAGAGCTGACTGGAGTCTCTGCTTTTCACTGTCCCTTCTCTTTGTGCCTAGCACGCCTGAAACATCTAAGAGGTGCCCAGAATGTTTGGGGGTTGACTGCACAAGAGCAGGAGATTTAGGATACAAAGATTCCATGCTAAGGTTAAAGCTGGTATGGGATGGAGATGCTGGATGGAAGCCTGAAGAAACACTAAATGTCAGCATACTCAGTCCCATACACCTGGAACTATGGCTGTAGTTAGATCCCAGGTACAGCAGGAATCAGACAGTACCTGGCAATCCACTGAGAGGAGAAATGGAAGAACCAGAAGCATTTCTAAACCCAATACTTGCATCGTGTCTTCCACAAACTCCTGTCCACAGTGTACCCCATTTCAGGGAATGTAATGGTTTAAGAAGCTGATAAATGCTTTCTGATACAAAACTGGGGAATTTGTCATGGAAAAGAACTACATAGCTCATCTTCTGCTTGATGTGTTCTCTAGAAGGACCTTGGGGGGTGTCCAGGCCTGGCTGTGCCTTTACTCACCTCCAGGACAGGCCTCGGTACTGAGTCAAGACTTGCAAGAGGGCTCCAGGTCTGGCTCCGGCCCCATTGCCTGCCTGGGAGAGAAAACCAAATGTGGGTATTCCTGCTTTCCCTAGGCCCCCATATCTGCCTGCTTGCCAGAAGGTCTGTGTTTTTGTCCTAGTCAGGACTACCTGGGCATGCTCTCAAATCTGTGTCTCTGTGGCACTATATCCAAATGTGCATCCTGCCACCCTCCCTTCTCCAAGATGGAGCAAGCTCCCATTGGAGATATATGGCACTATTCCAGTTCTGTCTTCTCCCAGGAAACCCTGCCTAGACTGTGACAGACAGAAAATAGTGAGCAGAGTTCTTTGGAAATGAGACTATAGCATGTCTTTTCCCAAAGGACATACTTCAAAGTCCTGAGTTTCTCATTTTTTAAAGTTGTAAAGTATATCATAGGAATAGGTATAATAATCCCTTTATATCATTATATCTCACTTAGGTATACATAAAGAAAACACCATAGTCCTACTACCTGGTTGGAGGAAAAATAGGGATTTTTTTCTCTCTCCCTCCCCACCCCCCTCTCTCTTTTCCAGCACTAGGGCTTGAACTCAAAGTCCTGGACTCTTGTCTTTTAGCTTTCCTCAAGACTGGTGTTCTACCATTTGAGCCACAGCTCTACTTTGGCTTTTTGGTTGCTAATTGGAGATGAGTCTGATTGGATTTTCTTCGCCTGGGGTAGCTTTGAACCTTGATCCTCAGATCTCAGTCTCCTGAGTAGCTAGGATTATGGATATGATCCATCAACACCTGACAAGAATAAGATCTTAAAACCACAGTGTGGATCCCTCCACAGTGCATGCCTCAAATATTTCTGGGCAGAGCCACTCTAAAGAGTTTGCTGAAGATGAGCCTCAAGGCAGCTAGGATGGAGGCTGACCTCTATAAGAGGCCCCTCAGAAATGATTTCCCAACTTTCTGGTAGATAGTTCCTTGGCTACCTACCAACTATGTCACAGTCAAAGTGTTGTGTGGTTTCCAATGGCTTCTTGTCCTAAGAGAATCTCCCAAGAGATCATGGGGGACAAAGTGATTTCAGACCCCACTGGGCAGGCAGTGGCTGGGGTGCATTGAGTCAAGGAGACAGACCCAAGTAGCAAGGCCATGGAGGTAAATCTGTAGCTCACTAGTCTTGAGTACTAAAAGCTCAAGGACAGCACTCGGGCCCTGAGTTCAAGCCCTAGAACATGTACTCCCCTCCCTGCCCCCACTGCACCTTCTTGAAGGAGCCTGTTCTCTGAACAGGCTATAGACATGGAGTGTCATCCAGTCTTGGAGAGAATCCAGTTGGAGACGCTGTGTTCTCCTGGCCCAGACAACAGCAGGGCCCACACCATCAGGTGGGAATTTTCAGTGGGAGGAATGTGTCTGGGAATTTCTAGAATTCCTGTCTCAGGCACTCTGAGGATCTGATTGTGTTTTTCATGATTGTGCTTCATGAGGTCTGGGGTGTTGCCTGGGAGATGGCTGCAGAATAGGCTTGCTCATCCTCAGCTTCCTCCAGGACTCCCCTTTGCTCACCCCTTCTCCTTGCTTCCATGAGTATTTGTTCCTTTCCTCATCTCCTCTTTGGCTCCCTCCTTGGTACTTCCTCTTAGCTTTCCTACACACACAAAGGGCCTTTGGAGAGGCAAACTAGCCTAGAGTTGAACCTTCACTGAAGGGCTGGGTGGCATGGGTGAGCCATTTCTGTCACCCATGCTCTTTCAGGGCCCTTTCCACTTTTGTTCTCGCCATCATTCCACTATTAGAAGAGGAAAGATCAGATTAGGATGTAGGTGGAGTTGGTGACTCACGCCTGTAATCCTAGCCACTGGGGTGGGGGTGGGGAGCTGAGGATTATAGATCAAAGCCAGCCTAGGTAGACAAATTGGAGACACTCTTATTTCCAATTAACCACCAAGAGGTGACTCAAGACTTAGAGCACCAACCTTGAACAAGAAAGCCAAGTGACATCACAAGACCCTGGGTTCAAGTCCCAGTACTGCACTCTCAGTAAAAGAATGGAGGAGGAGTGCTGGGTAAAGGGGAGGGCCTGGAGATTGAGAGCCAAGATGGCAACATTTGACAGCTAGGAGCAAAACCTCTGGGCATTTCTCCTCCACCTCTTATGTTATCAGTCTTCCCCTCTGATCCCCATTCATCTATGCTTAGCATAACTTACTGTGAGAGAGTCACCCACTGCTCCAATGACCTTGATATCAGCTGGTTTCAACCTGTGAACTGAGAACACACAGTTGGAATGAATGGAAACTGGGTAGTCCTGGGTCTACCTCCCCTGAAATCCAGTGACCATCTCCCAGGAAAGTGGAGACAAAGCCAGTATTCACTGAAATACATCTTGGAACAAAGACCTAGTGCACAGAGCTCAGCAACATGGCTGTAGACTCTGGCTGCCGCCTCCCCTCTGGGGCACCCAAACAAAGGGGTCAAGGGCTCTCGGGTGACTCTGCTGCATGATCAGGTGTACAATGGAGCTTGTTAAACCACAGGCAGCTATGCCATCCACTCACAGCTTCTAATTCAGAGGTCTGGGCCAGGTCTAAGAATTAGTACATCTAATAGATTCCTGGGTACCACTGCTATTTTGGTCTTGGGTACCAGATTTTGAGAACTACTGATAGAAACATCGTGGCTCTGTGTGTGTGTGTGTGTATGTGTGTGTATACACGTACTGGGATTTGAACTTAAACTGAGGGTACTGTTCATTAATTTTACCCCTCAACGCTGGTTAGTGTTTATCACTTGAGTCACAGCTCTACTCCTAAGCTTTTAGCTGGTCAATTAGACATAAAGGTCTTATAGATTTTCCTGTTTGAGATGGTTCAAATTGTAATCTTCAGATCTCAAGTTCCTGAGTAGCTAGGATTATAGGTGTGAAGCACCAGCAGTTGATTTACTGATTTTTGCTTGTTTTTATTTTGTTTTATTTGAAGCTGTTGACAGTGTTCTATTTCTGTATTACTAGTGAAAAGACCAGAGCCATTTCTCTTGTGTCTCTTGGCTCATGTAACTGTGGCTGCCATTACAAAGCCTGATGGTGGGGTTGTAGCTCTGCCTCTTAGAGTCTAGAGTTATTAACTTCCATCTCCCATCTGAGGCCTCCCTCCTCACCAAGCATTGGACCTACCCTGCATATACAGACAGACACACACTTCTACGTGATTATTGCCTGCTTGGGCTTCCCGGCTTTCCATAGCTACACTATGTGGTTAGAAGAACAATATCAAATCACAAAACCAGCTGCACACATTAACACACGCCTACAGGGCTAAGCATGAAAACTTTAAAATGACCTCTTCTTGAAGAAATCAGGCGATGGATAAAAAAGGCAACAAAATGGAAAACAAGACCCGCCCCTCCCCTCAACTTCAGAGTGGTTTATTTTAGCACCACATCACTGTATTCTTCTTGCCATAACTGTGTGAGTTCTCTGAATGCTGGCTGTTATGCAAAGGTTAGAGTCCATGAGAACAGTAAAATGTGGAAGACATGGCCGGGGGTGGGGGCAGATTTACTTTTATAGTTTCATTATTGCAGGTGCAAAAAGGCAGCAGAAATTGAACATTCCTATCTCTTAAATTTCCTATATAGAGAAAGAAAACACATACACATAAATCTCTCTCTCTCTCTCTCTCTCTCTCTCTCTCTCTCTCTCTCTCTCTCTCTCTCTCTCTGTGTGTGTGTGTGTGTGTGTGTGTGTGTGTGTGTGTGTGTGTGTGTAGACAGACAGGTGGAGTCTGGGGGGAGTTATTTAGTTAGCCATTCTAGAGCATTCTCAGCAAGAAATTTTAAGTACATAGAAGAAGCTGGATGCAAGGCCATCAGGTTATATGGGATTTTGTTTTGAAGATCCAGCCCAGTGTGTTTCAGTGGTTTAATATTCTATTGGCCTTCGTTTGAGGTTTATTAATACCACATTCTCTGATGATGCATATACTAGAAACACAGCAAAGTACTTTAGCAATGTCTTGACTTGAAAAAAGCACTATGTAGAGATAAGATTAAATTTATATGTGCCGATTAGCCAAACATTATCTAGCACAAACTGTCCACTACCTTGAAAGAAGCTGATAAACATATCATTAGCTCATCAAGATTTCTGCTCTGGGGACCTCATATCTGAGAGCTGCCAGAGAGTGAGCCAACTGCATGAAAGTTTAGGGTGGGGACAGGTCTCCTTGCCACAAAAAGCTATGACCAAGAGAAATGCTTGGATCTCCAGCATCTTGTGTTCTGCAGCCCAATTACTTTAACCCTCTAGGCTGTCATCTAAAATGCCAGTGCTCTCTTGCTTGCCAATGAGGTTAGCTAGTCCACTTACTTTCCAGCTTTAATGACTTAGATATATGTGCACCTTGCTCAGGGTAAGAAATGTGTTAATTTCACGAAGAGATCATATAGATCTGATATGACAGACATGCCATTTGCTCTGAGCTGACCACGACATATTATATCCATGCATTGAAATGTCACACTGCACTCCATAAATATGTACAACTCTGAAGGGTCAACTACAAATCTATGCTAATTTTAAAAGTGCTAGCTTAAATGAAAACTTCTGGCATGCTAACAGAAATGTATAGCTTACAAAGTTTTAAAAGATGAAAATGATGGGACAGGGATCTTCTTAGCGAATATGAGTCTTGGTGATAAACTTGAACTTGCTCAGTAGATTGTTGGCACGTAGGGGAGAGCAGGTTGATGTTTCCTGTGGGTTATCATTCCTTGTGGATGGCAGACAATGAAGTCACAAACTCCATGAACCGGCGGGGAACATAGGACTTTCAGGACCTGATCCACAGAATGTCACAATGCTGGTTCATGAAGAGGTAGATGTCCACTTAGTGCTGTCACACTTGTAATTTCTACAAACTCAGAGGGTCAAATGAAAGATACTGGAGATTTAGTATCAGAGCCATAAAAATCAATGATTTAAAGGCTCAATCAGTGACGTAGCACAAAAGTAGCACAGTACCTTTACAGATTGTCCTTTGTGCATGGAATTACCAGCTTAATGGTGCCCTAGATCACTGGGTGATGTCTGTCACCCATGAGCTCTGAAATGCAAGGAGAAGGTTGGGCGCTCAGGCTGCCAGGGATCACAGCTTGGGATGGTAGCAGCATTTGACTCTGAAATGTCACTTTTGCAATCGGGCATAGTAGTGTACACTTATACTTCCCAGCTTTCAGGAGGCTGAGGTAGAAGGGCTCCAAATTTAAGGTCATCATGGGTTACACAGTGAGTTCAAGGCCAAAAGAAAAGGAAGGAAGGAGGGAGGGAGGGAGGGAGGGAGGGAGGGAAAGAGGAAGAAAAGAAGGAAGGAAGAAAGGAAGGAAGGAAGGTTGGCTTTTAAATTTTACTTTGGCAATGCTTAGAGCCATGTATCTGCAGTAAGAGAAATATTAGTGAAGGGGATTGCAGGAAAGGTCTTGAAATAATTCTGAAGGCACAACAGCTTCTAGTCAGTGAAAAATCATTTTAATAAAATGCATTTTGGTCCTCTGAATATTTATTTGATGAATATAAATACTCAGCAATTCAGAGTCCTTCTTTTCAATAGAGTAATGCTCCTACCATAGGCAGCGGTATTGGAGCTATAAAAGTAGGATGAACACGCTGGGTGCTGGTGCCTCAAACCTGCAGTCTTAAGCTACTCAGGAGGCTGAGATGGGAGGATTGTGGTTCAGAAAAATCAGAGACTCCAATTAATACCCAATTAATTGTCAGAAAGCTGGACTAGAGATATGACTCAAGTGCTAAAGTATCAGCTCAGTGTGAGAGCCTGAGAGGCCCTGAGTTCAAGCCCTGGACCATCATACCAAAATAAATTTAAGATGAGTAGCACTTAAGAAATATGTATTAGATGACTTTGATTGGCAGTAACAAACATGATCTCTAGAAGAGGGAAAGAATTCACAATAATTACCCAGGTCAACAACAATAATGTGACCGCTGTCCTAAGTTTGCTTCTGTTTAGTTTTGTTTCCTACCTCACCACTACAAAGTAAAGTTAGACTGTTCAGTCACAGATCAACAGTACAACAGTGAAGTGTGGTTTTCTTAATTGTCCAGGTTACTGTGGCTTTTTTTCTATAGACACCTTTTAGAAGCATCACAAGCACAGCATTATGCTCACATGAAGACACTCCCAAGTTGGAGAGAGCCAGAGTTTTGGTCTTGTGCCACCTCAAGTAGTTTAGGGAGCCCAAAGCCTATTTATCTCTTTACTAAAACAGCTCTTATCATCAATGTATCGCAGATCTGAAGGTCTTGCAATTTCTTGCTCTTATATCTTCAGGCACCAATAAACACAGTATAATCTCCAGGGCCATGGAGTAAAGAAGAGGTTCACATTTTATCTGGCCTTTAGATGTTGACATAGATTCTAATGGATTGGTTGTCATGGTGGAAACAAACTATAGATTGCAGGAATGCTTTCCAGATCATTCTTTCAGTGTGATAAGATTAAAGAGGAATGTATGTTATTTATTTCACTATAAAAATATGGCCATTAAAACATTCAACTGAGATTGAGATCTCTACTTAGGTAGGCACGTATCTACATTACACATATCTGTATCTACATTATTGAATAAGGATTTTTTCTTTACTACAGGGGAGCATGCGTATGAAATCATCATTTACTTGTGCAATTGGAGCCCAATTAGTTGTTGAGCATGGTGGTACATGTCTGTAATCCCAGCACTCAGGAGAGGACAGCAGGAGGATGGTTCAAGATTGATCTGGGTAACATAGTAGGTTCAAGACTAGCCTGGGCCTATACAGTGAGATACCAAGTCATAATCAAACAACAGTTAGTAAACTGCCCAGTGAGTCCTTGGTACAAGAAGTGTACAGATTAAATTTGTGCGTGTGTGTGATCTATGTCAATTCGCCTTTGGTTTGGAAGTGGCTTAGACCCTGAACGATTGAATGCTGGAGGCTTGGTCCACATGAGCTGGTGGGAATGTTGGTGGGATCGTTAGATAGGACCTACTGCCAGATAATTGTGTCCTTGGAATGAAAGCTGGTTTTTCAAAGTAACTTGGTTCTCAGGAGTCTTCCCCTCATGCACAAAACAAATTCCTTTCCCATTTTTCCAATATGTTAAAACCTGGTCAAGAGAAATCTTTAGCAGAACAGACAGAATACCTAATACCTGGCATTCAGCCCCCCAAACTAACAGTAAATATGCTTTATTTCTTTATAAGTACTCAGCGTCAGGTACTTCATCATAGCAACAGAAAACAACTAAATACAATGGTATACTGCAGCTTAGAACAAGAGCCAGTTTCACATCAGGGTTTTGGTGAGAAGAAAACAACTAAATACAATGGTATACTGCAGCTTAGAACAAGAGCCAGTTTCACATCAGGGTTTTGGTGAGAAGATTTCCAACCTACTTGCTAGTCATAAAGCTTGATCTGACTATTGAAGGTAGGCTGTATGTGAATGGGGAAACCAAGCCACAGCATTTATGCTGCATTCACATCACAAGACAACTGACTACAAAGATTTTTTTTCCCTCTACAGATTCCTTATAGATTCTATGATATCTCCATGGCTAATTTTGCCTTTTCAATAATTTCGAGGCCAAAGATGATAATCTATCAATTGGCATATAAACTCCTACACAGCAAATAGGAAGTATGCAACAATTTCTTAGCAAGTGAACATATAAAGGAACACACGCAGTGCCCTCTAAGACCAGGCCCTGGAACCGACAGACTGAAACTTTCAGGCAAAAGTTTCACAAAAATTACCCTGCTATGACTCTACATACACTGGTCAGGATGCCTCACCTGAAAAGAAAATCAGAAGCTCTTTGGGAAGGCAGTTAATGGCTTTTTTGTGCAAGGTTGGTGCTCTATCACCTGAACAACAGTTCTACTTCTGGATTTTTGCTGACTGATTGGAGAGAAGACTCTCACAGTCTTTCTTATCCAGCCTGGCTTAGAACTACAGTCCTCAGATCTCAGCCTCCTGAGCAGCTATAGGATTACAGGTGTGAATGCTGGGCATGGTGGCTCAGGCATGTAATCCTAGTTACTCAGGAGGCTGAGATCTGAGGATCTCGGTTCAAAACAAGCCCAGGCACTATAAAGCTGTGAGACTCTTAATCTCCAATTAATCCTTAGAAAATGGGAAGTGAGGCTGTGGCTCAAGGGTAGGGCAGTAGCCTTGAGTTGAAGAGCTCAGAGACAGTACCCAGGCTCAGGGGTAGGGTAGTAGCCTTGAGTTGAAGAATTCAAGGACAGCACTCGGACCAGGAGTTCAAACCCCATGACACCCCTCCCTCCTCCAAAAAAAAAAAAAAAGGATTACAGTTGTGAGCCATGGATCCTGGTTCCCTTTTGCTTTCTATTTAAGTGCACTTTGCCTTTTTTTGGAGAACAAATTCATCCCTGAGGACTTCACAGTAGAAACAATGATGTCAACACATTTGACTGCCAGGAGCCTTTGCAGAATATGACCGTGAGGGCAATGCTCAATAAATGAGTTCTGATCTTATCATTATTTTAGTTAAAGAATAAGTGAGCACACAGAAATGCAGGGACAAAGGGTAAACAGATGCAGCAGCGGAACTCACTGGACACTATGTTGAAAATGACCTATACAACATGTGGGTGGGATAGGAGAGAGCAAGGGAAGCGGACATTGTCCAAAAGCATTGTACTTGACCTACACAACCATAACCACCCTGTACATCACCTCTATAATAGCAGTAAAAAAAATAACGATAAGAGTAGTCAGACACAAGCATGCCTCATAAATACACCTAGAAAACAACCCCCATCTCCTGCCAGGAATATCTCAGATCCTTGTCCCCTTAAGGTTGCTCTGACTTATAAGTTTAAAAGTCACTGAAGGCTGGGAATTTGGCCTAGTGGTAGAGTGCTTGCCTAGCATGCACGAAAATCCAGGTTTGATTCCTTGGTTCCACATACATAGAAATAGCCAGAAATAGCGCTGTGGTTCAAGTGGTAGAGCTCTAGCCTTGAGAAAGCCCAAGGACAGTGCTCAGGCCCTGAGGTCAAGCCTCAGGACTGACAAAACAAAAATGTCTCTCAGGAAGTTGTGTACCTGAAGTGGGTATTGTATTGGAGGGGTCCTTGTCAGGACATCTGATTTCTGTTCCTTCTCTCTCCTGAAATGAGAAAATACAGAAATAACTGGGGAAGTGAGCCTCTAGTTTGGCCCACATAAGTACATACAAGACACCGCATAAGACTGAAGGTAAGCCAAGCACCAGTAGCCCACACCTATAATCCTAGCTTCTCAGGAAGTTGGGTTCTGAAGATCATGACTTAAAAACCAATCTGGGCTAATAAACCTAAACACTTCTATTAGCTGCCAAAAAGCTCAAAGTGGAGCTGTGGCTCAAGTGGTAAAGTGCCAGCTTTGAGCAAAAAGGCTAAGGGACCGCATGCTGGCCCTGAGTTCGAGCCCCGTAATGTTGTGCACACACACACACACACACACACACACACACGCACACACTCACAGATTAAAGATAAAACTTAGAGATCTATCCCTCTCCTTGAGTTTCACATCCCATCGTCTACACTATACTGATTCCAAATCTCCACCCTTCTCTCCAGTACCTTCTCCTTGGGCTGAGTTCAGCCTTCCCTAGCAGCATGTCTTTGGTCCCATGGGTTGTGTCTCCAGCTCCAGCCTCAGTGGGCTCTCAGTGGAATGTAAAGATGGCTCGCCCCTGCCCACATTCTCAGTGAAGCCAGCAATTGCTGCCTGACTTGTGTCTCCAGAGCCTAGGGGTCCCTGGCACAATGGATGATCAACACTCTTTGTTGGTTATATAAATTAATGACTTTCCTGGATTAACTCAATCATGAAGCCTGCTGACCCTCACAAAGCCTAAGAGGCATAATATCTGAAACTAGGTGTTACCAGCCTCTCTGTGCTGTCCCTTGTCTCCATGTCTTCACCAAAGTAGTCACCATGTCCTCTCTTCCCTCTTCTCCTTTCCCCTTCCTCACCTTTCACCCTCATAGCTCAATCTTAGTTTTCATTTGAGGCTGAGGTCACTGGTTCCCTAATGATACTTAGAATGGATTTCTAAGTCCATTTTTTCCCCTCTGTGTTCCCAAAATATCCCTTGGAAATGTTAATCATACTTCTGATCATCTTGTTGGTTGACTTATCTGTTTCTTTACCAGACGCAGTTTCTTTCCTTGGGATGAGCATTTTTTATTTTAAATTTTAGCTATCACATCTGGAATCAGATTCATTTATTCATTCAACTAAGCTATTGGAGCTGGGCATAGTGACATTGAGCTATGATCCCAGCACTGGGTAAGGTGAGGCAGAAGGATGGTGAGTTGGACCAATCTAGGCTACAAAGCAAGTTCCTGACTAGCTGGACCTAAATAACAAAACCTTGTCTCACACAAACAAAAAATAGTCCCTGCCCTCATCCAGCCTACATTCTAGAAATACATAGCAGGCATTTACTACATGTGTTCTGGAGGGATGTGTTACGCCCTCTTATCAGACCATTTCATTAACAGCACTTCTATAGAACTTAAGGTTTGCCTGTAGTTCCTCCCCTCCCCTTCCTTGCCTTTCCCTCCTCTCTTCCCTGTCCCTCCTCTTCCCTCTTCCCTTCCCCTCCCCTCCCCTCTTTTCCTCTTCCTCCCTCCCTCCCTCTTCCCTCCCTCCCTCCCTCCCTCCCTCCCTCCCTCCCTCCCTCCCTTCCTTCCTTCCTTCCTTCCTTCCATCCTCCCTCCCTCCCTCCTTCCCATTTCTGAGCAGTACTGGGATTTAAACCCAGGGCCTCACCATTGCCAAACACTCTACCATGTGAGCCATGCCCCTAGCCCTTTTTGCTTTACTTATTTTTTTGAATGGGATCTCTTATTTTTCCCAGCTGGCCTAGACTGTGATCCTCTGGATTTCAGTGTCCAAAGTAGCTGGAATTACAGTCATGAGCAACTGTGCCCAGCATAACTGCTGTATATTTAACTAACTGACTTCAATTTCATAACTAGGTAATAGCACTATTATTATCATCTCCAAGATTTCTTTCATATGAAAGCATGAAGAGGTGAAGTGCCTCTAAAAAAAAATTGGAGCCAGTAAGAATCTAGATTTAAGTGTTGGTGGCTCAAGTCTATAATTCTAGCTATTCAGGAAATTAAAATCCAGAAAAGTGCCCAAAGTTAGTCTGGGCAGAAAAGTGCGCTAGATTCTGGCTCCCAAATAACCAGCAAAAATCAGGAGTAGGGTCATGGCTCTAGGGACAGAGTACCTGCCTCATAAGTGCAAGCCTCTAGTACTGCCAAAAAAAAAAATCTGGATTGAAACCCTGAGCCAGTTGCGGTAGCTTCCGGTGCCACTCTGCCTGCTAGACCCCGCCTTCCTTATTGCGATATTCTGTTAGAAGATGAAGGACACATTGACCAGTGCAGACTCTCAAAGTGGGGAGAGGCCTGGGGTATATCTCAGCCCCCACCACTTGAAGTCAAGGTCTGCCTGTTTCATAAAGTAGGGAGATGAGTGTTAGGACTATTCAATCCTAACCGCCCCAGTTCCCTGAGAACAAAATCATCAGCCTTCAGGTGGAAGTGATTTTATCTAATCACAGCAAGAAGTATCAGAAAGAGAAGGCTGAGATAAACCTAGGCAAGATAGGAGGAGGAAGGAGATGAATCTGGCTATGGGCTGACTGCTTAGGCCTTTGAGTTTGCATTCTGTCTGGTTCCAAACTCTGCCACATCCCTCTGCCTCTTCTTCACTTTACACCCTGACTAGACTAAGGGCTCCTCAGAGATATGAAGATGGATGATGTCTTGCCCCATATTGCAACAGGCTGGGAAAGGGAATTACAGTGCTTTTCCCTCTTACCCCGTGACGCCACAGCAGTTGGTTTCCAAACCAATCCTAAGGTAGGACCACTGCACACTTGACCCGTCACCTTTCCCCAGACTGTCTTGATGGAATTTCAGATTCCTGTGCAACTGCCATAACTCTGCAGCCTTCAGAGTTCCCAGAGGCAAATGTAGTTTTACCACATGAAAATCCAGGGGGGAGGTTCCAGACTTAGCTAGGGGTTCATTGGGGTTCATCACAGAAGACCTTTTCTTACCTCAAACTGTCCATGGGGTTGTAGCAATCTGGACTGGTAGTTGCTATTCTTGTAGGTGAAGAGATAGGGGCTCTCCTGTAGAGAAAAGTAACATACTATGTCACCATCCAGAACTTTCTATCCCTTAATAAATAGGGCTAGCTGTTTGGTTATAGCTTCAGAAGATTGGGAACATTTATTTTATCCTTTCAGTGTTAACCAAACCATTCCTGGCCCTTCTCTGAGCTGTCATTGAAGGAGCTCATGCTTACTTTGAAATGGCCCATTTTCCAGTCAACATCTCTAGTTCTCCCTACCTTGGAGATTGGTTCGTGCTACCAGGCTCACATTCTCATGTTTGTCTCTCTCCATCCCCCTGCCCCCCACACACCCTCACCATTCTCAGCCCGGCCCCTCCTCTTCTCTGAGGTAAAGGAAACATTTGAAAATAGCATCCAGGACACCCCATCGGAAGCCAAGTGGGCCGTGACTTCACTCCTGAGGCTTGCATAGGTGTGGAGGGAATCCTAGCCCACAAGCACTAACCCGAGGGCAGCCACACAGGCAGAAGAACTACCCACACCTGTCAGGAGCTAACATCAGCTCCTGTCTGGGCACAGTGCAGGTGACCTCACCCCTCCCTTCCTGCAGCCCAGTTCCACGTACCCGAGAGGGACACTTCATGGGCTTGCTCTCTGCTGTATGGAACGGCTTGTGCCCTGCTGGCTCCATCTAGAAAAGAAAGTGACCCCTAAATCAGAGACCCTGGCACGCAGGCCAGCCCTCCAAGCCCCTCCGAGGAAGCTCCGAGTTTAACCCCTGCATGGTCAGCATCAGGGCCACCTGGAGGCTCATGGGAAATACATACATACTTCCATGGGGTCCCACACCCACCCAGCCGGACACTCAGGCCAGAGGCAGCGCTGCCTGTTCATGCACAAGTATACTGCTGACTGTCGCTGGAAGGGAGCAATCGGTGGGTTCAGGATGTCAAAGGCACTTCCTAGCCCCTTCCTCTTGATAGCACGGGGGGATACACTGAACACCAGGTTGAGGGGGTGGTGTGGCAGCTAGCAAGGGGACACACTAGTATCCTGCATCCAACCAGACATCTTGTAACAGTTCACACAGCTTCGCGATCACCCAGAGCAAGTTTTCCTGGTCAGTGTCTGTTCCGGCTCCTTGCTACCTACCTGTCCGAGGCTACCTTGCTGACTTCGTTTCCCAAAGAGAGAAAAGCAGATACAGAGAGGAAGAGCAACCCCATGACCTGTGTGTAGAGCCCCTGGTCCACCTGCTTCTTGTAGCCTGACCCACACATATGCAATCCTCTGGATCAGTCATTCACTCAGTTTCACACGGGCCTCTGTTAGGGGCCCTTATGGAGCAAGGACCAGTCTTTAATTAGGTGGCAAAGATGCAGGAACATAGAACGCAGTCGTCTTCAACCCAGACAGCCAGGATCCCTAGTAATTTAGGTACAGACTCTGAAAGAGGTCACAGTTTAAACCACTACCACAGCCAGTCTCTGGTAGATCCTACCTGTAACCCTAGATACTCAAGAGTGAGATTGAAGGATCATCTCTTTTTTGGGGGGGGGCGGTTGGGGCTTGAACTTGGCCTGAGCACTGTCCCTGAGCTCTTCAGCTCAAGGCTACCACTCTAGCCTTGAGCCAAACCTCACTTCCCATTTTCTAGGGGTTAATTGGAGATAAGAGACAGGTTCTTTTGTGCCCGGGCTGGCTTTGAACCTTGATCCTCAGATCTCAGCTAGGATTACAGGCATGAGCCACCGCGTCTGGCTTGAAGGGTCATGGTTTGAAAGCTGTCTGGTCAAGAAAGTCCATGAGACTGCTGTCTCCAGTTAACTACTACAAAGCCAGAAAGGGCTCACATGGTAGATTACCAGTCTTAAGTGAAAATGCCACAGATGTCCAGACCTTGAATACTGGCCTTCACAAATAAAACAGCCATGCACATGCACACACACACACACACACACACACACACACACACACACACACACACGAATAACCACAAAGTCTGCTTAATAATATAGGCAAATGGTGATCAGGAAAGCAAGAAACGAGCAAAATATAAGCTTAGGCAAAAGCGTTATAGAAAAAGCAATAGCAGCCAATGAAGAATTAAGGAGAGATTTCTAACTTCTTGGTTACTCTGAAATGCCCAAGATACATCTGTAAAAGCTTCAGAAGAAAATAAGAGGAGGCGTGATCTCAGGTCAGCCCTGCTGCTGGCCATCCTAAGGAGCTGACAGGAATGACTACCCTGTCTCAGCCCTCTGGAAATACTGAGCTAGGAAGGAACTTTACCCCGTTCAGGGCTGGCTCTAGTTGAATGGAAGGAGAGTCAGATAAGGAGGTTTAATGATCACATTTGGAGAGGGAGTGGTGGACCTGGAGCTCTGGGGTTCAGTTTTATTCTGATGGTGGCCACTCTGAGAAATGGAAAGTTCAGCTCAGGTCATTCAGGGCTTCTCACAAAGGGTGTGTTCAGTGGGCCCGGGTAGATGGCCAAGTATTGATTTGTATTGCTTTTCTTTTTCCTTTTCACGATCATCTAAGAAGTTTTGTTAGGAATAAGAGACTCTGGAAGGAATGAATCAAAGAGAACCTGTTTTTCAAGAATCTCAAAGAAAGAAAATGTATAGGTTTGCCCACTAAAAACTTCTGGGAATCTCATCCAAGAGCCAGGCATAGTATCTCATGCCTATAATCCCAGTTATACAGGAGGCAGAAATATGATGATGGCAGCTGGAGGTCACCCAAGCCCAAACCTTAGCAAGATATAACCTTAAGAAATAAAAAATTAAAAAAGCCTTGATATAGTTACTTAGGAGGCAGATTGCAATAGGAGAATGAGGTTGAGATCTAAAGATGGAGGTTCAAAGCTAGCCCAGCCAGGTAAGTCAGCAAGACCTTATCTCCAATTAACAACCAAAAGCCCAGTGGTTCTGGCACCTGGCCCAGGACTCTGCTGTAGGTGTTGAAAGGGCCCAGGGCTCAGCTCCCTCAATACTATTTCTATTTGAGAGTTCCCGGAATTTACACAGGAGGCAACAGAAAAGGCTTAGAGCACTGTCTCAAATACAAAGTCCTCTTGGCTCAGTACAGGGGCACAAGCATCAGGGATGGTGGTGGTGATAATACAACTGGAAAGGTTCCACATCTGTCCTGGGCTATAGCTGGGGCAGGAGGGCAAGTGCTGATGTGGTCTGAGCCCAGGACACACCTGTGTCCCAGGGTAGCATTCCTGACAGAGTAGGCTCTGGTACCTGTGCTCACAGCAGCTCTGCTCTTCCCTCCTTGTCCCCTGCCTAGGAGAAGTGCCCTTGCCAGGCCCCATGTGGCCTAGAACAGGTCTTAGGTAAGCCCAACACAATGAAACTGGAGTTCCTACCCTCCCTGTGCCCCTATGGGACCATGATGAATGAGGCGGGGGATGTGGAAGAGTCCAAAGGCCCTTTGCATTGTCACAAGCCTTCTGAGGTTGGCTGAGGTTGGCATGTGGAGAAAATGTGACCCACCTCAACAAGCAAACGTAGGATTGGAAGCAGAATGAAGTTTCCTGACTCCTTGCCCAGTGCCCCTGGCCCTAACCTGGCCACATATCTATTCTGATCACTCATGGATAGATTTAGGCCTGCAGGAGCCTTAGGTTTGAGCAGGAACTCTGAATTTGAGCAGGGCTGTGGGTAGCTGGCATTTTGCCAGTGAGAAAACTAGGAAGTGACAGATTTTTGGGGACTCCTTCCTCCTTTCTTGGTTGCAGGAGTCTGGGGGAACGTATGAGGGAAATGTGAGCTTGGTGGTTGCTGCACAGGTCTGGAGAGAGTGGGGTAACCCCTCCCCTAGGACAGCCACCACCACTTCCTTGAAAGCCTTGTGACAGTTGCTGGACACCAGCTCATTGGCCTTGAAAGCGAGACCTCCTGTTTGCCTCTGAGTACCTGCTGTTCCTGACCCTTTGAGTAGACTTAAGGACCCTGTGCCTGTGACAGAGTTTGGGGCCATCACGCAGCAGCTCTCTCCAATGCCAAAACACCCAATGGCAAGATGAAGTACAAGAGAGAGACAGAGGCCAGCCCTTCTTCAAGCATGTCCTCACCGCCTGCTGTTCAGTGTCACTGACTCTCCAGGAAGTACACTGTACTTCCTCTCAGGCAGGATCTGCCTCCCTCCTGCACCATTTGAGCAATATGCTCTGCTTACAAAGTCCTCCCGCCACACACCTTCAAGCCACTTAGATCCCATCTTTCAGGCTTCCCCTGACCTCCTTGGCTCCCAGCACAAGGCAGGATTGAAGGTGCCCTTTGTTGGTGGGGGAAAGATGATGGAAGGGCACAGAGGTATGGTTGAGCTGGGATGAGCAGCTTTCTTCCCCTAAAAGAGAGTGGTGGGAGGGCAATCCCTACCAGAGGAGTGGGGTCCTTTCTCTGCCCCATGGGAGACTGGTCACAAAGTGGTTTTCTAGGGAATGAGTCCACCTAAGGCTCTAACTCATTAATCAGCATCCCTGGCCAAGACAGCAAGTATCTTCTCCAAGGGACAGCCTTAGTGCCACTCGGGCTTGTGAGCCTGAGCCTGCGCCTGCCCTGCCTGCCCTGCCCTCACCCTCCACCAGGAGCCTAAATGCAGCTGTTCGTGTGCTTAGCATAGCACACGAAGAGAAGAGACGGAGAGAAATGTTTCTAATCTGAGCCAAAAGAAAAACAAATTTCTATCATTGCAATTCTAAAAACAGAACCACTTGCATGGGGTGGGGGTGGCAGTGGCAAAGAGAGGTCTCTGTCTGGTGCCTTTTATTCACAGATCAATCCCGGAGGCCTTGGCCGTGCTCATCACAGACCCAGAACACATGTTGAATCCTTGCTCTGGGTCAGGGGTGAGATGCACATTGGATGGCAGGGGTGAGGGTGGGAGGTTTGAGGTTTGAGTACAGCAGAAGGGAGACCCTGAGTCCATGTGTCTGTGAGGTCGGGTTTTGTCACAATGGCTCCAGACATCAGCCCCAGCCTTTAAACCTGCATGATGCTGCCTTAGGGCCAAGAAAGCTGGACAGGGATGGATGAGAAGCCAGAGGTAGGGATAGGACTCCCCTGTGGCTGTCACTGTAAGATCAGGAGGTCACACTGCTAAAGGGTTGAGCTGGGCTGGCACCCTTGTCCTTCCTCAGTGCCCTGGGACCAGCAGTACTGTGACACCATCACCTTTCCTCTGTGGGCCATCCATTAGGCTGGTGCAATCCCCATCCCCACCACTTACCATGCTGTTCCAAAGGCTCAGGGCAAGCACAGTGGGGTCCTGGGGCAGGGGCCCCTCCTGGAAGAGAAAGCAGTAAGAGGATCCCATGTTTTGTCCCCAAGGAGGTGACAGCTCCTACACTGCTGCATCCCCTGACTTGGAGCTGGGTGGCCTTGATCCGTCCAGCTCTGTCCTCACCAATAATGGCAAAGGGTTAGGGTTCAGAGGTCAGGGTTAGCAGGAATAGGCCAAATGATGAATTGCTCTGTATTGTCATGGGGTCCCTAAAACTAAACTCAAGAACAGGTATCAGGAAAGCAGCTGGGGTGTGGTCTGTGTAAGATGGTGAAAGAGGAATGGGTGCTAACTTTCCTCCTCCTCCTCTTCCTAAAAGCAGGGTTTCAAATATTGTGAAAGTCCAACAGGCAGGAGCTAGGACTCGGAGCAATTGTTCCCTGACGTTGGACGGCTTAGTGGCTGTGGAGAGACAGCTCAGCAGATACAGACCCCACCTCCATAGCACTACGATCATGGTGACTGCCCAGGGAACAGCAGATGCAAACTCCCTCCCTTCAGGGAAGGACGTATTGATGTGCACAGAGAAAAGGGAGAGCAGGGACCCTTGGAAGCAGCATCTTGAAAAGTCACAGCAGCTAAGCAGAGTGAGTACTTCCACACTGCCAAGGCACTGCTGACTTCTTCCTGTGCGTTGGCTCACGGGATCCTGACAACCACCCTTGATCAAGTGACTATTCATAACAGCATTCATGTTATGGATGTGGAACCATGACACAGAGCGGTCAGACCACTTGCCCAAGGTCACACGGCTGGTCAGTTTCAGAACCAAGCATTAGCTAGAGCCAGGGAAGCTGGTCTGAACTCCTGCTCTTCACCTGGGGGCTGGAATTGCCTCACGTGACTATGCAACCTCATGGAGAAACTGCGTAATATTATAGCCTCGCACTGATGCTCAGTAAGGCTTGTGTGGGCTGGGCCTTCTGTGAAGGTGAGAGACCTGGCAGAGGGAGGTGGGAGCGGAAATGTAGCCCAGGCCCCCACCCATGCTTCCATTCCCACCCTCAACGCCTGCCGCAGCCCACTTACTGATGGTGGCAACATTTCGTAGAAGAAAGGCTGGAAAACCACAGCAAAGGACTCCTGATCGCTGAACCTGCTGGAGGCTAGGAGGCTTTCCCAGGTTTCCTGAGGAAAAAGGTGGAGGAGCTGAAAGCCCCTAGTTTAGAACACGTAATTGGGCATAATCATGCAGCACTCCAAGCTAGTCCTTGCCTCATATTTCTGCACATCTGGGTTGGGTTCTCACATCCAGGAATCCCAGAGTCCTACAGAGCATTCTCTGGAAGCTCAGGCAGGCTATAGAAGTCTCGCTTGCCCCTTATACCCCATGCTTTCCTTCGGGGCTAACTCTGCAGTGGCTTGTCCTATGCACCACTCAATGTGCTGTCATTTGCAAAGCAAGAGAAATGTCACACAACTTCGCTCTCAACAAAGCGTCATGTTAACACCTGCCAGTGGGCACCGTGCTTTGAATTGCTCGCCCATGAGCACACATCTGCTCTCTTAGGTCAGTGGCAGTGCCCAGCTGCTTTGCCTGCAGGCTGAGGTCTGGGGCACAGGCACTGCTTGGGTCAAAACAGCTCGCCAGCTACAGATGGTGGTCGAAACAGTAATGACAAAAGATATTTTGGAATGAGTGTATAAAAGCTCTTCCCTCTCTGTCACATGGTATGTCAACAGTCTCCATTCCACCCACTATATAAATATAATATAGATATATATCATATATATCTCCACAGGGATATAGACTCACCTTGGGAAAAGCAGCTAAGAGTAGTGCTGACCTGAATCCTGACTTGAGCTGGAGGAGTCCTACCTGAGCGCATTTGACATTGTGCCTGCCATTCCTGTTCAACAAAGCATCCACTCCATGAGCCGGCTGGCACAGAGGTGGCTCACCTGATAGGACCACTGCATGATGACCTTGGTCAGCTTTGGAGACTTCTCTGGGCAACCACAGGGCTCTGGTGGGGGACCACTGCAGGCCAAATGAACAAGGAATAAAGGAGCTGGGTGGTGGACATCCAAACTACCTACAGTGGAAGAGGGCCTGGGCGCCTGGGGTTCTGAGGGCCCACAGGGGTGGGGAAGGGAGAAGCTGGAACCTTAAGGGGTGCAGGAGAAGGCAGGAGGCAAATGTGGGGAAGGTGGAGCGATATCCCCAGAGCTCTGGTCCCTGGGCAGGGAGGATGGACTAAGATATTTATTTCTCTTCCTCATTCTCCCAGAAACCCACATTGCATCCTTCCTTCTTTCTATACTCTCTGCTCCTTTTCCTTTTCTGGAAATCCTTTCTTCCCACTCACTTTTCTCAGCTGTCTTTGCTTTGACCTTTTCCACATAAACTTCTATTGTAGGTTCAGACCCAGGATTAGAATTTTGAACCAAAAAAAATACAACTCCTTAGGAAAATTCTCAGAAATAGATGGGAGTTGAGTTCCAAGAAGTGGCAAGATATTTAAGCTCACTTATTTTTTTTTCCTACTCAATTTCTACAAGTAATATTTCTTGGCTTAAAGTGCTTTGCCATATCAGTTCTGTTTTGAACCCTCAAATCACTTGGCAGGAAAGGTCCTCTGACATTGACATTGTGTCAATCAGACTGAATAGTTCATCGTTTAATGCGGGCCCTCTAAACCAACTCCCCCTTCCCCAACTCTCACTCAGAACTGTGGAAGCTCACACATGCTACAGAACCTCTCCTGCCTCCTATGCTTCCAGCTCCTCATGGGATTCATGCATGCGCACAGCAGGCAGAGACTGGTGTTATTCTAGTTCCCTTCTTACCTGAGCCCAGTCCCCTGATGCCAGTGAGACACAGCTGCAACCTCAGAGAGATCCACCAGGTTCACAAATGCTTTGGGAACCTAGAAGGACACATGTGTAAGAAGGTGAGGAGCTTGGAATGTGGCTTAGTGGTAGAGTGCTTGCCTAGCATGTATGAAGCCCTGGGTTCGATTCCTCAGTACCACACACAGAAAAGCCAGGAGTGGCACTGTGGCTCAAGGGGTAGATTGCTAGCCTTGTGCAAAAGAAGCTCAGGGACAGTGCCAAGGCCCTGAGTTCAAGCATCAGGACTGGAAAAAAAAAAAGAATAAGGGATGAGTGTCTGTCCAGACACTTTTGGAAACCCCACTGTGAGCCATGTTTGGGGTCCAGCAGAACATAGGGGCTGCCCCTTTAATGGGTCAGCTTTGCTCCATGTTGGCTCAAAGCCATCACTGCCACAGCTGTGTATTGCAGAAAAGCACCTGTCACCTTCCTTCTGGTGGGCAGGGCACGTCCTCTCTGGTCTGTGAGGACCACAAGCTCCCCTGTCTCCATGGGGACCACAGACCTCAGGAACTCAGGGAAGGTGCAAGGCACAGCCCTGTCCCTGGGCTGTCAGAACCTACAGTTTCACCTTGCTCATTCTAGAAAGAGGCTCTGCAGGTTCTCAAGCTTTCTGGAAATACCAGACTCTGTAAATAGCAGGGCCACTGAATCAGAAATGTGCTTTGCAAGAGGGACATTAGCTACCCAGATGAATTTCAGAAGGGCAAGAAGATAGGGGTCCTCAGAGCATTTCCTGTCCTGAGGGTTTTGGGGTCCCTCACTGAAGTCTGTTTTCTCCACTCTGGGAGAGGGTCCTTGAAAGTGAACCAGCCCACAAAAGGGGGATGTGAGGTTACATGAGGAAATGAAGCCAAGGTCCCACGGGGCTGGGGGCATGGCCTTACCTCTTGCTGCAAGTATTCCAGGGTCCGGGCCAGCCTTTCCATGTCATTCTTCACATCCCTTTCCTGTGAGAGGACAACCAGGCTGAGTGAGGGGGGCAGAAGGGGGAGCTGGGGTCCAGGTGCCCAGTCTCAGGTAGGCTGGCCCCATATAATGGAGACTCTTGTCCCCCACAACTGGTGTGTACTTCTTGGAGCTTCCTTGTTTTGTTTGTTTGTTTGTGTTTGGTACATTTCCTGACTTCCCAAATCCATCACCCATCAGGAAAAAAAAAGTTAAACACATATCCTCCTCTAGGAGAGAGAACTCATGTCAAAAAAAAAAAAAAAAGAAAGAAAAAGAAAAAGGCAAACCCGAGGTTAGAGCAAGGTCAAACACACTTGTTGTGGTCGACACCATATTGAGGGGTGGGAGATTCACTCCCAAAGGCTGAAGAAATTTCTTTTATTCAAAGAAAATCAGGTCTTAAGAAGGAAAATAGAACCAATGCCAGATTTAAGACTTTCGATGAGCCTCAAAACTTCCATGGGGGTACAGATTTAACCTCCCTGATCGGAAATGGTCAGGACCAGATATCAGAGTTTCAGATGTTGAAGGTTTTTTTCCTTTATATTTTCAAATATTTGTTAAAAATAATAGGAAGTGGGGCTTGGCTCAAGGGTAGGGCAGTAGCCTTGAGCTGAAGAGCTCAGGGACAGTGCCCAGGCCGAGTTCAAGTCCCATGACCCACAAATAAATAAATTAATTAATTAATAAAAATAAAAACTATTCAAATAATAGTTTTGAATTTTGGAACATTTTAGATTTCAGATGAGGAGTATTCAACCTGTAATATTCACCCTGTTCCTGCCATCTTCGTCCTGAGTAAGAGAAAAGTTCCCAGGGTGGGACATGAGAGGGTCTTATCTGAGTACAGAAACACATCTGCCACTCACTCAACACACAGCCCCCCTCCCTTGCAAGTAATGAAAATACACAATGAGAACACTGCAAAATCCAACTGGGGTTTACAGTTACAACGTGAAAATAAATAAATAAAACCCTACAAGGAGATAGGTTTCTAAATTGCCTGCAGACTGGTTGCCTCTGAATTGACAAGAAGACAAAGAAGGTGGAGAAGCTGCTGTTTCCTGCACTGACAGGACTCTCTTGACAGCTGTCAATCACCAAGTGGGGACTTCACACAAAGGTCCGCCCACTGCCCTCCAGCATGCTGTATGGGAAGAAATGCCAAGCCCTCATCTTTCTGTTGTTTGTGCTGCTTTGGTGTCAGGCTGACCCCTGGGAGGTCAGTCCAGCCAAGTGTGTTGTGATGGATGGCGATAGAGCTTCTTCCATCTGAGTCTCCCCAGTGTGATCCTGAGTATTCCATGTTCCTCCTGCAGAGTCCTGGAAGTCAGTCTAGAAACATCCTTGCTGCCTGCATGTTCCACGAGCAGGACATTCATTGTCCTTAGGTTTGGGGACATCCTTCCCCTTCCTGGTTGTCCCCTGAGTGCTATTCTGGCTGGTTTAGCTATGGAGGGAGTTTAAATTTCACCCACAGGACCATCAGCTGTCCCTGTATCTCAGTAAAGACATCATGTTCCTATAAAAACACCATTGTCAATCAGGCTCTGGTGGCTCATGGCTATAATTCTAGGTGCTCAGGAGGTGAGATCAGAGAATGGAGGTTTGAAGCCAGCCCAGGCAGAAAAATCCATAATCTTGTCTCCAATTAAGCAGCCAAAAGTAGGGAGGGTAGCTATGGATCAAGTGGCATGTGTTTCAAGAGCCCCACTCTTGAGACGGGGAAAAAAAAGTCAAGAGAAAGCACAAGGCCCTGAGTTCCAACATACAACAACAACAACAAAGGAACAAAACAAAACAAAAAATCACTTCTGTAAGGTCATACATAACATAATCTTCTTTTGTCCCAAGACAGGAAAAGGCAAAATAGCTTATTTCTTTCAATGAATATCAACTCTCAGTTTCAAAAGAACGTTATCAAGCATGTGCGGGAGACCAGACTTAACTTTTTCTTATTAGTTATTTCCTTGTAATTTATTCTAAGGAAGATGATTACTGAGTTAAAATCTGAATACTTTCCAGTTTCTTGAGTCATACTGTGAGAGCGCCCTTCCAAGCGCTGACACCTGCTTCCGATGGCACTGGAATGAATACTGTGAATGCGTGTTGTTTTTTGTTTTTGAATTAGGCTTGCACTCTTCATTTTTATTCTGAGTTTTGATTTCACTCATCAATGAAACTAGATTTCAACCACAGACAATAAGCAAGCCTCCTGACCCTGAAGGCATCTAGAGTCACTACAAATCACAGTACCATTTTCCTTAGAAGACCAGACAATACAACTGCATGGCAGGCAGTTCAGATTACACCTCTATGATTTTGATGTTAAGAACCCCTAAAGAATGAGTGGGGATTAAGTCTGTGTCCACTCTTCACGAGAGAAGCTCAAAGTTCTCAGGGGCAGAGAAGTCTAGGTCTGTGGAAGCACAACAATTTGACATTTCTTTTCAATGAGAAAAGGTCACATGACTTTCAGAAGATGATCAACATGAGACAGAAGACAGAACTACAAAGTCCAATGGAGACCTGTGCCCTAGGCAGCGCTGCCTGTGGCCCCTAGCTCTGCAAAACACATGTGGACAGCTACTGAAGGAAAAATAGCACTTGAGATCTGCTTTGAGAACTATCAAAATCAAGAACTTCCCCAGCAAAAGAATAACTGAGGTGCCAAAGGCTTGGTAGTCTGTGCAAAAGGAAAATCAAGATGGGCAGGGCAAAGGGCAACAAAGGGAGGAGGTGAGTGGATGCTAGCCAGCATTTCTACACCGAGCTAAATGACTATAGCAATCAGACAGTGGCCTAGAGCACTTTAGAAACTAGGAGTGAGGCAGGATACTTGTGTCATATGTTTGCAATCCATTGGAAGTATTAGGTTCTTTTTTTAAATTTTTTTTGCCAGTCCTAGGCCTTGAACTCAGGCCTGAGCACTGTCCTTGGGCTTTCTCAAGGATAGAACTCTACCACTTGAGCTACAGCACCACTTCCAGCCTTTTTTCTATGTGGTTCTGAGGAATCGAACCTGGGTCTTTATGCATGTTAGGCAAGTACTCTACCACTAGGCCAAACTCCCTGCCCAAGTATTAGGTTCTAAACATGAATAAACTCAGTCCTATGTGCCTATATGAGCAGATCTTGAGGGAGCTTTAGATATTGACAAAAAAAACTGTTAAGTTTGACAAACCATGTGCTGTAATTGGTATGGCTATCCTCAAGCACTGGAGGGGGGGATGTAAATGAGTTGAGCTAGTTTTTGAAGGGCAATCCAATAGACCCTCTTAAAACTTCAAGTGGTGGAATAAGGTGACACATGGCTATAATCCCAGCACTTGATGATTTCGGATAGGAAGATCTTGAATGTTTGAGGCCAGCCCAACCAATGAGTGAGTTCAAAACCAGACTGGACTATATAGTGAGACTCCCCCTCCCATTTGGGAGGGAAGGAAAGAAGGAAGGAAGGAAGGAACGAAGGAACGAAGGAAGGAAGGTGCTTATAATCCTAGCTAATCAAGAGGCTAAGATCTGAGGATTTTGGTTTGAAGCTAGCCCATGCAGGAAAACGCATGAGATTCTTCAAGTGAAGCTGTGGCTCAAGTGGTAGAGAACTAGCTTTCAACCAAAAAGCTCAGGGATCCAAGCACGATGGCTCACACCTACAATCCTAGCTACTCATCAGTCTGAGATGTGAAGATTGCAGGTCAAAGCCAGCACAGGCACTAAAGTTAATTAACCACCAGAAAACCGGAAGTGACTCTGTCTACCACAGAGGTAGGGTGGTAGCCTGGAGCTGAAGAATTCAAAGACAACACCCAGGCCCAGAGGCCAAGTCCCACAACTGACAAAAAAAAAAAAAAGAAAGAAAGCTCAAGGATATTGTTCAGGCCCTGAGTTCAGGACCCAGGAGTGACATCAAAATAATAATAATAATAATAATAATAATAATAATAATAATAAATAATACTATCTATTCTGGACACTTGTTTTCTAATTATGTTTATTATGACTCACAGAATGAGATGTGTATCACATCACAATCCAGCACATATATGCCTATAGAAAAGACAGTACGTTCACGCACAGGTATAATGGATGGATCAATGATTGATTGAGTGGATATAGAAAAAAAGCAGTGATGTCCAAATGTCTATTTGAATGCTTCAATCCATAAATGCATAAATTCACTTACTAATGTTAATATAGAAATGACCAAAAGAGGGGAGCTATGTGCATTTCACGTGGCATTGGTAAGCCCAGACCCCTTCATTATCTAGAGGCTACGCCTACAGAAGATTTGGTCAGGGAAAGGGGATTGCTAGCAGCACTCTTCCAGGGTTCCAGGTACTAAAAGAAAAGGCGTTCTGATAGCTCGCTAATTCTCAGGTTGAGCATGGGCCAGCTACAGGAAGGCCATGCAAGAGTCCATGCAGCAAGAGAAAATTAGCTTAATAAACTTGTCCTGTGCCTGTGCCATGGCCTGATGGAGGCCCTGGGAGGGTGACTGGAGGACAGTGACCAGCCATGAGATTGTCATAAATAGCAGAGACAACTCTGTGGCAACCAGCCTTCAAAGTCCTGAAAAACAGTCTGCGTACTCTTTGTGTCACGATGGCCTAGCTTCCTCAGCTAACCTTCATACTGTCATCTGATCAGAACCTAGCTGGCTTTCCATGAAGAGCAAAAATGACTAAGATAGCTGGTTTTATGCTAAGTATATTTTGCCACAATAAAATAGGAGAAAAATAAAACAAGTGCAAAACACCAATTCATGTATGTTTTCTCGAGCATCGATCTCCCCACCTATACATCCACCCACTCATCCATCTACCCTGATTTTCAGCTCCAGCTCAGGGGTAGGAATCTGATGGGTTGAGCTCACTCCCTCTGCCCCCAGCATTTGTAATCTCCGAGATGCCCAGCCCACAGTTACCTGCTGAATAGAAGGGCACAGATAACACCGGCTTGCATTACTGAAGAACACATTAATGAGTTTCCAGTCATGTTGAAAGTCAAGTTGCTAAGGAGCAATCACATTATGAAAAAGAGAGAGAGAGGGAGAGAGAGAGACAGATAATGTAAGACCTTAAACCAAAAGAACATCCTCCTTTTCACATCTTTCCATTCTTACCTGCTTAATCCAATAATTCCATCTCTAAAAACTTGTTTGAAGGAAATAAGAACACATACAAGATTTGGCTACAATGAATGATACTTTGTTTATAAGAATGAAATCATGGAAACAACATAAATATCTAAAATGGGGTATTGCTGGGTAAATTATGGAGCATTCACAAACTGAAACACTATAGAGGAATTTAAATGATACTGGACATGTAATATTGCCATAGAATACAATATTGAGAAAAGTAGGTGATAAACTCTATCTACATCTACTAACTTCTCTGGTTTTAAAAAACAATTACAGGTACATATACTTAGAAAAACATGGCAGGAAATACATGCCAAGTTCTTAATAGCAATTATGTTTGCATGTTAAGGATGATTTTAATATTCTTTTTGTTTATCTGTCTTCAATATTCCCCTGTAATAAATGTGTTGCTTGTGTATCCAAAACCAAACTTCTGTTTCATGTTTTGAGGCTGCACAGTGTGGCTGAGGAAAACTGGGCTATGAATTAGGTGCTTCAGATCTTAGACCTAACCTAGCTGTGTGAACTTGGCTGCCTAATCGTGTGACTTCTTCATATTTCAGTTTCTTCCTCTTTAAAATAATATGGTTGAATTCAGGACCTGTTTTTTGTAATACTAATACTATTCTTATTATTTTCCCATATAGTCTAGAATTCTCCCACTGGAGGAAGACCAAGGCTTCGTGGCAAAGCTACACTGGCCACTGGCCCTATGGCTTTGAATGGCCTTCACTTTAATATCTTAACTTCTTAATGCACACATGGTTGGCTGAGACAGAGACTTCCTGGAGCCAGTTTGGTGTGAGACTTGCTTTGATTTGATACTTGTCCATGAGAAAAACACAAACGTTCAGAGGATGCTTATTACAAAATCTCATGTTATTGGGCAAAGAGCATCTGATCTATTCAGAAAAGGATAACAAGGTAACCACATTAAAAGCCAAAATTAATTAATATGATCATCACAGTAGTAATCACCACTGGTGACTTTTACTGAGCACCCACCCTGTGCCTGCCATGTCCAACAGCATATTTAATCCTCTCTCAAGCCAATGCGGCAGGAGCTCTCAATGTCCCCATTTCATAAACAGGCCAATCAAAGGAGGCTGGCAGAAGCTGAGTATTTTACCCAGCATCATATGCTACAAGCGCAAAGTACAGAATGAGCACTGTAGCCGGCCTCCTTCTGGTACACAACCACCAGCCTATGTGGGAAATCATTTAATCCATTCTCTCACAGAGCCCACTGGAAACTATTCAGAATAGAAACATCACCCTTTTCACCAATGACCTTCTGAGACTCACAGCAGAAAGGACATTTTCCGAAAGCCCAGATCACATATGACTGTCTCATGACAAGACAGCATTGGGTCCAGTGTCATGTGGTGTTTTAGGGCTGGTGGCACACACAGACAGTTCATCTAGCTGAGTTAGAGGTGCTCTTACCCGGTTCTCTTTCAAGCTTCTTACGAGTTCTTCAGCCTGAATCCATAAGTCTCTGTGCACAGAGAAGAGAAAGAAAAATCTGTAAAATATAATTATTGAACTGCTGGGCACGGTGGATCACGCCTGTAATCCTAGATACTCAGGAGGCTGAGATTTGAGGAACAAAGTCCAAAGTCAGCCCAGGCACTGAAGTCCATGAGATTCTTATCTCCAATTAACCACCAGAAAACTGGAAGTGGCACTGTGGCTCTAAGGGTAGGGCTGTAGTCTTGAGCTGAAGAGCTCAGGGACAATGCCCAGGCCCAGAGTTCAAGTCCTATGACTGACAAAAAAAAATGTGGCACATAGCACCAGTGGCTCATGCCTATAACCCTAGCTAGTTAGGAGGCCTAGAGCTGAGGACTGTGGTTCACAGCCAGCCCAGTCAAAAAAGTCTATGAGACTCTTGTCTCTAATTAACCACCAAAAAGCTGAAGGTGGAGGGATGGCTCAAGTGGTAGAGTTCTAACCTTGAGGATAAAAGCCCAGGGTCAGTGCCTAGGCTCTGAGGTCAAACCCAGGATTGGCACACTGGCACACACACACACATGCACGCACATGTGCACATGCACGAGCAAACACACACACACACACACACACACACACAAATGTGGCCCATCAGGAAGACTGAAATGAACACAGGGAAAGTACTGTCTTTGATTTAATAAAGACTGTTATTTTTAAAGCCTTTTAAACCTTTGCCAGGCCACCAAACCTTCCTGCCTTCATGGATGATCACACACAACCCAGAGAGAGACAGGAAAGGACTTACTCAGCACTGCCCTTCCCAGGAGCGCACACAGGCCTGAGGACAGCAGGGTTGAAATGCTTGATGATATCTGAGAGGACTGAAGAGACAGAGCAGGAGGTCACCTTGGAGCACAGCTCGGCCCGGGGGTGACCCCAGAGTTTCTACCCTCTTCAAGCTGCAGCCTCCACATCCTGCCTCGGACTTTGAGGTCACCTCTGCAGCAGGCTCTGAAGAGAATGAAACTACAAGCCCCATGCTAAGTGCTCCCCATGTATTCTCCCACTGACTCCTTGGTAAGGAACATAGAGCAATACCGTTTCTGATTTATGAAGGGGAAACTGAGACAGAGAAACTAAGCAAGCCACCCAAACTCTCCTATCTGACAGAGGCCACTGGGACTTGAACCAGAGTTCTGGGATGTCAAAACCTTCACTGACTGGGCTGCCTTCCAGTCCCTCTTTCCTCTGAAGAATGACAGAGAGGCGGGAAAGCTTGGGGAACACACAGAGAGCACGTCCCAGAGCTGACAGCCAGAGGACGGCTAAAAATAGTGCTGTCAGGTTTAGTTATGTCTTGCTCCCTAGAGAGAAGAGGGCAGAGTAGGGAGGAGGCGCTCTAGGGAGGAATGCCATCACCTCCTTTCCCTTCTCTCTTTCTTTTTGTCCCCATCCAGAAGTGCCCGGGGCCTTCATAGGAGCTGAATTCTGAAGGTAGCCTGAGAGGGGCTCCCGTTAGGAAGGGGATGGACTCTGTAGGGAGCAGGCAGGGACAGAGTGGGAGAGACAAGCTAGAAATCAGGAGACCAGTCTCCAGGCCTTGTCCTCTTGGGAATCACCTCACAGTGTGTGATTTGGTTTTCTCATCCTTCACCCAGACTGACACTCTCCTTTCTTCTCCCTGCCAGCCAGGCTGTGGGAGGAGTCATGTGTGCACATTAGAAAGTGGAAAAACTCTGAGCACAAAATGTTTAAAAAGCCATGCCAAGGACAGTACATATGTATGTCTCGAGAGCCCTGGCCCTCATGTAAGGATTACTTGCAAAGACCAATGACAAAACGTGAACATCTGGTGGGATGAGAGAATCTTTGTGAATTGCTCTGCAGATTAAAAATATTCATAGAACACTACATCACTGCAATCAAATTCAGCCCTAGAATAAATTCCTTAGCCATTTTATCTGCTGCGTTGTTGCTGTTTTCACTACCTCTCTTGGGGGGCTCCCTAGCCGCAGTGGGGTTGAGTCAATGGTCTCTGTGCCTTGTGGCCTATGCCTATAATCCTAGCAATTTGAGAAGCTGAGGATGGAAGATCAGAATTTGAGGGCAACTGGCACTACAGAGAAAAGATCTGGTCTTAAAAACTAAAACAACAACAAAAAAGACCAGAGGGTAAGGTTGTACATCTGGACCATTTTGGTTCCCAGGGAGACTGCCACTTCCTGAACACATACTCTTTAGGAAAGACCACGTATCTCCACAACTCTTCACTTTCCCACTTGCAAAATGGATGTGATGGGGAAAGGCATAGCTAAGAGCGGGGGTGTCTAAAGTGCTGGAGAGCTATTAGAGTTCTGGGATGGTCAGAGGCCAGCCCTGTAATAAACTGCACATGCTTGGATGTCTCTTGAGCATCTTCTCTAGGCAGATGAGCTGCTTTATCTGCCTGCTAGCCACGTGTCCATTCTTTCCTTTTCTTCCCCCAGGCTTGTGAGGGTCACTGGCATGACAGAGAATCCTCCTCTGAGGTCTTTGTGTCAAGATCTGCCCTCCCTGTTGCCTTTGCTGCTCCTGCTGCCTCTCTGGCAGCGGGATTCCTAGATGCCAAAAGAGAGGTAGTCAGACTTTGCTAAGTGCCTGGGGCAGAGGGGACACTAGAGACAAAGTGAGAAATCAGGAAAATGGCAGCTATCCTGGTGGCTTCCGGATCTAAACTACATCCCTTCTTCCCAGACATCCCCAAATGAACCACTTCCTTTCTTTTCTCCTTCCATGTAAGATCAATGTGGCCAAGGGTGGGTTCAGCACCTCCATAATGGGTCTTCTCTTTTGGAACCCTTTGACTCTTTCCAGAGGATCCAGCCAGCATGAGAGTCAACACTGTCTTCACCTGTACATCAGGTGACAAGAGGGCTCAGGCAGCAGGCCTCTAACCTTCCCTGCTGGAGCACAAGCTCTGAACGAGCCAGAACCTAATTCATTCCTGTCATTCCCAGAAGCCTTATCCTTCCCAGGCCCTGCATGTGCCGTCAGTTCCCAGGCTGGCCTGACAGGTCAGCAGCCACCTCCCACGTTCATCACTCCAGGAAAGTGTCAGCTCTGCCGAGCATTCACATTGCTGGTGGCATCTTCCTCCTCCAATTATGCCATGTCAGGTGGCTTCTCCTGCTCCTGCGTTGTGGAGTACTGGGCATAGGAGATGCTAACTTCCCACAGGACTAACTTGCTGTCATTAAGGGACTTGAGGATTTAGGGTGATTTAATAGAAAACTAGGTAACTAATAGTCTACTCATAAGCACATTTATAGGTAGAAAGGTCAGCATGTTAACCATAATTATCTCTGGAATTATAGTAGAATTATAATTGGCTTTTATTTCTTCTATTTTCCTCTACCAAAGTGATATGTTTAATGTTACAAATGATGGAGACATTGCAACATGAAGCTGACTGCACATTTGACTTGCCCTTCTCCCCCATCTGTGGGCAGGAATAGTGAACTAAGACATTTTCCAAAAGGGGAACATCAGTCTTAAGACTCTGGCTGGGTCACCCGGCCTAGCCAGTCCCTAACCCCCTCATCTCCCACACCCCTTCTTCTTAACCCAATGCTTCTTGGCTTCTCTGTGCTCAGAGATCTTTGCACACCTTTCTCACATTCTCCCTTCAGGGTGTGTGACCTTCCATCATCCCTGGATCCCTTACCTTCCCCCTCAGAATGACTTTCCCTTTCCTAGGCTTGAGTGACAATAAAAACATCTTTGTTCATGACATCGTTGCTCTGCCAGAAGAATAGAAACAATCTGGAATTGGGCCATGAAAACCAGGACTCACCTGTTACCATTCCCATGCATGTCTGCCACCAGTTCTCTGTCCTGTAGGGAGAAGCAAGTATCAGACAATAGCCATCATCCTTTCCTTTGGTTTCTGTGGGCTATTGCCTGGCAAGCTATGTTTCCCATGGCTCTGGCTCTAGGAATATTTTTCCTGGAGTGAGGCACCTCTCAAAAGCAACAGAGCAGCCAAAATGGGGTAAAGAACTCCCTCTGAATCCCCTTCCCCAACTGTCTAGTCTGATCTAGTAATAGAAGGGATACTGATCTTTGTGCACAATGATCCTGGTCCAAATACTACAAGGTTCTCCAAGAACAGACGGGTTTTGGGTGGGAATAGGAGGCAGGAATTTCATCTTTTTAGCTGCTTCCACTTCTTCCTAATTTTCCCTGAGAAGCTATAAGGGAGTACTGGGTTTAGAGACCAGAGGTTGGTTCTGGTCCCTGCTCTCTTTCCTGTTCTTAGCTGAGTTTAAAGCAAGGCCCCTAAACTCTCTGATCTTTGATTTCCCCACCAGTCAGGCAAAGAGAATTAGATGAGGGTAAGTAAGGGACACCTTTTGGTTGGCTCTGTGTCCCAGGACAGGTAGCTTTCAGGATTCTCCAGGCTGGCCACCTCAGGGTCTGCAGGCTAGAAGAAACACTGGATGAGAACAAGCCAGCTCTATGATGTGACTCTGCTCTGTCTGTCAGAGCACCGTGCCTGCCAGGGAGAGGAAACTTCGGGATCCAGAGAAGGGCTGAGTCTACCTTCCACAAATAGAAACATGCCAGCTTTTCCATCAAGCCTCTGAGGACTGGAAAGCATGAATGTGAGCCTCAGAAAGTAGATGTAAATGCATTGTAGTCATATTACATTTTACCTAGCACCAAAGGGTTGTTTTATGGTCACTTTCCATGATAAAAAATTTACTTGGATGTCTCTTCACTAACCAGAGCCTAAGAGCTCCAAAGGCAGAAATTATCATCTGGTTTGTACTTGACGGTATTTCTTGGACTTAGAACAGTGCTTGATAAATTGTAACACTCAATGTTTGTTGACTATACATTTCCTGAAGAAAATAAGTGTTTTTTTAAAATTCTCCCCTTGAGGCTGGGAGTTTGGCCTAGTGGTAGAGTGCTTCCCTAGCATTCACGAAGAACTGAATTTGATTCCTTGGTACCACATACATAGAAAAAAGCTGGAAGTGATGCTGTGGCTCTAATGGGAGAGCACTAGCCTTGAGAAAGCCCAGGGACAGTGCTCAGGCCCTGAGTTCAAGCCCCAGGACTGGCAAAAAAAAAAAATCTCCCCTTGAGCTGGGTGCATGTGGCTCACTCAGGTAATCCTAGCTACTTAGCAGGCTGAGGATTGTGGTTCAAAGCCAACCCTGGGCATGAAAATCCATTAGACACTTTTCTCCAATTAACCACCAGAAAATGGCACAAAGTGGCATGCACTGTGGCTCAAAGTGGTAGAGTGCCAGCCTTGAGCTGAAGAGCTCAGGGACAGGGTCCAGGCCAAGGGTTCAAGCTCCACAACTGACAAAACAAACAAACAAACAAACAAACAAACAAAAACAAAATGGGCCAGGAGTTTAGCCTACTGGTAGAGTGCTTGCCTAGCCTGCATGAAGGCCCGGGTTCAATTCCTCAGTACCAAGCACATAGAAAAAGGCGGAAGTGGTGCTGAGGCTCAAGTGGTAGAGCTCTAGCCTTGAGAAAGCCCAAGGACAGTGCTCAGGCCCTGAGCTCAAGCCCAAGACTGGCAAAACAATAACAACAAACCCTTGATAAAACAATGGGCAGCATAGGTCACTTTCTTTTGGAAATGTCCTAATTATAAGCAGTAAGAATCCCTCACCCCTTCAGCCCATACACAGGGGTTATTTCTTGATAAGCATTAGAAATGCCTTGTTCTGTTCCTGGGCTATAGAAAGTGCTCAGCAAATATGAACTCTCTTAGGTTAGGTAGGTTAGGTAGGTTAGGTAGGTAGGAGGTGGCCTCTTGGACATCCTGTGACTGGCCAGAGGGGGTGTTGTTCACTAGGTTGAGCTGATAGTTGTCCAAGGGACCCAGGACTCATCTCATTAAAAAAAAAAAATACGGTGTGTGGTGGCTCACGCCTGTAATCTTAGCTACTTAGGAGGCTAAGACCTGAGGATCATGTTTCAAAGCCAGCCCAGGCAAGAAAGTTCGTGAGACTCTTATCTCCAATTAATCACCAGAAAACCGGAAGTGATGCTGAAGCTCAAGTGGTAGAACGCTAGCCTTGAACTGAAGAGCTCAGGGACAGTGCCCAGGGCCAGAGTTCAAGCCCCATGATGGACAAGTGAAAAAAACCCCAAAACCCTGCTAGATGGCACAAACACTTATTTGAAGTTTCCCAAGAGGTTTAACAGTGTAGAAAGCTAACTCTGTGAAGATTTCCCTGCTCAAAGTGGAAGACACTGAGTCCTCCAGGGAGTAGATGGCATCTGCAGACCCTAGAATGTCATAGACATGCAGGCTCAGCCACATCAACTTGCCACCTATGTTAAGAGGCTCCTGTTCCCATCATTCCAATGGTGCACCTTTCTTTCCTTTCTTCCGATCAACACACAATCACACCCAGAATAGAGCAAGGATGGAAAAGCGCTGCCCTCAGTTGCTACTGGGTCTAAGGCCATTTCCAAGACCTTCTCAGCCTTCCCTCTGCCTTAATGGACTTCTCTAATTCATGCTCTTCATAGTTGCTCAATGAACACAGAAGGTTCTGAATCTGTGCTTGAATCTTTACCTGCTGTTTAAGCACAGTTGGCATTCATAAATTTGCTGGAGACAATGCCAGAAGGGCTAAGTGTCCCATGCAAGTTCCAAGATGGACAGTATTTGAAAAGAGATGGATGCAAGCCCAGGGTTTCCAGGGCACTGGATCAGCTGGCATTGCATTGGACAAGTGGGTTGGGCTTGAGAGAGAGGAGTTGTAGCTGGCAGAATGCAGGCTGCAAGTAGGCAGGGAATGAGAGAAGCAGGGTTGGGCGATCTGTCTATTCTTGCTTAGGAGTGGGAAGGCACTAGACAGATCTAGCACAGAGCAAGGAGCAGGAACTTGGCAATGAAACATTCTGCTTAGCTCTTTCATGGGGACCTGAGGGATTGCTGAGCTTTGCCAAACCCAGGGGAGGTGAGAGGTGAGACGCAAGGTCTATTGGGAAATTCTGATGTTCCCCACTCTCCAGTCCTCTCCTCCCCAGAACTGCCTTTCTCTAATGCCCCTTTCTTTTCTCTCTGCATTGCTTTCTTTCTCCTTTACTTCATCATACTACTTGAACAGCAAACACATGGAAAGATATCTAACCATGAGGAAATGCAAATCGAAGGTCTGTGATATCACCTCATACTCATTACAGTGGCTACTATTAAAGAAACAATAGCAACAAAAAAGAAAAACAGAGAGAAAAGTAGATAAAATCTCCATGTATTGTTGGTGGGAATATGAAATGGAGCCACCACTATAAGAATATGCCAGTGTCTCAAAATATTAAAAAGAGAATTAGTATGTAATCCAGCCATTCTTCTTCTGGATGTATTTCTAAAAGAATTGAAATCAGGGTCTTTAAGGAAGAGATATCTGTATATTTGTATTCTTAACAACATCATTTGCAACAACCAAAAGATAGAAGCAAAGCCAGGCAGGTACCAGTGATTCACACCTGTAATCCTAACTACTCAGTAAGCTGAGATCTGAGGATCACAGTTCATAGCCAGCCTGGGCACAAAAGTCCTTGAAATGCTTATCTCCAATTAACCACCAGAAAACCAGAAGTGGCACTGTGGCTCAAGGGGTAGAGCCACAGCCTTAAACTAAAGAGCTCAGTGCCAGCACCCAGGCCCAGAGTTCAAGCCCCACAAATGACCAAAAAAAAAATTGAAGCAACCCAAATGTTCATTGATGAATAAATAGATAAAAAAATATGGCATCTAAAAACATTATGCTGAATATAATACGCAAAGCATAAGAAAAAAATACAAATACCTAATGCATTTATATGAGTTCTGTGGGGTAGTTACACTCATAGGAATGGAAAACAAAGTGGTGGTGTACAGGTGCTAGGGAAAGGGAGAATGAGTTTCTGTGACAGGTGGAGAGTTTCAGGGATTAAAAAATTGTTTTTTCATTTATGCTGTGTTAGTACTGGGACTTAAATTTAGAGCTTATTCTTTGTTTTTTTGCTCAAGGATGGCACTCTACCACCTGAATCACAATTTCACTTCTGATGCTTTGCTGGTTAATTAGAGCTAAGAGTCTTACAGACTCTTTATCTAACCATGATCTCAGATCTCAGCTCTCATATCTCAGATCTGAGCCTCCTGAGTAGCTAGGATTACAGGCCTGAGACACTAGCACCTGGCTTGAATTCATATTTTAAAATTTTATATGGTAAATTTTAACTATTAATCATTTTTTACCACAACTATAAATTTTTTTTGGCAGTTGTGGGGCTTGAACTCAGGACCTGGCGTTGTCCCTGAGCCTCTTTGTGTTCAAAGCTAACTCTCTACCACTTCACCCACAGCACCACTTCCAGTTTTGGTTTTTGGTTTTTTTTGCCAGTCCTGGGCTTGAGCTCAGGGCCTGAGCACTGTCCTTGGACTTTCTCAAGGCTAGAGCTCTACCACTTGAGCACCACTTCTGGCTTTTTTCTATGTATGTGGTACTGAGGAATTGAACCCAGGTCTTCGTGCATGCTAGGCAAGCACTCTACCACTAGGCCAAACTCCCAGCCACCACTTCCAGTTTTTGAGCAGTTTATTGGATAGAAGAGTCTCACAGGGACTTTTCTGCCTGGGCTAGCTTTGAGTCAAGATCCTCAGATCTCAGCCCTTGAGTAGCTAGGATTATGGGCATGAGCCACCAGCGCCCAGCTCACAATTATAAATTTCAAAAAGCTATGATCAATGCATTAAAAAAATCCCTATAAAGTGGCACTGTGTCTCAAGGGGTAGGGTAGTAACCTTGAGCTGAAGAGCTCAGGGACAATGCCTAGGCCCAGAGTTCAAGTCCTATAACTGACCAAAAAAAAATCCTTATAAAACATGTAAGAAATGTTCTTTATTTTCAAATAGAAAGTTTAAAAGATTGCTCCAAAAATTCTGGACCATACTTGATTTATCAGTAGATTTAACTGATTCATAAAAAACTCTAAAAGTTTCCCCATCATGCTGATAGTCTTAAATTTTCAGAACCTCTTAGATTTTAGGATATTTTTCCACTCATAATGCTAACTCCCCCAACACAGTCTATATGATCTCACTAGTACTAAGCTGTTTTAAATACTCACTGTGTCCAGGTTGCCAATGTCTACATTGCCAATGGCTGCCACAAGTTTAATGTCGGAAGGCCTCAAAGAATGGACTGTGAAGACAAGAAGCCACATGGCAAGGTCAGAGCTGCATTCCTCACAGTGCAGCCAAGGAGACCATATGGGGGACATGGGGCAGACTCCCCATCCCTCAGCCTGTGTAGAACTGCTGGATTCCATCTGTTGTTTTAGGAGTGGAAAACTAAACCAGGATCCATGCTGGGAAGAGGCTGTTATCTCACTATGGTTTCAACACAGGTGTTCCAAGGTAGGTCGTGCGCAGTCCCCCCTTTTGCTCTCTCTGCTAGGGGCCTTTGGTCTACCCTGCACTTTCTTCTACCCTATGGATCTGCATCGCTAGGCCACCATTAGGGAGAGGACAACTGATTAAAATTAGAATCACAATCACATGGCTATGCAACAGTTAACCTTAGCTGGGAGAGTGCCAAAGGATAGCACTCAAAGTCTGTGGTCACACAGTACATCCGATGGAATTTGTGTGCAGATGATACACATTGATGTCTCCTTGATCCACTTGAGTGACTCTGTAATGAAGTCTCCCTAGAAACCAAACTGGCCATACACACCCCAATCTTATGGTGGGGGCATCTAAATGTAAATCTCTTAAAGTTGCTATTTTCTGAAAAGTATGTCAAGTTTGTATTCTACCTTATAGGTACTGTGGTTTGAACTCCATATTTTGTGCTTGCTTGGTAGGCACTCTACCATTTGAGTTATGCTCTAGCTCTACTTCATTTTTATATAAAAGTACAGTCAGAAAAGCAAATTGAACTGGAAACCCTGATGGTGTTAGCAGAATATAAGCAGACAGAATGCTTCAAGCACAACCAGCCATTTAACATGATAGAGTCAGTGAAGAAGGACAGCTCAGTAGTAGCATTCACAGCATAGAAAGATTGGGCAAAGCTAACCCATAATGAGTATCCAGAATAGCCACTGTGGCTGCATTACAGGAATGAGGAAGTTATGTGACCAACCAAGTTCCAACCCAGGACATCGCCCATCTACAAAGAATCAAAACCCTCAGTACGCGCCCACAATGGGGCCATGTTGGTTTTTTCCAGTATGCTGTGTTGATGCTACCCCTCCACAGAAACAATTGAGGAGAAACAGAGCTGATGTGAAGAACTGGGGTGAGGAAAAAAGGAGAAATGAATGAACAAAAGATATGAGGAATAAGGTCAAAGCATCTGCTGGCCACTTCCCAGAGAATATTCTGGGCCTCTCTCGTTCATAGCTTGTAAGCACATACCTGACTTAGAAGGCACATTCAGTCCTAACTTCTTTGGATTGCAGGGATTTAAGAAACTCTTCAGGGTCTGCAAATGAAACCAAACAGCCAAAACATCAATCACTTTGCATGGATGTCTTTTAGCTTCTGAACACTTGAAGTAGGCTCAAAATTATAAAGCAATACTGGATAAGACTAGCCCATCATGGGAGAAAAATGGCTGGCAGGGCCATGGCTGCACCGTGTTGGTTCTATCCCTCCATAAAAATAAGAAGTTTCTAGTCACATTATCCCAACCTCCACACTCAATCTCTTGGTGAGAGAGGACACAGGACTGTGATTTTAGCAGATATCTGAGGACATCTTTATGGATGGAGAAGGACGGTAGATGATGGAGAATAAACGTCGACTGCTGGAGCGATTTAAAGTTTTGGAGATCGATCGTAATGTTGGTCTTACAGCCATGTGAATGCCCTTAAATAGTCTCTGAATTATGCACTCAGATACAGTTAAGATGTTATATATATTTTTCCCCAGTAAAAAATGAGAGAACTAAGAGGGCCAGGCACATCCAAGACCAAATCAGTTCTATGCTACATTTATTTGTATTAGCCACGTTTCTTCTCCTGTTTTGCTTATTTCCTCAAAGACAAGTATATAAGGTGTTATGCTTATTCGCTGCTGAAAAGTGAGAGAAAATGGAAACGGAGTGACTCTCGTGTTGCCTTCAGGCTGGACGATACAGTCCCCTGCTGAGAGTTGAGAAGGGATGTGGTGACTTACTGGATAATCTTGAGATCAAGACTCCCAGGCCACCCCCTCAGGTGGCTCCTCAGAATCCAGCATTGCTTCTAACTATGACATGCAAAGCTTTGGGCAGGCAGATAATGTGCTTTTCCCACCCAAAACTGAGAGTGGAAGGGGAAATTCTATACCAGAGAAAAACATGTAATAAATGAAGGGCCAACCACATCTCGCCCTCACAAGTTAATTTCCTTTGAATTACTGATTACAGTAAGAGATACAGCATTTTCTCCCAGCCTATCTCTTGGAAGTTCTGGGAAGACCTCACCCAGACGCTTCAGATAACTCACATCTGCTTCAAGATTCACGGAGATAACACACATACATTTATAATGCTTTCTGAACACTTCTGGGAACTACCCACACAGTCGTGGGGATGGGGATCCCCCAAATTCCAGTACTCTCTGCCAGGCAGCCAACTCTTCTTCTAAGAAAGTTACTCAACTGGTCTCCAGGAGAAGACTACCACCAAAGGGAACCATTCAGACAAAATCTTCCACCAACACAAAGCTCTTACCTCTGACCATAGCTGACCTTCCAATGTGTTTGTCCCTAGAGGGGTATAAGTTTGTGTAGTTCCTACAAACAAACAAACAAATAACAAAACAGTTCAGGTATTTTTAGCTGGAATTAATTCCTACTCAAATCTGTGGTCTTTCTGCTCTTCCTCCTAGCCCTGTCTATATGCCCAGCACAGACTCCATCCCTCTATGTGTCATCGTTTGGGACAATGTGCTTGCAGTAGTATCAGAATCCCCAGGTTAAAATGCTGAAGTGTTGGCCTCTGAGAGGGGGCAGTTACACTGAATCACTGGTGGCCTGCCATCACAGATTATCTTATCATTGTTTTATTTACTTATTTATTTTTCTACCTGGGGCTTGAACTCTGGGCCTCAATACTGCCCAGGAGCTTCTTTATGCTCAAGGTGAGCACTCTGCCACTTAAGCTACAGGGCCACTTCCAGCTTTTTCTAGTAGTCTTGTTGAGATAAGAGTCTCTTGGCTTTTCCCGCCTGGGCTGGATTTGAACCATGATTCTCAGATCTCAGCCTCTTGAGTAGCTAAAATTATAGGCCTGATCCACCAGAGTCTGGCTGCTTAGTTATGGTTTTTTTTAGCAAGAGGCAGAACCTCAGGGAGGTAATGTTGAAAGGCTATGGTTGTTTTTGTCTTGGATCCAGGACAAAACAAGGAAGCCAAAGGACATCAAGAAGAGTCTGAAGGATTATTTATTTATTTTGGTGCTGTTGGGGACTAGATCTAGGGGCTCACACATGCTAACACATGCTGGACAAGCACTTTCTCATTGAGCCTTGTCCTCAGTCCCAGATTATATGTTCATAAAGTGCTAGTTGTGGGACTTCTAGAAGCGATAGCTATGCTAAATATCCAGACAAGAGGCTGGGTTGAGGGGTCCTTCTGAATATTAAGCAAAAAGGAAGAAAAAAGCTGGGTTCTGGTGGTTCCCTCCTGAAATCCTAGCTATTCAGGAGGCTGAGAACTGAGGATCATAGTTCAAAGCCAGCCTGGGCAGGAAAGTCTATGAGATTCTTATCTTCCAATTTAAAAAAAATAGAAAAAAGTTGGAAGTATAGCTGTGGCTCAAGTGGAAGAGTGTTATCCTTGAGAAAAGGAATCTCAGGGTGCTGAGTTCAAGCCCCAGGACTGGCACAAAATAAAAGGGGATGGGGAGGGCAGGTAGAGAAACACAAACCTGATCTTGGTCCCAGCTTCCTTTTGACCTGCTCCTCAAAACTTACATTATTATTGTTGTTATTGTTATGCTGGTCCTGGGGCTTGAACTCATAGCCTGGGTGTTATCCCTAAGTTTTTATGCTCAAGGCTAGAACTCTACCACTTGAGCCCCATCTCCACTTCAGCTTTTTGGTGGTAAAAACAGTGATAAGTCTCACAAATTTTAGTCTGAAAGACTGGAATCCTCAAATCTAGCTTTCTTAGTAGTTAAGCCACGAGTGTCTGGCTGAAACTTTTTGTTTTTTATTTATTTATTTTTGTCAGTCATGGGACTTGAACTCTGGACTTGGGCGTTGTCCCTGAGCTTTTCAGCTAAAGGCTACCACCCTACTCCCTATAATAAATGGGATTCATTTTAAGTGTACTATTTGGGTACATTATATATATATATATATATATATATATATATATGTGTGTGTGTGTGTGTGTGTGTGTGTGTGTGTAAAGATATGTACATATATATCCAAGTAGTAAATTTAACAGGACTCTAAATAAATAAAGGAAGCCAAAAAATAAAGAAAAATTGCTGGGTGTGGTGGCTCATGCCTGTAATCCTAGCTACTCAGGAGGATGAGATCTGAGGATCAAGGTTCAAGGCCAACAGGCACAAAGACTCTTATCTTCAATTAACCAATAGAAATGGGAAGTGGGGGGTAGGCAGTAACCTTGAGCTGAAGAGCTCAGGGATAATACGTAGGCCCAGAGATAGGGCAGTAGCCTTGAGTTGAAGAGCTCAGGGACAGCACCCAAGCTCAGAGTTCAAGCCCCATGACTGAAAAAAAAAAATCACTCTAAGTGTCTTTACTTCCACATTCAAATGTGATTTCATCTGCTCTTCAGGCATAACTTCTATTCCCTTGTAATCATTGTGCATGTCATTTTGTTTTCTGTAAGTTCCTTTCGATATTATACGCTAAAGACTCTTCAGATTGTTAGATTACTTTGCTACTTGATACATTTATGATCCTGATATGTGATTGACCATTTAGATTTTCTTTTACCTTTTCTCTGCCCAGGGCATACACTCCTTGTCAGAGATCGAACAGAACCCCTGAACAGCCTAATCTTTCCAAGAGAAGTCTGACTCTAAGGACACAGTTTGATTTCTTTCCTACCCCAGTCTTTTTCTGCAGATCTACTTTTTGAGCCTGAAAAGACTTTCACAAGGAGAAATAGTATATTTGCATTTCCTGCCCACTGTGAGCTGGGAACCAGTTCCATGCTGAAGTTTACACAGGAATGATAGCTCTAACCCCTCCAGATCTCAATGACCTTCTTGAAATTCCCAGAAGTCAGCTTTCTGGGCAGAAAGAACCCTGTGACCGGAAGACAGAGAGGGAAAGACAAGCCTAGAATTCTGGAAAAGGCTGGAACACAGGGCCTGGTAATAAAGGGCAGGAAAAGGGTGGCTGGGGTAGAAAACACAGACAGACAGGAGCTAGAAATATGGTGCCATGAACACTAGGTTGGTCTATGAGTAACAGAAGTTATCACCAATTCTTGAAAGAATGACTTTAAAGCCCATTTTTTGATGGTTATCATTGTGGGAGTAGCAGACTGACTTACCAGGGCAGAAAGTTAGGATAGTCCTTCCAAGCCAGTAGAAAGATGCTACTACCATTTACATACATCTTCAATATGCCAGACATAGCCCTGAGCAATTACACAAAATAGTTCATTTGATCCTCACAGCAATTCTGTGAGACGAATACCACCATCTTCAGAGCTTCACAATAAACAAACAAAATAAAATTTATACAAAGAGGCAAAAGACCCAGAATAGCCAATACAACACTAAAGAACAATATTGGGTGACTGATATTACTTGGTTTCAAGACTTACAAAAGAAACTGCGGTATTAACAAAAGGCAAATAGATTAATGGAACAGAAGACAGAGCTGAGATAGACATGCACAAATACAGTCAACTTGACAGAGAAACAAAGGTAATACTGTGAAGAAAAGGAACCCTTTCAACAAATGGTATCAAAATGACTTGCCATGGATGTGTGTGTGTGTGTGTGTGTGTGTGCACGCGTGTGTGTGTAAAAGTCCCTTTTAGCACACAGATCAGGCTGAATTTAGCTTATTGACCCAAATTTGTCCACCAATCCCTGATCTCAACAGGTGTTAAATAGGGGTTATCCAGCTGACATGGGAGGGTAGGTGGCATCTCTGGTGACTAGCAGCAGTCTTTGCAGGGTGACTGGGGAACTAAACAGTTAAAAAAAAACTCTACATAAAAGAAGGTGAGAGAGAAAAGAGAAACACACACACAGAAACATAACCAGTCCAATATATTTAAACATAGCAGGGAAGGGGGAAAAAAGAAGCATAAATGATTTATGACCTCTCTTCAATATCTACAGTGAAAGGGCTGGCCTCATCTATGTAAGCCTCAAGTCTCGACTACATCCATGGGGAGAGGCTGTCCCTACTTAAAATACCTGGAGGCTACTTCAACAAGGGCTAAGGTGGGGATTATGGTGCACTTGAAACACCACAGACCAGGCAGAGATTAAAAGCTTATACACCATATGTTATGTCAGCCTTCCCAAGCCTTCATCTCTTCACCTATAAAGTATGGTTGGTCCTAAGCTGCCTCTTGCACTGTAAGGCTTTCACACAGGTAAACAGCAGCAGTGTCAGACACTTGCAAGGATGCAGTAACTAGAAACTATTGTTGTTACAACTTCAGCATCAGAGAGTTGATTAACATGATCACCTTGCAGATCTTTGCAGCCTCAGGATTCAGAGACTTCTCCGCATAGAGCTAAGTGCTCAGGAGTCTTCCTCTTTAACTTCATGATGTAAGTCGGCCATGAGCTTTACTCTGAGCTCCCACCGAATTCTATAGCTAGAATTTAAACTCAAAAGGCCCGTACTGAAAAACCCAGATGGAAATTTACAGCCCTTTGATCCTGTCTCCCACTGAGATATTTTCTCTGTTTCTTACCAGGTACATGGGGGGACAAATCAGTGCCTGTTCCCTCAGTTCTTGAGCAGCAGAAGTGATCAAAGCATTTGTACCATCACTGAGCTCAAGTCACAGGGTCCCAAGGAAACTTTTCCCCTTTGCAAAGTTGTTTCAACGTCAAGGTCATGGACCTATGAAGGACTTTGAGCTCTCTGAAAACCTCCCACGTTGGTTAAGTTCAGAAAGGGAAAAAAACATGTAATTTTCCATCCTGGTAGGAATAAAGGGAAAAAAAAAACACCTGTTTATGCTGAGGAACCTGTTGCCTGGAATCAGTCATCTGGGTTGGTCAGAACTGTGATCTCTAGAGTTTGAAGTTGACAAAAGGCCATTACAGCACCAGGCCTTGGCCAGCTACAGTCACATAAGCTCCTGCCTTGGGGACATACCTGCTAAATAATGGCTCCAGACCCGCCTTCTGCTCACTGGATTTCCAAAGATGCAGCTTAATTGGCCTGATTATGCTGAGCCTCACAGCTTTAGAAGCCCCTTGGATGGTATGATGTGCTTTGAGTTAAAATCCAATTCTACAAGGAAAACTTCTGTTGATTTACCCCCCACAGCTGGCCAGAGGTGGAAGAAGTCCTTTTATTGGCTGGATGAAAGCAGTGCATACTCCCCAATTTATAGATTTCTTGGTATTGTCCACTTATACTGTGCCCAGAATACAGTTTTTTCTACCTTTTATCCTCTCCTTGAACAAGGACAGCCATTTGCTGACTTATTCAAGCTATTAATCTTGACTTCCTCATCTATAAAATGGAGATTAGACGTGAGGATCAAAGGACAAGAGAGCGCCCTAGAAGCAGGAACTGCACACAGAAGAAGTCACCTGCCTCTTGGGATGAAAGGGCTAGTAGAAGATGGCCAAGAACAAGATGAGTGGACCTGAGGTCATGCCTCAGGGCACATTACATTCTTGGCCTCTTTGAAAAAGTGCAGTGTCCACATGGCAACCCTAGAGACAGGAGTCCCTTGGCATCACTGTAGGCACACAGAAGCCATTGGTCCTGGAGATCAAACCAGCTAAAGGAAGGGCAGGGGTGGAGCCTGCATTGCCACCCATTAAATGTAGAGCTGGGTAAGAAAGGGAAGGTCAGAGTCAGCAGCTGTTGCTCCCTGTGCCATCTTGGACTGCAAGCAGGTCCTCAGAGTGGCTGTTGCCTAGGGGGAGTGTCAGGCCCTATTCACCTGCAAGACCTACAGCTTGCTTCGGTGGCCTGTGAACAGGCACCAACTGTGCCCAGCTGTAGGAACTGAGTCAGAAAACCATGAGTCACGTCTGGCTACTGCTCCCACCTCAAAATTGCCAGCATTCTGGGTTGCACAGGTGTCTTTCTGTCTGGGGATGTTCAGGCAGTCCCATGCCCTGTTGGTGCCAGGTGACACCACCATCCCGAGTACCTCTCTGGAACTGCAGAGTTGGCCTGGAATATTTGTGTCTGAATTCGAGGGTTGATCTCAGCAGATGTCTGAGATAATCTGGTTTTCTGCTTCCATTTGCTGCCAACCAGAATGGTTAGCAAGCTCACCAAAGACCCCTGGAGGAAAGTACCAAGGAGAGGAGGGCCTTAGCCTCTCTCTGGCAACATGATCTTTTTGAAAGGAATGGACTAGAAGATTTACTCTGTGGACTCTAACCCTTAGGGGACAGCATATGAGAATGCTTTCCGTGGCCACATCTACATGATCAACATTTTCCATTTTACCTTCAGTCAATCCAGGTTTGCCATCAGATTAGCCAAAGAATGACTGAGGATTAACAATGTCTACTCTTCTATTTTTCCAATCCCGGGACTTGAATTCAGGGCGTGGACGTTGTCCCTGATCCTCTTTTTGCTCAAAGCTAGTGTTCTGTCAGCTTTTTCTGAGTTGTTTAGTGGAGATAAGAGTCTCACAGGATTTTCCTGCCCAGGCTGGTTTCAAAGTGTGATCCTCAGATCTCAACCTCTTCTATAGCTAGGATAATAGGCATGAGTCATCCATGCCTGGTATACAATATCGTAATCTTTCAGTAGACTCCACCACTAGTCTGAAGAGATGGTGGGAAACCCTCAAACTTCCAGTGTTTAAGTACCTCATGCCCCATGGCCATGGCCAAAGGGAGACAGCTCCACCCATTCCAGGCTCCAGAGACCTCTTCTATCAGTGTTTCCTGGGTCCCCACCCCGGGTGGAACACTGTAGACCTTGTACCATGGGGAGAGAAGCTGAGCTTGCAGAAGGAGGCATGTTCAAGTTCACCTGCTTTTGCCTCTGGCCCTGAATATTTCATGTCTACATACTTTTTCCCAACCTTTTCCTTGGGGAACTTGGAGGCAGAGCCACAGCCAGGGAGGGACAGCATGTCATGGTGAGATGAGCCAGTACCTCTGCCATGGGGGAAGTGGATCCTCTATGACCATCTTCAGCCCTCCCAGTGCTGCCACCCTGAGTCTGGTCTCCTCTATCAGGAAGTCCTCCCTGAGTGCAAGCTTTGCAACTATTATTCCTCCAGAGATGCAGCTTTCCTAGAGTCCAACCAACTCCCTACTGGGGAGTCTGGTGGAGCCTTTATGCAGAAGGTCTGAGGCTAAGTCTTCAGCACTGCCAAAGCCAAAACTTTCTGCTGGGCTTTTCCAGCCTTATCCCTTTTATGTCTGAAGCCTCAAACTCATCTTGCTCAAAACACCACTGGCGCCACACTACTCCCTTGCCAAGGGACTCCTCACAGCCTCCCACTTCCACTTCCCACTGCAACAAATCCAAAGTCTAGGCTTGCCCTGTGACCTCGCTTCAGTCATTCAGCTTCTTTCTATAGGGCACAGGTTTTGGAAAATGCTCAATAAAAGGCAAGGATTCTATCATCTTAGAAGTCTCTTTAAGCAAGGCCGGGAGTTTGGCCTAATGGTAGAGTGCTTGCCTAGCATGCATGAAGACCCGGGTTCAATTCCTTGGTGCCACATACTTAGAAAAAGCCAGAAGTGGTGCTGAGGCTCAAGTGGTAGAGTTCTAGCCTTGAGAAAAATCCAAGGACAGTGCTCAGGCCCTGAACTCAAGCCCAGGACTGGCAAAAAAAAAAAAAAAAAAAAAAGTCTCTTTAAGTAAACGGCACTGGTGGTCTCTAGTGTGCTGAGATCTTAGTGTCCTATGGTGTCCAGTTCCTCACCTCCTCTCTACCTGTCCTGTGCTCAGGACAGGCCTGGCAGGGCTCAGGAGCCCCCCTCCCCTTGCATACCCCCTCTTCCCCTCTGGATCTATTTTGACTTCACTGGCTTTGTAATGCCTCCCCGCCCTCATCCATCCCACAGTTCTCCAATTCCTGTTACTTCTATTACAGCTACTCACACCTATTTTGGCGCTTAATTCTTCTCCAGTGATTTTTTATGCCAATCTAGTCTTTCTCCCTAGAGGGTTTCTCATACTTGCTTTAGTATCTGCCACCCAGGCTCAGCCTAACTTGGATTTTTTTTTTTTTGACAGAAGCAAAAAATAAAATAAAATTGCAATCTGGTGAAAATGATAATTAACAATAAAGTCCTAAAAATCTACAAGACACAGGTGACATCCCAAGAAAGAAGAATCCTGAGCTGTGAGAGAGACAGAAAAAAAATCCCATACCTGTGTTAGTCTAGGGTGGGGCTGGTAATGGAGGGGGGAAGGGAAGGTTTGGCCTCAGAGTGTGACCAAAGCAGGTCTCCTCTTATAGCTTACTTGAAGGACGTAAGGCACCAGGGGGTCTCTAATTTTCCTTGCCATTTATTATTTACATAATATTTCTAGAAGGCCGGGAAGGACTCCCCCAACCCCAGGAAGAGAAGGGAAGCCAATCCCCAGGGAGAACCCTGAATTCTTTTAAAACAGGTGCTGACTCGCTTTCAGAAGTGAAAAGATTTTCTTTCCTCTCACACAGAGTTCACCAGGCTCCCACCCGGGGCTTGGCGTTGACAGACCTGTCATGGGTGCGTTACCAAGGCAACAAGTTTTTATTCACAGGCATGATAATCTCCTGGGAACTTCTGACCCATTCCAAGGAAATGAACTGCTAGCAAAATAAAATTTCATTTTATTAGCCGCAGTGATTTCTTGCCAACTTGCCTTTGCCAGTTGGGGTTTTGAGAGAGCATTGTTTTTGTTTTATACACTGAAATGTTGGAAGCTGGAATCTGTTTTTACATGTGTTATTTGCTGAGCCTGTTTTAAAGTTTAAACAGAAGTCCAATTTTGATTCTCTCTTCCCTTGAGCTTCTTCCCTTCTGTTACACAGAAGAGTGGCAAAGGCCCTGGCTCTGGACTGACATTCAGGACTAAATTCAAGCTCCTTTATGTATCTGGATGGCTTTGGCATGTTACTTCTTGGTTTCCTCATCTGTAAAATGGGAACAATGGCACTGTCTATCTTAACTGGGAACTGTAAAATATAGTCAGCCCGTTGTGTCTGTGTATCCAGGGAAATAATCAGCTGTGGATCACAAACATTTGAAAGGTGGATGAGTGAAGAGAGGAAGGAGGGAACACGGTCACAAAATTCAATGCATTAAAAAAAATGAGGAAAGAGGGATGGTTGAGAGGGTTGGGGAGAATGATGAAAGGGGTGGCATTGTATTCACACACTGCTTTGTTGAGTGGCAATTCCTTTGTATACCTACTTAAGGATAATTTTTTTTAAATGTGGAAAAAATTGCATCTGTATTGAACAAAGTACTGTTTTTTGACATTATTCCCTAAAAATGACATCCTATATAGACTTTATATAGTATTGACTCTATTGTGGATTTAAAGCACCTACAAATGAATTAAAACATACTGGAGGATGATGTGACTGTACATAAACACTATGTGACCCAAACACCACAGGGGCTAAGAGTCCTGGAACTCCTCGCGCACTGACATAGGGACAGCTGTACAGAAGTGTTCAGCACCGCGAGTCAAACACGATGACTTTGGTTTGAAGTTACTCTTAAAGGGTAACGCCATCAAAGCCTATGAGTGAAAATCCATATTTTCTCTGAAGATGGTCACCTTCATTCTGTACCTCAAAGAACCTGACAAAATTTTCAAAATGTCTGAGCAGCAACAAGGTATCCTGCCAAGCACCAGGGACTCACAGCTGTATCCCTAGCTACTCAGGAGGCTAAGATCGGAGAAGATACCAATTCAAAGCCAGCCTGGGCAGGAAAGGCCACAAGACTATCTCCAGTTAACCACAAAAGGCCAGAAGTAGAGCTGTGGTTCAAGTGGTAGAATGCTAGCCTTGAACACAAAAGGTTAAGGGACAGTGCACAGCTCAGAGTTCAAGCCCTAGGACCAATAAAATAAAACAAAAAACAAGATATTCATGAGCAACAATTAGCAGGAAAAAATAAATAAAGCAGAAACAAAACCAAACTTTGAATACTGAAATTATCCACCAAAAATGGCCTAGTGATAGAGTGCTTGCCTAGCATGCACAAAGGCCCAGGTTCGATTCCTTGGTACCACATACATAGAAAAAAGCCGGATGCAGGGCTGTGGTTCAAATGGTAGAGCTCTAGCCTTGAGAAAGCCCAAAGACAGTGCTCAGGCTCTGAGTTCAAGCCCCATGACTGGCAAACAAAAAATGATAAAAACTGATGTTTATTTTTAAATCTATACCTGAAGTGTTACAGGAAGCAGAAATTCTATTTAAAATTATGAATCTGTAGAACTGGTGCTGTAGTTCAGATGATAGAGTGCTAGCCTTGAGCTGAAGAGCTCAAGCTTAGAGTTCAAACCCCAGGACCACATATATATACGAATCGGGTAAAGAGCTAAATGTAAATTGAAGTTGAAAATGGTTAAAAGTTTTCAAAATTTCCAATAATTAACTTTAATGGCAAATGATGGGTACATACCTGTAATTCCAGCACTTGGGAGGGAGAAGCAGGATAATCCTAAATTTGAGGCAAGCCTGAGCTACATCGGAAAATCCTGTCTTAAAAATACCAACCAGGTCAGGAGTTTGGCCTAGTGGTAGAGTGCTTGCCTAGCATGCACAAAGACCCAAGTTCGATTCCTTGGTATCACATTCACAGAAAAAAGCTAGAAGTGGTGTTGCAGCAAGTGGTAGAGCTCTAGCCTTGAGAAAAATCCAAGGACAGTGCTCAGGCCTGGAGCTCAAGTCCAGGACTGACAAAAAAAAAAAAATACCAACCAATCAGGCTCATGCCTGTAATCCTAGCTACTCAGAAGGCTGAGAACTGAGGATGGTGTTTCAAAGCTAGCTGGGGTAGGACTTCCTTTGAGACTCTTATCTCCAATTACCTACCAAAAAAAGCCAGAAGTTGAGCTATGACTCATGTGAGTGAGTGCAGGCCTTGAGCACTAAAGCTCAGGGACAATGCCCAAGCCTAGGATCAAGCTCCAGGATTCAGGATGTGTGTGTGTATGTGTGTATAAAGAGCCCAGAGCTAATGGCCTACCATAATCTTAACTGCTTAGGAGACTGAGATCAGGAGGATTGAGAATCCAAGCCAGCCTGGACAGAAAATCAGCCAGATTCTACATCAATGGAAGAAGCCAGACACAGTGGTACATACCTGTCACCCCAGCTATAGAAGCAAGAAGAAAGCAGAGAATAGGCAGACTGAAATCCAGGCAGGAAGTAAGACCTATTGCTAAAATAACCAATTCTAAAAATGACTAGAAAGCATGAAGCCCTGAGCTCATGCTCCAGTACTGCCAAAAATATTATAATAAGATACTAAACTTTCTTTGTAATCAAATAAATTAAAATACTCTCACCTGTGTTTTTGCAAAAATTATAAAGACTGAATATACATTCCTGGTCAAGCTATGGAAGACACACACCTTTTTTTGTTTTTGGTTGGTCATGGGGCTTGAACTCGGCCTGGGAGCTGTCTCTGAGCTCTTCAGCTCAAAGCTACCTCCCTATCTTTGAGCCAAGCCCCACTTCCAATTTTCTAGAGGTTAATTGGAGATAAGAGTCTCAGGTCCTTTTGTGCCTGGGATGGTTTTGAACCTTGATCCTTAAATCTCAGCCTCCTGAGTAGCTAGGATTACTGGCATGAGCTACTGCACCCCGACAATACACACCTTTTGAATGCAAGCATATTCATATTGTCGGCAGAAAGGAAAATGGTACAATCCTTATGCAAGGAAATTTAGTTCACCCTTCCATCCACGAATCCCACCCTGGGTTAGAAATTTTTCCTAAACTACATATCTAATAACATGAGCTAGTCATGTGCACATCATTGCTCATGACTGCATTTTTGGAATACGAAATTATTAGAAACAACCCCAACTCCCACAATAGCAGTAAAATATATGCGGGAAAAATGGAATGTGCTATAGTTGGGAACAAATGAAGCTCTCTGAACTTAGTGTAACCTCAGAAAGTATAGTTACACGGGAAAAAATAAATACATGAAAAGTATAATTATCTTTTAAGATACAGAAAAATAAGAATACCCATTTTAATAAGAGGCATGAAACCCTAGAGGGATGGTAGAAATGTAGAATAAAATTGCAAAGGGAATGATGGCTCAGTTCATCTTTTCATATGATTTTGACCTCTGAGCCATGTTGATACTTTACATGCTTAAAAAGGAGAGTATAACCTACAGCTAATGCTAAGCTGAATATAAACCATCTCAACTTCATCATCATAACACAGAGAAAATAAAAGACTTTAAAAAAAAGAATTACTCCAAATGATTTCAAACATTATATTCTAATTCTACACGGCTAAGAAGGCTATATATTAAAGACACATGAACAACAAAGAAATACTGAACTACATTTGTTGATGGTGTTATTTTCATAGCTATTCCATGTCGCAAAGAATCAGATTTGCACTGTGGAAGAAAGATGGCAAAAAGATGAAATGTCAGATACTAGTAACTAGTTCATGCCTGGAATCCTAGCTTCTCAGGAGGCTAAAATGTGAGAAATATGGTTCAAAGCCAGCCCAGGCAGAAACATCCATGAGACTGTAACCTTCAATTAAACAGCAAATTGCCAGAGTATAGCTTGGCTCAACTGGTAGAGCACCAACCTTGAGCAGAGAAAACCAACAAGAGCATGAGGCTCTGAGTTCAAGCCTCAGTATTAGCACAAAAAGAGAGAAAGAGAAAGGGAAGGGCATGAGATTTTTTTTAAGCCTAACTCTAACTAAAATGAACAATAGCTCTATAGATTCATGGTGATTTTTTTTTTTAGTCAGTTATGGGGCTTGAAACTCAGAGCCTGGGCACTGTCCCTGAGCTGTTTTACTCAAGGCTAGCGCTCTACCACTTGAGCCACAGCACCACTCTGATTTTTGAGTGGTCAATTGGAAATAAGACTCTCACTTTGAACTGCGATTCTCAGATCTCAGCCTCCTGAGTAGCAAGGTTTACAAGTGTGAGCACTGGCATCTGGCTTCATTATGAATTTTTAAAGAAAATTATACTTCTTAGCTCTGTCACCAAAAAGATCTTCCAGTAACAGTAAGCATTCCCAACACCCAAACCTTAGATCTTAAATAACATCACCAATCAGAACTTTGAAGAAATAGCTATTTCCAGAGAGGGATAGGAGAAAGACACATGTATCCTAGAATATCATATCATACAAACTGCAAAAGTATTTGAAAACTGATGGGGCTGTAGAAGTTTTCCTTGCAGGATCTCTCACTGGCCAAATCTGGACATCAAAATGATAAGCTTAGATTACAACATGCTGAGTAATGAGACTGTAAATCCACACACATGAAAAAATAAACAAAACATAGGAGGAGTCAAACTTATTTGCTAGATGGGACAAAGAAGAAAACCCAAAGAAGTGGTCAAAACAGAAAATCACCACTTTACATTCACTGTGACAATCACTCAAGCCAGAAACATCCATTTCTGCTACAACCCATGGGAAGGGCAGTCATCTGGTATTCTAACATGTCTCAACACATAATTCACCAATCACTCAGCCATGGAGCCCCTTTCCCAGGAAAGAAATCCAGTAGACACCACAGTAGCTGAATTAGCAAAGCGAACATCACCAGTGAGGAGTTTTGCTACTGAGTGTGGTCCCTAAAGTGAGACAACCATAATGACACACAATCTATGCTGTATTTCTGCCAAAAGGATTGGAGCTGCTTCCAGCAATGAAACAACCATTTAGACAAATCCAAATTAAGGAGGCAGAGCCCCCCCCCACACACACAGGACAACCAGCCTAAATGTCCCACTGATACACAAGAAACAAACAGAAAGGCCAAACAACTGTTCTAGAATTAAAGAAATCCAAAAGACAGGACAGATTAATGCAATGTGCAATCTCCTATGAACTAATAAGCAAAAAAGCAAATAGTCATTTAACTCACTATATTATCAGCTTAAGGGAACAAACCACATGATTATTTTCAATAAATGCAGAGACTGGACAGACTAGAATTCAATATCTACTTAGGATTAAAAAATTTTCTTCACAACTTAGAAACAAAATTGAGCTTTCTCAATCTCATAAGGAAAACAAACGAAACCTTCCTCAGCTGGAAGACCAGGGCTTGGACATGTTTGTTCCCTATTTAGAAATGTGCCAAACTTCAAAACGTTTTTGCAGTTAAAAAGAGTCCACTTTGGAGAACTCCAGACTCATGATATTTAAGCTATGTTCAAACTATAGCTTTTCAAAAAGCTTATTACAAACAACATATTTGGTGATGAAAAATTGAATATTTTCTTTTTGAATTTGGGTATTAAAAAAGCCTCTAATCTTCTACACAATATTCTAGACCAGGCCTGAGCAAGCACAGACACAGAAAACAAAAAAGAGGTAAACACATTGGAAAGGGAGCGACAAGGCTATAGTTATGAGAAAACACCATTCCCGTTCAATGTGCCATGAAGGTACTGTCATCTATCTGGGATCATATTTGGCTGGCCCAAGGGGGGCTGCAAGCCAGACTCCAGCCTGTCATAATTCTTCCCTCCCTCTGGGGGTGCAGGCAATTCTGTCCCACTCCAGGCCTCCCATCTGGAGACAGAGAAAGGCTACATTCTGGAGTCTTTTCTGTTGTTCTGTGTGCCCAACCTGGGGCTTAAACTCAGGATCTGAGTGTGGTCCCTGAGTTTCTTTGCTCTAGGCTATCACTCTACCCTTTGAGCCACAGCATCACTTCCAGGTTTTTTTTTTTCTGACTAGTTTGTTGGAGATAAGAGTCTGATGGACTTTCCTGCCCAGGGTTGGCTTTGAACCATGATCCTCAAATCTCAACCTCCTGGGTAGGTAGGGTTACAAGCTTGAGCCACCAGCATGTAGCTCTGTCCAGAGTCCTTCTTAGTTTAAAAGAATGATTTTGATCAGGGCAATGATAGCTCATATCTGCAATCCAAACTATTTGGGCAGGCTGCAGTACAAGGTCAGCAGGAACTGAAAAAGTTCACGAGGCCCTTTCTCAACCTAGAGCTGGGTACTGTCCTGTGTGCCTGCCACCCCATACATTAGAGGTTATGGTTGGGAAGACACAGTTCCAGGCCAGCCCTGGACAGGAATGACCAAGGCAGTTTATCTCCACAGAGGAAAGCTGGATGCTGGGGCACAATGCTTACAATCCAAATAGCAAGGGGAAGTCTGAAGTAGATAGATCATGACAGCAGAAAACGGGATTAGAAGCATGGATCAAGTGGTATAGTGTCAGCTGTACAAACATGAGTTCAAAACCAAGTACACACACACACACACACACACACACACACACACACACACTTCTAAAGATAATAGATTTCACTTTCCTAAACCAGGGAGAAGCAGGGATGGGGAGCATGGGGCAGAGACTGAGGGTGGCACAGGCACAGTTGTCCACACTCACTCATGGCAGGAGGAATGTGAGCCTGCTGGGGGCTCAATAGGTTGTTTCTTAGAACAAGAGAATTGGCTGCTCAGAATCTATCATCCTGATCTGCCTTCCTCTGTCCTTCCAGGAAAAAAATTTAAGTGCTCCTAATGATGATCAAAATATACTCAGTAGTGGTATTTCCATGCTAAGAGGTGTTTCCATGCTCACGATGGGAAAATCAAGGTCCAGAAGGGGAAGAATTCAGCCCAAGGCCAGCCAGCATGAAGATCTAGAATACACGATCTCTGTGGCTCTAAACACATAGCTTCTTCCTCCCACCCACCTGCCCTTCTTGCTGCTCCCAGACTGCCTTCACCCACAGCCTTTACCTCCAGACATTTACTCCCCCTCTCCATCACTCTGCAGGGCCTCTACCTGCCACCCCACAAGAGGCAAGCGGCCTTCTTGTGTTTGCACTGTCCGTGCTGTCCTCTCACCCAGACCACATTCCTCTCCCACACTCCTGGCCTGGAGTGTGGAAGCATCAGCCATACTTACCTTGCCAGGACAGAAGCAGCAACAGCCCCACAAGGACAGCACTTGGCCACAGCCCCATGCCAGAATGTTCCAGGTGTCCGGAGCCTCTGAGTATCCGGCCTCCTTCCGTAGATGGATGTGTGGCTAATACACCTCCTCTGGCTTTTATGCTCCTCTGGGATCTGATAGTGCACCTGTCATAAATTTTACTGTGTTCACCTTTGGTAGGGGGCAGTGGCTGGCTGTAAATGATAAATATTAACATTTAGGCACAACAGTTCTAGAGGCAGAAGAGTCAAGATGGATAGATACATGTTCTCATTGTTGACACTCAAAAGTCTGGCTCCATGCAGCTGTCTCCATGGCAGCATGGGGCCCAGAAACCACCACGGGCAGAAACTGCTGCCTGCCACCAGTGGTCAGTCTGCTGGGAATGGCCCAGGCCTGGAAATCAAAGACGGAGAGCTAGACTGCCAACTGCTGTGGGATCCTGTCCAAATCCTTTTACTTGGCTCAGCTGTATCTGCTGTCAACCAGGAGATCAAAGACACAGGGAGGCCGAATTACTTAGGAACAACTATAAGTCAGAAAGCCATCTCTGCACGTGCATTCTCTTGCTCTCCCTCCCATATTTCCCTGGCACTACTGGGTTCTGTGGCTAGCAGGATGCAGGGGGGTTTGTTTCTGTGCTGCTCTTTCCCCCAAAACCTACGGGTGGCCGGACACCACACATGTATTGTCTGTGTGTTGAATTGAGAGATGTAAGCGGGAGAGGTGAGGCTGGGGGTTGAGTCTGACACCATCAGCAGTTTCTTTTGGGCTACACTGAGTTGGATAGCTGTGGGGGTCTAAGCAGAGCAGACTAAGCCAGAGTTGAAAATCCAAGTGATTAAATCCCCTTGAGGGTGAAATTTACATCCTCCTTCCTCCTACATACCAAGGAGAGATTGCCTTGGTTAATATGGTATGAACAAATAGGTTGCAGTCCCTTGATAGTTGGGCTGAGAGCTTGGCTTGTAGAATCTGGCTGTGAGTCACAGGCTGGGTCAGCTTGCCCAAATCAGATCTTGTTCTCTTGCCTGACCTGGACTGTTTTTCTTATATTTTAAGAATTAGTTACAATTGTTTTAAGCCTAAAGTGAAGATTAAGTGTGTGGCCCTTTATTCCTAGAGCCCTACCTTTAGGATATCTTCCCTGCACGCCTGCTTAAGAGAATGTGAGGTGGGGACCCGAGCATAGTAGCACATGCCAATAATCCCAGCTACTCCGAAGGCATGGTTCAAGGCCAGCACAAAGATACATCTGGGGGACCTATTTGAAAAAAAATAAACTAAAGCAAAGAGCCAGGGGAGTGGCTCAAGTGGTAGAGCATCTGCCTAGTAAGTATGAGCTGCTGAGTTCAAATACTTCTGAAATGTGATGTGGAGGGAGACCTCTAAATAGCATCTCTGAATAGGATGAGGTTCACAGGCCTCGTTCATGCATGCACTAATTACACCAGGGCAGGAAGTGTATGTGGCCAGGGCAGAAAGTTCTAGCTCTGTCTCACACATCCTTACTTCCATCGCTACAGTGACACACTGGTCCCTCCCAGCTAGCCACACACCAGCCTCTAGCCTCTTTTACATTTAGAAACTTTGAGACACGACTTGAAAATGGTTTCCATCTATGAAAAGACAGACCCAATTCCTTCTCAATCCCAAGAAATCTTGAAGTTCCATTCCCGTCTCGAGGACTCCTGACCAGTTCTGAGGCAGTGCTGGCAGCAGTGTTTCTTAGGCACTGGTGCCTGTCATCAATGTGGTCAATCAGCAGCTGAGAAAAGAGGAGGTGTGATCCTCTAAAAGCCATTGACAAGCTCCATCACTTGTTCGTAAGCTTTTCTTCTTTGACTTTTACTATAAGATGTCCTGGTAAGGTGAAGGATGGAGTGGGTCATGCCTATAATTCTAGTTACTTGTGATCCTGTGGTTCTCAGTTCAAGATTAGCCTAGGCAAAAAGTTGATGAGCCATAGTTCAGTCAATAAAAATGCTGGGCATGGTGGCACACACCTATCATCACAGCTACACAGGAAGCAGAAATAAGAAGACCTTAGACCAGATCAATTCAGGTGTAGGAGACACTATTTAAAAAAATAACTAAAGCAAATATGATTGGGAGTGTGGCTCAAGTGGTAGAGTGCCCACCTAGCAAGCTCTTAGTTCAAAACTCAGCACCAGAAGAAAAAAAATACATTAAGGAAACAAATCCTAGTGGAGAGAATATTCTCCATTGAGTATTCTAATTACAAATCATTCCATGTGCCTGTAGGAATGACAGTATATGCCACTCTCAGAACACCTCCTGGTGACTGACAAAGCTGAGAAATTGCTGTTTTCCAAACACCCACCAGGGGAGGCTAGACTAAGCCACAGGCTTGGGGCCCACGCAGATGAAAGAAGTGTTAGCCTTAGAAGAGTTGTGCATTAATCAAATAAAATGTGTTAATAAATGAGACATTTTTAATGTCAAAATAGTATTTTTACGCTGAAAGTTATATTATTTCATGAAGTTCATTTGATAAATTAGCATCCTAGTTTTTAAAAGGAAGACTATAAACTATCTGAGAGCCAAGTACCAATGGCTCACCTGCTTGTCATCCTTACCTGCTCACGAGGTAGAGATTCTGAGGGTCACAGATTGCATACAGTGCAGTCAAAGAGTCATCCTGACAAATAGGAAGAGCATAGGCCAAGCCAACCCCAGGCCAAAAGCAAAACTCTATCTCAAAACCAACCAGAGCAAAAAGGGCTGGAGGTATGGCCCAAGAGGTAGAGCAACTACCCAACAAACATGGTGCCCTGAGTACAAACATCAGTACTGTAAAAAAAAAAAAAAACGAAGGCAGTAAGGGCAACTAATATTCTAGAGAAACTTGTTTCTGCTATATTAAATGCTGTAATATGTACTTTTTTTGTTTTTGGTGCCAGCTCTGGGGTGTAAACTCAGGGCCTGGGTGCTGTCTCTGGGTTTGTTTTTTGTTTTGTTTTGTCTTTGCTTTTATTTTGCTCAAGGCTAGCATTCTACCACTTGAGTCACAGCTCCACCTCTGGTTTTTTGGTTAATTGGAGAAAAGAGTTTCATAGACTTTCTTGGCTTTGAATTGCAATCTTCAGAACTCAGCCTCCTGAGTAGAATTACAGGACTACTAGTACCCAGTATGTAATATGTAATTTTTTGCTAGTCCTGGCTTGACCTCAGGGCCTGAGCACTGTCCTTGGATTTTCTCAAGGCTAAGCTCTACCACTTGAGCCACAGTACCACGTCTGGCTTTTTCTATGTATGTATTATCAAGGACTCAAACCCAAGTCTTCGTGCATGCTAGGCAAGCACTTTACCATTAGGCCAAACTCCTGGCCATATTTTCTTAACATGAGACAGTTTAAAAGAAAGTACTTTTTTTTTCTTAGAAGTAGATCACTAAGGAAATCCCTAGAGTTTGAGGAAAAATAAGGCAGAGGATTGTTTTTGTTCCTGGTTAAAGGTGCAGCTATCTCCAATTATCTTGTGTTAGGGAATAGCTAGAACTAATGTCAATGGATGACTGGACCATGAGAGTCATAGACAGATCAAGCTTTATAATCATTGGGGGTAGAGCATGAGTCAAACTTTCCTGTCTTCAACAGGGTAACCCCAATGCTTGGCCCCTGGGTAAGTATAATGGTGTACATACCCCCATATCTTGTCATCTTGGTCAGGTACCTTACAGTTGCCTATTTTCCAGCACAAGACCAGGACACACATGCAAGTGGAGCAGTGCCCAGTGCTAGTGCTTGAGCTGATTTAGCTGCCCAAGGGCAGAGCTCACTTAGACTCAAGGTACTAAAAACAGGCTAAGGTGGGGCTCAAATGGAAGAGCACTAGTTTTAGCTTTAGCACTGCTCGGCAAGGACAGGCTCTGAGTTCAAATCCAAGCACTGCCAAAATAAAAATAACAGAGGTAATAAAAACAGAAAGTCCCTCATGAGGGGGTTGTTCTGAATATAATATATGCTCACACGAAATTTCAATTAATATACAGTAAATGAAAGAATAAAACAGGTTCTGTTGGGGAACTAACCTCAGCAGTAAGGGAATAAGTGCAGGAAGAGGATGAATGGGTAAATGAGAGTAAATAAGGCACAAGTGCATTAGAAGTACTATGGAAATAGCGCAGCAAAGTCAATTGTGATTTTTTTAAGAGAAAGAGTAAGGGAATGGAGTGAGTGATAGAGGGGTGAGGTTGGTGGGGTATATTATATGCCTGTATGGAAATGTCACAATGAACCCCTCCTGTGAATTAATGCAGACTAATAAAAATTTTAAATGATTCATTAGAAAGTGCAAAAGAGATCAAAAGAAGAAGTAATAATGTAGTTCTTGGGAAAACCCACCAATTTTGAATATTATATCCTTGATTTAAAAAAAAAAAAAAGAAGATAGGCCGGGAGTTTGGCCTAGTGGTAAAGTGCTTGCCTAGCATGCACGAAGACCGGGGTTCAATTCCTTGGTACCACATGCATAGAAAAAAGCTGGAAGTGGTAGAGCTCTAGCCTTGAGAAAGTCCAAGGACAGGGCTCAGGCCCTGAGCTCAAGCCCAGGGCTGGCAAAAAATAATAATAATAAATAAAATTTAAAAAAAGAAGACAGCATAAAACCCAGCAGAACTAGTAGACACCCCTGAGGGAGGGCACCACACTGGATCCTTGCCACTTCCCTGGCAGCTAGCCACTTCTCTATTTATATTTATTAAACAATGGATGAAGAAATACATAAATAAATGTCAGAACAAAGGTAAGAGACAAAGTCTATGATTTTTAAAAAATGCTTACAAAACAGACTAGAAAAGACGAAAGGAAAATAAGCATGGTTTAGGATTGAGAGCAGAGAGAGAGAGAGAGAGAGAAAGCCATGCATCTTCTTCTGTATGTGAACCAAGATGGTGACAGTGGAGAAGGAGCATTGAGTGACTACAGCTCTTCCCCAAGGCCATACCACCTTTCACATGGTGGCTCTTATTCCTGGCTCCACATTGAAATCACTTAGAAAGTTTTTTCTTGGTTGTTTTGTGTGGGGGGAGGGGGGTGTTTGTTTGTTGGTCATGTGATTTGAACTCGGCCTGGGCTCTGTCCCTAGGCTCTTCAGCTCAAGGCTACCGCCCTACCCCTTGAGCCACAGCCCCACTTCTGGTTTTCTGGTGGTTAATTGAAGATAAGAGTCTCACGGACTTTAGCGCCCACCTGGCTTTGAACTGCAATCCTCAGATCTCAGCCTCCTGAATAGCTAGGATTATAGGCGTGAGCCACGTCGCCCAGCTTGGTTTTGTTTTTTAACTAGCTGTGTCCAGGCTTCACTTTGAGAGTCTGATTCAGTGGGTCGAGGGTAGGATGTGGGCATTGACTCATTTTTTAGAGATTCTGCCATGCAGCCAAAGCTGAGCTCCATGGCTCCCTGAGAGCCAGGATCCTTCCAGGACCCACCAGGCTTGCAACACCAAGGGACAAAGAGGAACTCAACCCTCTTGCGGCAGACAGTTCAAAAGCCCACCAGACACCCGGAGAGTGGTGACAGCTGACAAAAATCAGGCTGATCTAATGATCTCTCTGGAGAGGGAACCATGAGAATGAATGCAGGGGGTAAAATGCTACATTTAAGTCAGAGATTGGGGTTAAATGGAGAAAAATCCAAAGTGTGGTGCTTGGAGAAGCCCAATCATTGAGACCTCTAAGTGTGAACTAAAGTTCCAGATCGAGCAAGAGGTCAGCAGTCGCCAACAATTGCTTCCTCAGCTTTAGTTTCCTCGTCTATAAGGTCGACAGAATGGACTTCATTCTGAAGTAAGCAGACTCAGGCCATATGCAGGATGGTAAATTGAACTTCCCATTCATACATACAAGATACCCTCTTCAATATCAGCATTTAGCTCAGAGAAGGGACTGTGGCTGGCTGACACCATGAACCAGTGTGGGGGGGGAAAGGGGGGTCTGTCCCAATAACACAAACCCTTGGCATTCTGACTCAGAGGGACACTCTGCCTCTTTGTCCCTTTCTCTCTCTAGACTCAGAAGGCCACCGAGCCCGCTAGCTCCAATTAGGAAACATGACAGCTGTCCTTCTCAGCTTGTCCTCTCCCTGGTATTCAGTGGGTGGAGGGGCTTGTACCACACAGAGAACGAAAAGGAAAGGCTATCTTCAGCCTGAGATGACCATCCAGTTGTCTTGGACAACCTTGGGACCCTTCTAGAAGTCTTTTCCTATCTGTGGTCTGCAGATGCATCTCCCCCCACCCTCAGCTTTACATGGCATTTTTTTGTGTTCATATTGGGTATCAGGCATCTTGCTATTCAAGTCCATGAGTGTGATAAAGGGTTACATGTTCTGACCAAGGTCACACAATGAGAAGGTTTAAAAGGAAATTCTGATCCAAACCTTTTTCTGTAGTCATCCATTCTTCCCAGGCATGATGGAACATGTTTCTGGTGAAGTGGTCCAGAGTTAGCCTTGCTCATGCACTGAGTTTTGCAGTCCACCAGGGTGACCTTCACTTGAGGACACTGAGCCTGAGGGGCCCCTAGCAACCAAGGCACAGCCTGAGCGCGGAGGTGCTGTGAACCTGGAGAGGAAGCGCCCCCTCTCACAGACGGTTTGAACAACCTTCCTCGCTAGTTCCATCCCAGAAGGACCACAGAGCTCAATACTCTTCCCCAACCCATCACAGCAGGCCAGATGCCCTCCGTGACCTCTCTAATCCCTTTCTTCAGGACAGACCCAGCCAGTGACAAGAATGCCATTGGACAGTGGCAAGTCAGAACCTGCCAAAGAACGCCAGAGCAGTCACCCAGACTCCCCTTCCTGCTGTACAGAGGAGGAAACTGAGACAAAGACTATGACAGAACTAGCCTGTGAGTAAGGGCTTAACTGGGTTTTAAACTCTGTGATTGAAGTCCAGGCCTCCTTCCCACTCATCACACAGTGCTCATCATGGTGACACTGTAGCAATATTTTCAGCCCAGTTTTGTAGGGAAGAATCTTAAAAGTCAGAGAAGTTTCTTAGTAAGAGTAGAGGTTAATGCTCTACCAGAATAATCTTCTCACCTGTCCAACATAGCCCAGGGGTGGTCAAGCTTAAGCTAGGAAGATTGACTGCCAATGCCTACACCATTTCCATTTGGAAATGGGGGAGGAGGTCCCACACAGACAGGCAGGTGTGTGTGGTAGGCGTGGGCAGGGAGAAGGTCTTCCCTGTAACTTTCCAAGCCCAGGGGCGCTATGTCAGGTACATCCCTGCCCTAGCTGGCAGGGCTCGGAAGGGCCCTGGGGAAGGAAGTGATGTGAAATTTGGTGCCCTGCCCACTAGAGGGCTCCCAACCAGAGCTCTGGCTATACAGCCAGTCTCCTTGACATCCTTGCTATGAGACAAGCAGATTTCCGTCCAGTGCCCACCCCCCCACGCCCCACCACACACACACACACACACACACACACACACACACACACACACACACACACACACACACACACACACACACTGGAGAGTCTCACACGCTTCCACATGTCCTGGCTCCCACAGCCTCAAGAATCACACATTGACCTCCCTCCACCCACCCGTCCTCTTCGTCCTCTGTTCTGAGCAGGGTACCTGCCCAAGAAAGTGGTATCCTGAACTCAGGCCAGAATGTGGCGGGAAGAGTGGGTAGCAGTGAAGGGAGAAGGGGGGCATCTTACCAGCAAGGAAGTCCTTCCATCCGCATGGCACAGCTACTGCGGACTGGGGCCTTTGAACTGTGTGCAGGGGATTGCTGTTTTATGGAGTTACCAGCTTGGTCCAGGGCTGAGCTGTCACCTCACCGGACACTGGCTTGTGGGTGTTACTAACCTTGGCAATGATGTACAAACTTGTTTGCTTTGACAGCTCCCTTTCAGGCTTGCTGTTTACCTTTGATGCACCATCTGGTGAGAAGCTTGAGGTATGCATGATCAGGGAAAGGTAGAGGAAAGATAGACACAGACCGTCTATCTCTAGGGCCCTGTAGCCACCATGCCTGGCCCAGCAGAAAGATCTGTACTGGGCTCTGGTCATTTTCCTAGCCAGCTCCCTCCTGCAGACCTGTCCACACACCGCTGCCTCCAGGCACCGCTGGCTAACATCAGCCTACTGATGGTTGTTTTCGCGCTTCCTGGATCCAGTTTGTTCCTAACTGGAAAGTTGGCAGAGGAAATGGGATTTTCAAATTCCAGTCCATGCATAATTTCATGCTGTAACTTTTTTTTTTTGGTAAGTCATGGGGCTTGAACTCCAGGCCTGGGTGCTGTCCCTGAACTTTTGTGCTCGAGGCTAGCATTCTACCACTTGGAGACACAGTGCCACTTCTGATTTTCTGGTAGTTAGAGTCTCATGGATTTTACTGTCCAGGCCGATTTGAACTGTGATCCTCAGATCTCAGCCTCCTGAATAGTTGGAATTACAGGTGTGAACCACCAGTGCCCAGAATGTGTGTTCCACAGACTTTCCTGCCTGGGCAGGCTTTGTACTACAATCTCAATTCAGCCTTCTGAGTAGCTAGGATTAAAGAGGAATGAGCCATCAGCTCTGTCTTTTTAAATTTTCTGCCTGTCTTAGGGCTTGAACTCTGGGCCTTGTCACTGTTTCCCAGCTTCTCTTGGTTCACGGGCAAGAGCTCTACCACTTGAGTCACAGCACCACTTCCAGCTTTTTTTTTTCATATATTTTTTATTGTAACGAATAGAAGGGTTATATTATATTCACCAGATAGACAGTGCATTACTTCGCAAACATTGATACCCTTTTTCAGGTCTTGGTCCTCATTTCCCTCCCCCCACCTCAGCCCTTTACTTCCAGCTTTCTTGAGTAGTTATTGAAGACTCTGACAGGGTTTCCTGCCATAGCTGGCTTTGAACCCCAATCCTCAGATCTTAGCCTCCTGAATAGTTAGGATTACAGGTGTGAGCCACCAGCACCCAGCCAGACTGTCTTAATCTACATATTTACCAAAAGCCAGTTTCTTTAGTTCCTTTTTTACATTTTTAAAAATTTAGGTAGGATTTGGCTTTATCGCTTATGCTAGCCTTAAACTTATAATCCTCCTGCCTCAGCCCCCTGAGTGTTGGGGTTATAGGTGTGCACCCCCACACCCAGCTGTAAAGCCAGCATTTAACCCTAGTTTTTCTGCACCAAAGACCAGCTCCCTTTAATGAGACACTGCCCTTTCTTCAGTTCATTTGGGTTTGATCCTTAATTGACCTACTGGGGCCTCGTAGAAGCATGTGGGAACAGGAATGTGTGGTGACTTGTTCCCCAGGGAGGGGCTGGGATCTCAGCACACTCCTGTGGGAATCTGGAGTGCTTTTTCTACTTCTGTTCATGTTCTTCTTTGCTTCTTCGACAGAGCCACCTCAGGCCAAGCTTCCAGCTGTTCCTTTGTGTTACTCCTCAACACCAAAGCTTCTCCCACACTAGCATTTTTCACCTGATTCATATGAAGGACTTCTTCAGGCACAGAACCCTGCTCTGTTACCCTTCATGTGGTTATACCAGAAGTGGTGGAGAGCCAGAACTTTGTTCAACCCAACAGGCTCCCAAATCCTCAGACTTTCCCTCACTGTGCAGCTGTACTCTACCTTCCTAGGATAGCTCTGTCCCTGTCTCCCATTTTCCTGGCTGCTTCTTCCAGCTCATTCTCTGCTGCCAGGACTCCTGGTGCTCCTGTCTGGACTTCCTTCTTTATCATCTCCCAAACATCGATTTTCTGTCCTAAACCACCTCATGAAACCCCTCGACGTCTCTATCTACCCTGCACAACTGAACCCAGACTTCCATCACTGCGCCCTTCACTGCCCAGGATGGCCAAATAGCTTCTCCAACTTCATTCTAGCTTGTTCCTTTATTGTTTAAAATGTAATAACCTAAATTATATTGTCAGTGTTGAACTTGATGTTACACCTGAATACAAACCACTCTGACATTGCTCGCTGGATGAAAACCAACCACATGCCCTTTCTCGCACCCTGAAGCCATACCTCCCTCCTTGCACTTCTGTCCTTGATCATGTCCTTGAACTTGTACTTGCTTGTTCAAAGTCTCTCCTGTCTTTTTGACCTTAAGTTCCAGGAAAACAAGGATTATGTGGTTTATTGCTGAGTCCTGAGCACTTAGCAGAAGACCTGACATTAAAAAGTGTCCAATTACAGGATGGAAAAACTGGGAAAGAATGAAAGAAGAGGTGACATTATCCAAAAAGAAATGTATTCATTACCAGATTTACGCAACTGTCACCCCTCTGTACATCACCTTAAATAACAAACACACAAAAAATGTTTTTTAATTGTGTCTAGATATAAAAAATCTAACTCCACTCCAGCCAGTACTCTTGGTCCCTGGTGAGCAGAATCACATTCTACTTCAGTGATTTAGCTATCCTTGCCTTCTTGCAGTGTGCTTACAGCTCTGTGATGTCACCTACTTCACCTTATTAAAAATAAAAGCCTTGGACAGTCAGGGCTGCTTCCTCTATTGGAAAGGGCCTGCTTTGTATTTCCTTTATCTCCGTAACTCCCATCTAATGGCTGACAGTAGGAAATATTGTCCCAAGAATTATAGCCTTAAAACTAAGGAAAGTGCATTGTTGCCCAAGAAAACTGAAGACTGCTTTGCCTCTCCCTGATTGCAATCTCAAAGCTGTAACTTGGATTTGACATGATCTGCTTGTCACTGTGTCTCCTAGCTCTTGGCCACATGTGGAATCCACCAAGACCTCTGAGTCTCCCTGTTCCAGGATAACCTGTCCATCTTGATAAGCAAATCTGCCTGGGGCCTCATTACTCTCTTTGCATTGATTTCCTCTCTTTTTATTTACTTGTCAAGTCTGGGTATTTAGGTCATGTTGCCCTATGGAGCTGTGCTCTGAGTCATTTGTTTCTATCTGTCCTTTCATTTTGCCCTGCCCTATCTCCTTAAGTGTCATTTTCCATATGGAGGAGCATCATAGAGTAGAGTACAGAGATAGTTCCTAGCAGTTTGCTATCTGAGTGCCCCCTCCCTTCCAAGATCAGAGGGTTGGCAGTTTTTCCCCAAGTAGTTCCCCCAAGAACAAATGTCACCATAGGTCACTAATAAAATGAGACAAGATTGACCTGTGTATATAACTGTCCTGAGAAAATGGTTCCAGTTTAGAAAGATTTTCTCTGACACATTCTGGTTGCTGGGTTTGTGTTCCATGCCTGGGCTTTAGTTCAGGGCTCCATAGCACAAAGCTAGGTAAAGACTTTACAATAACAGTAATTTCCACCTAGCAGTAAGCAGGTGTCTTCTCACTGGGAAAAACTCTGGTTTATCCTGGGTATCACAGAGCCACTATAAAACCCATCTCTGTAAGTGGAAACCTTCACTAAGGGTGATCTGGGCCTTAGTGGACAGTGGGGGACATTTAACTGAACTCTAGTAACTCTTTTGGGAGGAACATTAGAACAAAACAAAATAAAATCCTTGGGCCCAAAGAACAGCATTTTTTTGCCAGTTCTGGGCCTTGAACGCAGGGCCTGGGTGCTATCCTTGGGCTTTCTCAAGGCTAGAGCTTTACCACTTGAGCCACAGCACCATTGCTGGCTTTTTCTATGTATGTGGTACCGAGGAATCAAACCTGGGTCTTTGTGCATGCGAGGCAAGCACTCTATCACTAGGCTAAACTCCCTGCCCAAGAACAGCATTTTTAAATTGATACATCCATTTTTCTATAAAAGAAAGCAGGCATGGAAGTAGATAGCGGGGTGTTTGCATAATATTATGAGTGTGTTCAATATCACTGAACTGTGGAAACTGGTCAAAATTATATTATACTCATTATAAAATAATTCATATAATAACAACATTCTGTTGAAGAATCACGCATGCCTTCTGCCATAGGGTTTAAACTCTAGTCTAGGAGCTATCGTCAAAGATTTCTCCGAACCGTGAAAAGACAAACACCTCTTTAATTCAGAACAGGTTCCCAAACACCTATCATGTGGGCGTGTCAGATTCCTTCCAATTAAATCATATGTCAGAAGGATGCTAAATTAGCAATAGATAATAGTAATGGTAGATGCTAAATTATAAATGCTGAATAGACTACTTCAGGTGCAACCCAAGGGATCCCAGTGGTGCACTAAAGCAGAGGGCATGAAGAAAGTCAAGAAAAGATGCCTGAATTTACTAACAAAAAATTGCTAGAGCTGGGCACAGGCCTGTAATCCTAGCTTGTCAGGAGGCTGAGATCTGAGGATCACAGTTCACAGCCAGCACGGACACAAAAGTCTATGAGAGTCTTATCTCCACTTACTACTAGAAAACCAGTGGTGAAAAACAAGTGGTGATGTGGATCAAGGGATAGGGCAGTAGCCTTGAGCTGAAGAGCTCAGGGACAGTGCCTAGGCCCAGAGTTCAAGCCCACAACTGACTCCCCCCCCAAAAAATAATAATTGCTCGATTCTTTACTACAAATACTGATTCCGATATTGATTCAGTCTTGGAAGCAGAGAAAAGAACTAATAGATTTTGGAAACAGGCATTGCATTCCTGGGGGAAGAGGGCCGGTCCTAAGGCTGATACAACTGCAGACTTTCCATTTCACTTTATAAATGGAGTTCAAAGCGAAATCCAAGACTTGGCTTGCAAGGAAAATGTAGAATGGGAGATAGCCCATATGCCTAAACTATCACATCTAACTGAACACTTGGACAGGACTCTGGAATGTTGATTTGGATACAAACATCAAAATAAATGTATGATTTGAGAAATAGAATGAAATGATCTTAATTCCAACCACAGCACACTCCTTACTGAAAAAGATACTTATAAGTAATACAAACACACAGGACAAAGATGGAGCTTTTGCCACCTTGTCTCATTGGGGGAACCCCTATCTTGGTGCTTAATGCAGCTGCCTAGAGGGGGTCCTTTGCCTGTGACACCCTCCTGCCATGAATTCCATGTGACTCTGCTCACATGGCCTCACTAGACTCTACCACCCCCTCTCCAAAGCCCATGAGTCAACCATCGCCCGAATTATGACTGACGCAGAAGCATCTGTCCTGGAGGCTGGTACTACAAGCCTCACCAACTCATTGCTACTGTTTCCTGGGCTTGATGCATCTGTGGCTAGACAAATTTGACATCTCTCTTAGCCATTCCTTCTACTGGCCAGGGGAACTGGCCTATCTGGCTGCTGAGTTCTCAAGCACATTTTACCTATCAAACCCCCTGCCCAGCATTAGTTGGCAAATAGTATAAAACTAGGATGGTAAGGGACACTAGAGTTGAAGAGTGCTTAACAGTTGTCTTCTACTCAAAGTATGGCCTAGGGCTAGCACTACTGATGTCATCTGACAGCCTAGAAATATGGATCTCAAGACCTACTAAATGCAGGACTTTAGGACCTACCGAGTCAGGAAATGCCTTTGAAGGAATATTATGTGCTTTGCCCATTCAAATTTGTGAAGCCTGACTTAGAAAAGTCAATCTCAACTTCCTCTGTGTATTTTAATTTCTTGAGGCATGTTAAAGGATAGACAAACAGTCACACTGGTGGATCACATCTGTAGTCTTTGATACTTAAGAGGCTGCGATCTGAGGAGCACAGTTCAAAGTCAGGCAGGCAGAAGAGTCTATAAGACTTTTATTTTCTATTAGCAACTGAAACTCTGTGAGTAGAGATATGTTTCAAGTGGTAGAACACCAGCTTTAAATAAAAAAAAGCTAAGGGACAGAGCCAGGATGTGCCCAGTCTGTAAACTCTCTCCCTAGACTGCCTTACTCTCCTTCCTAGCCTTTTTTCTTAATGGTGTGCAGGAAATAGGAGGGTAATGAATTCTCTTCCCATTGGCTTGGGATCGAGGCACAGCTCCCAGAAGTCTAGAGCAATTCATCCCAGATCAGGACTACGCTGTTTGCACTGGTGTCTATGAGGACCATCACTCCACCCTGGCCTCCAAGCCCTCCAGAGAATGAAGAGAGTTCACTGGCAGGAGGGACAGGGGTTTGAGCTGGGGGCTTTGGGGAATCTCAAGGAACAGACATGGAAGAGCACAGGAATTGGTGTCTGGCTGACTTGAGTCTCCCAAGGGCTTTCCAATGAACGGGTGGTCTGGTGTAAGAACAGGTGTGAGGGGCTAGGTGTGAGTGCAGAGGCAGACTTGAAGAAGACCCTGAAGGGCCAAGGTGAAGACTGGTGAGAATCCTCCATAGTCAACCTGCATGGAGGCATTTGACCTGTCAGAAAACCACAATGAAAAAGTGGCAGCCCTGGCACTGCCGACCCCTGAGGGCACCAATAGCAGATGCAGCTACCAAAAGTCCCTTCCCAGCCCCACCGCTGGAGCCGCCTGGGTCTCCCAGGGAGAGGAGCAGCAGTGGTGGTGAGGAGAGAAGGGAAAAGGAAGTGGACTGTGTTCCTTCCACCACAGCTTCCCCTGCCTGCCCTGGGTGGGGAGACATTTTCCATGTAACCGACATCACACAGTAGGCGTTTTATTCCATGGAAGCCACCCCACAGAAATGAATGGATACAAATACAGGTTCCTTAGAGATCGTTCTCGCGCGTGTGTGTGTGTGTGTGTATTAGAATAATTTTTGTCAATATCAGGGCCCAGGTCTCTATCCACTGTTAAGCCTTTTCTTATCTCTTGGCTTCTTATAGCTGCCTAGCTTGTCTGCTCTGGCCCCACTTGACAGTTTAAGAACTCAGCGTTGAAGATGTGGCTCAGGTGGTAGGACATCTGCCTAGCAGGCACAAGTCCCTAAGTTCAAACCCCAGTGCTGTAAGCATTACAGCCTGCAGGAACAGCAAGCTCAGGTAGCAACATCAGGCCTCTCTCCCTTAGGGGCTCAGAGACAGAAACAGTCTGGAGATGATCTTTCTCCTTGGCTTCTACCACTAAGATCCCACTGGCTCCAAGGCTACAGATTCTCTGTGCTTGGAAATAGGTGTCCTGAAAAGATTGTGACCAAATCCCAAAAGCATAGTCGTGATCTAAAGAGGACATAAATCCTCTTGTGATAAAGGCCCAACATGGACTCTTCAGCCCTTAGGCCTCTCTCTTCTTCCTCCTCCTCAAATTGCCAGGGATTAAATGATTGCTCTCCCAGTTCAAGGCCCAGTTCCAGGGTCTGCATCTGCTCTTGTGCCATGACCACCACCTCCCTGGAGCCTGGTCCCTCCTCCACTTGGTCCCTCCCCACTGCCTCCAACACTGGACTCTAGGTATACATCATGACAACACATACCTATCCTGCATAGCCTGGTGACCTGAACCCAGAGCTATCTACTCTGGTGAGACTTGATGGCCAGCATATATTTATTGAGCTACTTCTATATGCCAGGTATGGCCTCTGAGTTCATAGAAATTCTATTCTAAGCAGGGTAGAGGAATCTGAGTTAGTGTCACAGGAGAATGGAAATATGGAAGTACAGACAGGTCTCTTCCACCTGCCTCATTTTAGAGCTGTGTGACGAGAGCGTCTGTGACAAGAGGGGCTTGAAGACTTCTAGGAAACCCTGCATGCATAGTAAATGGAGACTGAGGCAGGCAGGGTGGTCGGGGGCCCCCTTAAGGCCTTGGTAAGAGCTAGGCACTCATCACCAAAGAAGCAAGAAGACAGTGATAAGGGTCATAGTGGGAAGATGGCAGGGCCTCCTCATGCTTGAAGGCTATGTGGTGCTTAGCTTGGAGGGACAAGGGTGGAAGCTGGGAGCCCTACCCAGAGGCTGCTGCCAGCCACACAGAGATGGAAGACACTGGTGGAGGAAAGTAGAGAAGATGCTCAGGAAGGAATGGTAGATTGTTAAGAGAGGGAGACACATTTCTGGCCTGGGTCTGGACATGGATGGTGACTGGATGAAGAGGTAGGAGGATGCTGAATGAAAGCATGAATTCAATTCAAACTTGGACACTGAGTGTGCATTAACTTTAGGAAAGAGATGCCAAAGGGGTGGGCCAGAGCTTGGATCAGAAACTCAAAAGTGGGCTGCTTGGGTCTGAGGAAGTAGAGACACCTGCCCAGGAAGAGGCAGAGGGGAGAAGAAACCATCTGCTATTCATGAATAACCATCAGATATTCATGGTAGTGGCCGGGCAGTGAAGGAAAGACCCACCAAGCAGACAGAGCAGAAACTGACCGCCAAAGCACAAGGCTTGCTTTCAAAGAGAAGCCTGCTTCTTAAATGGGGGATAGCTACTGAGGAGCCTAGACTGTGAGGCCTGGAAAACGAGCTTTAGGGAAAAGGGATCACTGCTGATCATAGTGGGGTTCCTTGAGCCTCAGCTCAGTTTGGGAGTCCTGATACATCTTCTACCTGGCCATCAGGCGTGTATCAGTAGAGGGAAAGGTCGGATCATCATCCAGAGAAATCATGGTGGAGTCTGCTTCAGGCTCTCGCAGGCCTTGTTACACAACTGTATATTTAGGAGTCACATTCTCAGAATCCTAGGGCCCCATGTGTGGGTGAAAGAGGCCATCTATGAACCAATCACATTTTAGGTGTTATTACAAGAGAAAAAAAAAAGATAGGAGATGTGATCCTGCCCCTGAAAACATAATTTCCATGAGAGATAAGATGAACAATAAAGAAGCATAGAAATTTTAAATGAGAGAACAGTGCACACAGTCTAATCAATTGCCGAGTGAGATGTGACCCCGGAGGAGTTGCATGGAGCCCTCAGACTTCAAGCCCAGTCTTGAAGAAGTAATCAGTTCCAGTTATGGGAACCATGAGCAAAAGCAGGGGAGGTGGGCTTAAGTCTGGCTGGTCCAATCAAGAGAGGCAGGGATTCCCGGAGACAACGTGATTGGACATGGATGCTTCTATCCAGATCTGCAGGACCTGGGCATAGCAAATGGCTAGCGCTGCAGACACAATGCCACATGGATCAGATATCATCCTATAAGGGGCTTGCTCTCCCAGAGGGATCACTTCAGCCTGGAACCAGGTATTTGGCAGTGCCATCACTGCCAGAATTGTAAGACAGAGCTGACATTACACTGCCCCTGCCCCTTCTCCATCCCCTGACCAGAGTGAAAGAAGGTCATTTCTCACCTTGGGCTTGTGTCTTCCTCTCCCCACTGGTCTCCCAAAGGCCTCTGCTTTCCTCGGGGATGGTGGGCCCTGCTGGCTTCTCTGAGATCTGCCTGTTGCACCATAGACCAGTAGAGGCTCCTGTGGGTGATTCATTTTCAAGGACACCTGCTGCCCACATGAGGGAGGCTACTCCTCCCGCAGCCTCCTGCTCCCTCCCACCACCTTTTCCCACACCTCACTTCCTGTCAGCCTCTTCCTCTGTTCATCTGGGGACTGCTTCATGCTGTCAGATGGAGCCTTTTAGGAAGAGCACAAGCCCTCCCTCAGCCAGACCATCAAAGATTCCTCAGTAACTCACCACACTGGCACCACCTGTCTCATGTACCTTGGCCTGGCCTACCTTCCACCATCAGCACCTGATTCGTCCCTTCCCACCTCCAGATTCATGCCAAACCCCACCTGTCTCAGGTAGCAGCAATACAAAATGCAAATCAGGGACTTCTGACCCTAAATCACAATCACCTGTTTTCAGGGCGTGGCCCAGGCAAGTCACTGCCCATGGTTGGAGACCAGGGCCTCAGCACCTCATCTTATTCCTCACACTGTGCTCTCTTCTTGCTTCCTCATGTCCTCTCCACAGTGACCGCCGGCATAGAAAGGCCTGGCCAAGCAGAAATGACCCTCAACAATGAAGCATTTGCGCCCCGGGTAACTGTCAGGCCTGAGTTTGGCCTAAGCACCCAGCCCACCTTGGCCATGAAAATTCTACACAGCACACAGACTGCGGGGAGGACTTCAGATACCCACAGGGTGAGAGCCCTAGAGTAACAGTACTGCAGTTTTGTGTTTGTTTCTCAAAAGCAAGATTTTGACCTGTATAAGTAGAATAGTTTCCTTCTTTTTGTCAAGGAAAGTAAAAGAATGTTTTTTGTTTTTTGTTTTGCCAGTCCTGGGCCTTGAACTCAGGGCCTGATCACTGTCCTTGGACTTTCTCAAGGCTGGAGCTCTACTACTTGAGCCACAGCACCACTTCCAGCTTTTTTTTTCTATGTTTATGGTACTGCAGAATCAAACTCAGGTTTTTGTGCATGCTAGGCAAGTACTCTACCACTAGGCCAGGCTATATACTCTGTAGACATAATGTTTTATTACATAGATTAATATGTATCTATGACATACAAACCCACAGCTTAATTTTGATTATGTTCTAAAATCTATGTACCAGTGATTGTCTATAGAGATTCCCTTCTTGAATACTTCTTGGTTAAACATGACATCTGAAATATGATGTAAAAATCAATGTTAATAAATTATTTAATAAAAAAATGAAAAAAGAAAATTAGGCAAAACCCAAACACTCTCCATATATTTATGTGCACAGAGAGCCAAAACTTTATAACAACATCCTCCCCATGTGTAAAAGACAAGGTCTCACTACATTGCCCTGTCTGGCCTTGAACTCATTTTCTACCTGCCTCCGCTTTACTGGAATTACAAGAGTGGACTACTAAGCCCAGATCTCCTCCCATGTTTTTTTTTTTTTTCTTTTGGCCAGTCTTGGCTTTAACTCAGGGCCTGAGCACTGCCCTTGGGCTTTCTCAAGGCTAGAGCTCTACCACTTGAGCCACAGCACCACTTCCGGCTTTTTCTATGTATGTGGTGCCGAGGAGTTGAACCCGGGTCTTTGTGCATACTAGGCAAACACTCTACTACTAGCCCACACTCTAAGCCTTCTATATTCCCATTTTTAACTGGAGTCATTGCACGAGGGCAAGAGTGGAGACATCTAAAGGCAAAGTGGGAAACATGGCTGTACATATAAATTTGTGTTTTTAAAAAAAATTGTTTCAAAGAGATATAATTTTAAAGCAAGCTAGGCAAAAAGTATGTGAGTAACTAATCAAATAAATGGCTCTAAGCTGAACTCAGTCTTTCACAAATGAGCACCCCCTCCAAGCATGGGGTCAGCAGTATCCAGTCTGTTTGGTGAGAGTGTCAGTGCCTGGCAGAAAAAGCTGTGCTGTCTAAGCATTCTGCTAGCATAACAACACAACTCTATCTGGCCAGAGCCCTTCCAAGGAGGGGAGGAAAGGGGAACTCTTCCCAGGTGGACCCCAGATGGCCTGGGACCCTGCCCACTTCAACCTCTCAGGCATCAGCTTTTCCTTCCCAAGGCCTCGAGTGTCCCCTCTACTAGATGTCCTCATCCCTTAGAGCTGGCTGCTGGTGACCCCCTCCCTGCCCCCCAGAAGCTGCCACCTCCTCCCAGCAGCCTTCAGGCTCTTCCTGTGAGGGAGAGGCTGGCCCAAACGGTCCCCTTGAGCAAGAACAGCACAACCAGTGTCCTTGTGACTCACCACAAAAACAGTTGTACAAGGGAACAGGTAGAGACCTTCCTTAGTCCCCACCTTTCAGATGGGTGGACCAACGAGTGTGAGCTCAGTCCCAGGGGACTGCATCCCACTCCAAGGCTTCATAGGGGGCTAGAGCTAGCAGACTAGCAGTCTCCCTGCCCAGAAGCTTTTAGAGCCCCCAGACAAACACCTGCTTGCTGACTCGCCTTGCCTCCCCAACGCAGGGTCACCCTGCCACAAATACTCTTGAAACCCAGTTTTTAGATTCCAGGCTCGAAGTCTACAAGTCTTCTGTTAGGTCCAGCCACTCACCCCCATAGACAAGAATAAAGAGACCTGGTGAAAGGCTGAGATCAGAGATTCATTATGTGCAGCCTGAGCTCTCCACCGGATTGGCCCACCACTTGACTGGCTCTGGTTTGGTTTCGAGTAGTGTCTGGGCACGAGTCTTCCTCCTGTGTAGGACTTGCCGGCTCCCAGCGGGCAGCCAGCCTGAGTTCTGCTCCTTTATGAGAAAGAGACAGAAGATACGCTCTCAAGTTAGCATTTTGTAAGTCACCAAAATGGCCGAGTGAATTGATGAGCCATTTAACTTCCAAAGGAGAACCCATGTGATCATGTGACCCTGTGTGCGTCTGTGGGGCTTGGTGATGGTGGTGCATGATGGCACATGGGCATGTGTGCAGAAGGACTTCCCACACTACCCTGGCTCCCCCACCTCCTGCTTTCTGAGCACCTGCTGTTGCTTCTTTAGCAACACTGGCTTCCTTCACATCCCTAAAGGAGAAGAAAAAAGCCCAGGCCTGGCCTGGGAGTGCAGAAGATGTTGTCATATACCTCTCACTTTCCTGTGCCTCTGCACTTTCTATCCCTCTAAACATATCACAAGATACACATCTAGCCTGGCATCAATTAGGCATTTTCTATGCTTCTTACTTGCCCTCATAGTTATACAATAGCTGCCACATCTCCAAGTGTCCCCCATTTCTACATCTACTGATGGTGGTATCCAAAACCGGGAGGAGAAAAGATTTTTTAATGTATGTTTTTTTCAGCAAAGAGAAAATTTCTCACCTGAGCTGTGATCCCACTGAGCTCATCCTCTCACAAAGCTGGCGTGGCAGGTGTTTTCCACTACATCTATGCGTTGACAGGGCTCTTACACAACTTTCTTCCTGAAGTTACCCTGGAATCTCAATTTTCCTGGATCTCAGCCTCGGTTTATAGGTGAGAGCTACTAGTGCCAGGCTAAGAAAACAATCAAGATTTCTTACTGACTTAAGCAAAGAATGTAAACAGTCAGATCTTTCTTGAACTATGTATGGTTTTGACTCCTAGAGGGAAAAAAAAACCAGTGAAACAAATTCTCTTGATTGGAATGCTGTGCTTTGTAGAGCTTCCTGAATTGTGATGTAGAAACTTCATTGGTGTTCATTTATACTTTGGACTGTAATCTGAGTGTTTGTGGGTTTGAGGGTTTTGGGGGTTTTGTATGCATGCCAGTCCTAGGACTTGAACTCAGGGCCTGGGTGCTATCCCTGAACTTTTGCTCCAGGTTAGCACTCTACTACTTGAGTCACAGCTCCCCTTCCAGCTTTTTAAGTAGTTTATTGGAGATAAGGATTTCACAGACTTTCCTGCTCAGTCTGGCTTTGAACTGTGATCCTCAGACCTCAGCCTCCTGAGTGATGTGAGTCACCCAATGTGCTTATTTTTTGGTAGTACTGGGATTTGAATTTGGGACCTCTTGACTGGTGCTCTACCACCTGATCCACATCTCCAGCCTGATTTCTTTTCTTTTTTTTTTTTTTTGCCAGTCCTGGGCTTGAGCTCAGGGCCTGAGCACTGTCCTTGACTTTCTCAGCACCACTTCCGGCTTTTTTCTATGTATGTGGTACCAAGGAATCGAACCCGGGTCTTCATGCATGCTAGGCAAGCACTGTAACCACTAGACCAAACTCCCAGCCCCTCCAGCCTGACTTCTTACTAGTTATTTTGGAGATGAAGTCTCATTTACTTTTCTGCCTTGGCTAGTTTCAACCTGTAATTCTCCAGATCTCATCTTCCTGAGTAGATAGGATTATAGGTGGGAGCTACTGATGGCTGCTTCACATACACATTTTGGGAGCCAGGGCCTGTGGTTATACACAGGTGAGGGTGGTTAGGTTTGGGGCTGCAGTGCTGGCACATGTATCCATTCTGATCTCCAGGTGGTCATTTCTTTGGGCACTTGTTGGCTTTTAGTTTAACTTGTTTGCATTTTGTGTGCATAGGATAGTGTGATGTTCAGCCAGAGTCTGTGGTCCATGTTCTTATTAAAGTGTTTAAGACCTTCGGGGTGGAGGGGAGGGGGGGACGTGGAGGGAAGAATTCACCGTTAGCAGATCTTGATTGCAAGAAATGCTGAAGAAAGTTCTCAGGCTGAAGGGAAATGATGGAAGAGAAAAATCTGGATTTGTAGAAACAAATAAATAGCATATGAACTGTAAAGAGCTAAACAAGCACAAAAGCAGAAATCCTAGCCCCCACCCCATCCCAGCAAGGATCTTGGCTATGCCTTCCAATCAAAAGCAGCAGGATGCCTGGGGCTCATAACTGTCATCCATGCTACACTGGAAAAGGAAGTAATGCGGATCACAAGTTCCAGGCTAGCCCTTGCCAGAAAGTTTGCAAGACCGCATCTGGAAAGCAAAAGCTGAACATGGTGGGTATCTACTGTTCATCCTAGCTGAGGCAGGAAGCAAAAACAGGAGGTTAATAGTCCAGGCCACTCAGACCAAAAAAAATCAGACCCTACCTTAAAATAGCCAGAGCAAGCAGATCGCCAGTGGCTCATGCCTGTAATCCTAGCTACTCAAGAGACTGAGATCTGAGGATCCTGGTTCAAAGCCAGCCTAGTAGTTCATGAGACATCGCACAAAAAAAGAGGGGAGGGGGGGTTGCTGGAAGTAGAGCTATTGAACAAGTGGCAGAGCAAAAACTATGTAGGTAGAACACCCAGGCCCTGAATTCAATCACACACACACATACACGCACACACACCCTCACACATGCACACGCATGTGCACACACACACACACACAGCAAAAAGGGATGGAGAAGTGGTGCTGTGGCTCAAGTAGTAGAGTGCTAGCCTTGAGCTGAAGAGCTCGGGAACAGCGCCCAGGCCCAGAGTTCCAGACCCTCAACCCACCAAAAAATGGTGGAGGCATGGGCCGGGAGTTTGGCCTAGTGGTTAAAGTGCTTGCCTAGCATGCATGAAGACCCGGGTTCGATTCCTCGGTACCACATACATAGAAAAAAGCCGGAAGTGGTGCTGAGGCTCAAGTGGTAGAGCTCTAGCCTTGAGAAAGTCCAAGGACAGTGCTCAGGCCCTGAGCTCAAGCCCAGGACTGGCAAAAAAAATGGTGGAGGCATGATTGAAGTAGTAGAGCACTTAGCAAATATGAATCCTTGAGTTCAAACCCTACTACTGCCACGCCCCTCAAACTTACCATGGTCGGGTGATGTGGCTTCTGCCACTTACATGATCTTTTCTCCTTTATCATGGTCTTCCTTCTCTCTTGTTCACCCAGATCTGGATGCCTTTGCTTCCTTGAGAGTCTTCACACCACATTCCTGTCTCAGGGACTTTGCATCTGTTCCATTATCTTCTCTGATAACTACCCAGCTCCTTTGGCCCCTGCTCAGCTTAAATAATGCCTTATCTGTGAAGTTCCTTACTCATCCCACATAAAATAGCAACACAGCACATTCCTTCTGTTTTGTTTTCATTGTTTCATATTTGTTGTTTTTATATTCAATTGAATGTTGGCTGAATGAATGACACAAATAGCTGAAAGTCAAGACTGGAAAATAAAGGGCTTGGAGAGTTTGAAGGAACTATTATTTATGAATAAGCAGCCTTCATATCTGAGCCCTGTTGGTTATGTTTTATTATTTGCTCATCATTACCATTCTAAGTACTTTAGTACCACTAATTCTCAGGATGATGTAAAGGACCAATGAATTTTGTTTGTTTTGGTGGTACTAGAGGTGGAACGCAGGGCTCTATTCTTGCAAGGCAGTTCCTATACTACTTGAGCAGGGTCACTAGCCCTTTATGTTATGGTTCTTTTTGAGATATGACCTTTCTTTGCCTGGACTTCTTATGCTTTCTTGTACCTTTTGCAAAGCTGTACCATCATACCCAGCTTTTTCTGCTGAGAAAAGGTCACACAAACATTGTTTGTGTGTTTGTTTTGGAGGTTATGAGGCTTGAACTCAGGAACCGGGCACGGTCTCTGATCTTTTTCACTCAAGGCTACTGCTCTACCCCTTTGAGCCACAGTGCCACTTCCAGTTTTCTGGTCATCAATTAGAGATGAGAGTCTCGTAGACTTTTCTGAGAAACTTTGCTGGAAGTGTAATCCTCCAGATCTCTGCCTCTTAGAACAGCTGGCATTGTGAGCTGCCACCACCTCGCTGAGGTAAAGTATTTTGCCAAGGTCCTGTGAATAGTAAATGACAGAGCAGAAGTCAAACCTAGGTCTTTATGATTTAATGTATATATTCCTTAAGAGACCCCATGTGGCTCAGGTAAGAGAGAGGAGGATATCTGGAGGAAGTGGCGTCTTTGTTCTGGAGGGATGAGAATTAGACAGATGGTCAGCAAGGTCCATGGGGGTGGGAAAGTTGGAAATTGAGTATGAAGTTGCTAGAACTTTCCAACAGCTAGGTCTGTTCCCCCAGAGGGCCTTGACCTCAGTAAACAACAAGAATGATATCAGTGACAGACGCTTTATCTGGACAGGGTGCTTTAGAGTTTGCCCAGCACTTTCTGATGTATTTATTACCTCACTGACCCCAGTGAACTGGCTCTGGGAGGAAAGCTGAGACACTGGCCTGGCTGCCTGAGGCTCCATGGAGTGAGATCTCCACCCCAGACCAGCACAAGGAAGATGGCTGCATGTATGTGTCACATCCACACTAAGGACACAGAGCATCTATCCAGTGGACTCCACCATCTTGTTTTTAAATTCATTTTTTAAAAAATGTCTTGTGAGCTGAGTACTGGTGGCTCATGCCTGTAATCCTAGCTACTCACGAGGCCGAGATCTGAGGATCGTGGTTTGAGGTCAACGTCAACCCCAGGCAGGAAAGTTTGTGAGCTTCTTACCTCCAATTAACCTCCTAAAAACTGGAAGTGGATTTTGTTTGTTTGTTTTGGTGGTTTGGGTTGTGACTAAGTGATAGAGCACTAGCTTGGAGCAAAAAAGCTCAGGGGCAGTGCCCAGACCCATGAGTTCAAGCCCCATGTCTGACAAAAAAAAAATTATTGTAGTAAAATGTACTTGACCTTTACCTCTTTCATTAACCACTTCTAAGTGGGAAGCTCAGTATCACAGAAGACATTCACAATGCCGGGAACCGATTCCACCGTCCCTGTCTGAACTTTTCCAAAGACCACCCACCACTTTGGGCACTGGCTCTCCACACCTCCCCCGCCCCCCAGCTCTCATGACTGTGGCCTCACACACAGCCTCCAACTCTAGGGGCTTGGAGCCCATGCTATGTGTCCAGTAGAAACAGTGCTTTGAGCTTTGAATTTGCATATGTCTTGAATCTCTCCTGAGATTCAAGGTAGTGATTTGGAATCAGATCCAAAACCATCACCAAAGAAACAACCCACACTCTGCAAAGTGCTGCCTGGCCAAGCTCCAATGCGCCACATTAAATACAGATCCAACTCCACACTCCCATCTGCGGTGGGTTTAAGAGCACCTGGATTTTCTGTCTTAGGAAATTTCACTACCTTAGGCACCGCGCCTAAGTGGGATCATAAACCATTTGTCTTTTTATGGCTGGCTTATTCCACTTACCAGATATCCCTTTAACAGGGAATTTCCTTTTAAGGCTGAATACTATTCCCCTGTATGGCCGTATCATAGAATGTAAATCCAGTTATCTGTTTCCTGATCCTGCTGGCAAAACATAGCAGCCTCCATTACCAGAAATGGCATTTCTTTAGGCTGCCATACTCACTCCTCCCACGAGCCTCTCCCCTCATATGGACCTATGTGCCCAGAGATGCTTAAGTCAGGGCTGACTGTGCGGACAAGACTTCCTTGAAGTTTCTACTCTTCTCCAAGACAATGCTGCATGAGTCTTAGGTGGGCATCCAAATTTTTTTTCCCTAAAGAATAGACAGGGACTCTCCTTTCCCCAGAGAAATGTGACATGGGTGCCCAAGGTGTGTAGGGGGCCACCTGTTGGTCACCAGAGGAACTGCACCTTAGGACATTCCATGAGGAATGTCAACCTGCTTCCCCAATCCCTGGGGAGGAGAGGATTTGCAGGCTGACATTCCTGTACAGGAACATCTAGATGCAAACCCAAGTCAACAATGACAACAAAGTCCCTTCATTCATTTTTTTAAATGGAATTTGATTCAACACTAAGAACAACACGTGTGTTGAGGCTAGGTAAAGACACAGAGAACCTTGGCTTGGCCTCTCTAAATGGAAGAAGGCTGGAAAAGCTGTGTACTGAGTCACCCCAGCCACTGGAAAAGACAGCAGGGCAGCGATAGAGGAAATGGTGGTGGTAACTGATGGGGGCACAGGGGAAAGATGATTGGTGATGGCACAAAGGTTCCAACAGCAGGCACAGCACTGCTTACATGGGCCAGACATCCTGCTTCCCCTGGTCTGGAAGTAATGGTTGACTACGGTGGAGGCTACTTGTTGGTCCTGTGGTCAACAATCCCCAGCAATGACTCTAAAGAGACATCCCCACTTAAGAGGACAGCCAAAGGCCTCATCCATGTCGCATTCTAGTTGCAGCTTTATGTACCCCTTCTGTCAGATGCCCTCCTATTTCCCCACAATTCTGTACATATCCTTAGCACAACCACTAAACCCTGTGTCAAAGAGTGCCTACGGCTGGAATGGAGCTGGGATACTCAATGGCTTGATGGGGCTGCCTGCCCTCATTTTACTTTGGGGATGTACTGTTGCTTTGCCAGACCTCTGCTTCAATAAAATCTATCTTTTGTTTGAGAGAATATGCTCTGTTAAAGATTCCTTCCTGGATCTACCACCTAATACTTTCCTCAGTGAGACTGAGGAACTACCATCAGAGTCTGCAGATAGTGGCCAGGGGCTAAGAAGCTAGAGGGGTGAATGGAGAAAGTACCCAAGGCCTTGGAACTGCTCCCACAATGCCCTAGTAAAAGGTAGATGTCGTTGTGTGTTCCATTTATTATTCCTTTTCTTTTTCTTCTATTTTGGTGGGTCATGAGGCTTAAACTTGGCCTAGGCGCTGTCCCTGAGCTCTTCAGCTCAAGGCTACCACCCTACCCTTGAGCCAAGCCCCACTTTCTGTTTTCTAGAGGTTAATTGGAGATAAGAGTCTCAGGTCCTTTTATGCTGGATTTGAACCTTGATCCTCAGATCTCAGCCTCCTGAGTAGCTAGGATTACAGCAGTGAGCCACCATGCCGAGCTTATTATTGTTTTTCTAAGTAGAGTTAGAGGATTTCTTTTGTTTCTGTATCAACATGTATTAACCTTAGAAAGGATTTCCTTGTGATATTTCCAGCCATGAATATAACATATTTTAGCCATATTCACCTCTCCTCTGTTTATCTTTCTTATTCCCCTCATTGTTTTATCAATTTGATGGGTTTTTATTCTAACTTTATACCCAAATATCCTGTACTTTGGTCATAGGAATTGAATGTTGATTCAAACCCATAGAACATGTAACCCCAACAAGGCATCCTTGTTGGATGTAGGCTTTAGAAATAAAGCTTCTTCAGTGTGATTTCATTAGTTGTAACAAAAACACTATACTTGTGAGGGAACAAGTATCTGAGGAGCTTCTGTGTGTGAGGCTTCATTTTCCGGGAACTTAAAACTCCTCTAAAAAGTAATATCTATTGAGGGGGAAAGAAGGAAGGAAGGATAGAAAAGAAACAAGGAAGAAAGGAAGAGAAAAGAAACCTAGCCAGACACTGGTGACTCACATCTATAATCCAACTGTGGTCCTAGTTTTTCAGGAGTCTGAGGATGGCAGCTTGAAGCCAGCTTAGGTCAAAAAGTCTGTGAGATTTTTCTCTCCAATTAGCCAGCAAAAAGCAGAAGTAGAGCTATGGCTTAAGTGGTAGAGCATCAGCCTTTGACTGGAAAAAAGCTAAAAGTAAGTGTAAGCCCCTGAATTCAGGCCCCAGTACCAGCATAAACGTTAAAAAAAAATTAAAAAACCCCTAGGGCCAGGAGTGTGGCCTAGTGGTAGAATGCGTGCCTCATGTGCACGAAGTTCTGTGTTCAATTCCTCAGTACCACATACACAGAGGAGAAGAAGAAGAAGAAGGAGAAGGAGAAGGAGAAGGAAAAGAAGAAGAAGAAGAAGAAGAAGAAGAAGAAGAAGAAGAAGAAGAAGAAGAAGAAGAAGAAGAAGAAGAAGAAACAGAAGCAGCAGCAGCAGCAGCAGCAGCAGCAGCAGCAGCAACAGCAGCAGCTGGAAGTGGTGCTTCCCAGGACAGACATGGCGCTCATCACCTCACTTCCTGTTAAAAAGTGAGTAGCTTCTTGCCTGGGTCATCTCCCAGGGCCACTCTTCTCCCAGTCAGTCTCCCTTCTTCTAACCTGCAGATCTTTCTAGAACCCATCACTACTTGACGTGAACTTGGGTCCTAAGTCATCCCCTAGGAGACTCCACCAAGGCAGGAACTTTGTCCCTAGTGTCAGAATGGTGGATGGCACAAAATAAGAGCTCAGTATTTGCTGACTGAATAACTCTGTCACTGACCAGCTATATAACCCAGAGCAGGGCAGTTAAACCTTCCTGGCCTCAATTTCCTCATCTGTAAAACAGGCAATTACACTTAATGATTGGGCTGTCTTCTTGCCACAACGCTCTGAGTGTTCCAGTAGGAACAGAACGACCTTGTTTTCCCACTGCAGGGCTTCTCAGGCCTTGGGGAGGGCTGGGAGGTGCTCAGGCATACATTGACAGGGTTTTGAGAGGCTTTACCTTCCTGCCTGGAGTCTGCAGATGCACAGCAGTGAGGCTGGAATGCACATTGGGTAAACTGAGGTTGGTGTGGAATGTCCTCCCTTAGAATACAGCTCCAAGAGGGCAGGAATCTTGTGTTGCCTCTATGGCCACACATGTACAACCATGCCCAGCACCCAGCAGTCAGGGCTGAGTAATTCTGGAATGAGTCGAGTGGCACACAGCAGCTGCACTGAGCATGCATGTTTCCATTCCTGGCTGAGTGCTGTGGGACATGAAGACCGCCGTGAGAACCCCTCCCATGGTGCCTCTGCTGGATGACTTGTGTCATCTTTTTGATCCTGGTGATAACCCTAGGAGATGGACACCTTAAGGGCTATTATCCCTAATTTATACATGGAATAACTGAGCCTCAAAGAATTCAGCCTGCCCCAGGCCACAGTGCAGGAAAATGGCAGAGCCTGATTTCAAACCAAGGTTCTGTCCAGACCTAGTGTGTGTCTGTCTGTGCGTCTGTGTCTGTGTCTGTGTCTGTATGTGATGCTGGTCAGACAAAGCTCTGAGTGTGAGTGGGATCAAGAAGCTTGCAGTGAGTGAGGGAGCTGAGGGACCTCAGTGTTCACAGGAGACCCAAGGGAAGCCTGGCTGCCCAAGGCTAAGTCGAGACTGGGCCAACTCCCTACCACCGGGTGAAGCAGGGGGACAGAGGCTAAGTAGGGCCACCACCCTGAGGCTCCAACTGGGGCCAAGGGAGTGTCTACAGAGACTACACGACCTCACACAGGTCCCACCCCCTCAGGCCCAGGCATGCCTGACTCCAAACAGGGCCTTCACGGGCCCACATGCCAAACATGTGGGCAAACTGGTTTGAGGAATACAAAAGCAACTCAAAGTTTTCTCCCTTTTCCTGGACAAGGTACCAGACCTGGCCCATCTCCCCAGCCCCCAGACCTCCCTCCCTGTGACAAGGTCATTTGAAGGTCTCCCTGAGTCATACCTGTGTGCATGCATACCCACGCAGCACACACCCTACTCGAAACATCTAGCCTACTGATTGGAGCCCACCCTGAGGCCTGTGGCCCCCCACCTTCCTCCTGGGGCTCTCCTTAGCCCCCCATCCTGGTGGCTCTTCTACTTCCTGCTCCCTCTATTCTGGGTCCTGCTGCCAGAGACCTGCCCTGCTGCTGATGGAGATTTGGGTTTGCTCTTTCTGATAATGCATGCTGATCCCATAAAGCCCATCCCCATTCCTCCCCACCCACTCCACGCCAAGCCCCTCATGCCTACCTCATCAGGAGCCAGCTCACCTCTGGGTGCAGCTTCCTGTCCTCCCATCTGGAAATGAGGCCCACAGCTCACCAAGCAGAGCATACTTCTACCAAGCAGGGCTGAGGGTCGTTCACAGACAACACTACCAGCTGGTCCCCTACTCTACAAGACTCCTGCTAAGCACTCTACCGATGTTATCTCATTGACTTCTCCCAGAGATGGTTCTAGACACTTTGACAGAGAAGGAATGCTTCTGACCTGGATGGGTTGACCAGATATCCCTGCTTGCCTGCAATAGTTCAATTTCGTGTCTATTGTCTCAGCATCATTATCAACAGGGCCCCCCTCTCTTGCTCAAGGGGCTGGGCTGTGTGTGATGGTCCTGTGGCCAATGGGCTGAAAGGAGCAGACACTAGAGGGCACCAGTGAGCTATGCTTGACTGGCTCCTCTTAGATGATGCTGGCTGCCTCTCGAGGGCAGGCAGAGACCAGCTGGTGGAAGTGTCCAACCAGTTTGCTTACAGAGACTTAGTTGAGCCCTCTCTGGCCCAGATTTAGTCAAGGCCCACTCCTCCAACCTTTTTCTACCTCTCAGAGAAGACCTGACAAAGCAGGGGAATCTAAGAGAAAAGCAAGGTCCTCGCCCTGGCTGACTCCTACCAGCCTCTCCTCTGGCCTCTGCAGTGGGGCTTGATCCATTTGGACTTGGGTATCTGACAGACTTGGATGTGATCTGCAGCTCTGAGATGGGTGGCTGTGTGACCTTGAGCATATTATTAACTTCTGCAAGCTTTTGTTGACTCACCTGCAACCAGTGTACCTGCTTCACCAGGCTCCCACAAGACATGCAAAATAGAAATGCAATAAAGAACAAAGTGCTTTGCTTAGTTCCTGGTACCCAGGTGAGCACTTCTTAGGATGGGGATATTCTGAAATGATCTCAGCTGCCCCTAGTTTTCCCCTCCATAGTGGAGTCCTTCACAAGCCACAAGTTGTCCTGAGAAGCATGGTGTGAAGATGGTGGTTCCTAACTCCTATCATCCTGGAATGAACTACCTCTTGCTTATCCCACCTTGGCTTTTAGTCTCTGTTGATCCCTGGCTCATGCCTTAAATACAACAAGGCAGGTACTTGGAAGGAAGCCATGAATATCCTCAGTTGCCAGAGCCTTCCCCACTATTGGGAGCCAGAGTGGAATCAAACTGTACTTTGATTTGCATCAGATAATTGCTTGATTGTCTTATTGTTTTTGGCCTTCTCCTGTTCAATTGATCTGAGATTTACCATATGAATGTAACCCCCAACAGTTCCCTGATTAACCATCTGGATGTAACACCTGGCAGTGCCCTGGTCTCGAGAGGGGATAAAGCTTTGAGTTGAGAATAAACAAGGCGGCAGTTTTTGCCTGGGCTGCAGACCTCCCGGACCCGATGTGTTTGTTTCTCTTCTATTTTTTCCAGTCCCTGCCCCCTATTTCAGGAACCCCAATTTGCTGCCGGTAGGCCCCGGCACCCCACGAAAGAATCGTTGGTTCATTTGTTCATTTATTAGTTTGTTCATTCATTCATTCACTCAGCAAACACTCATGCATAGGATAAGAATAAATACCAGTTTGTTCAGGAATGTCCCAGATTATGACCGTTGTCCTGGCATACTTATTAGCAGCTTTCCTTTCCTCCTGAAGTGTCCCAGTTTGGATGATAAATTATATGATGCTAGCTACTTTTACCAGTAGCTGGGCAGGGGGTTTGTGAGAGATGGTGCCCTCCTCCGCTCACTGTGGTGTGGAGAGGCAGACGTTTGAGTCAGATATCTGGACTGGGCTCCTCTTGCCAGTCTCAGTGGGTTGGGAAGAATGGTTGGTTGCATCCTACCTGAAGAAGCAGCCACCAAAGACTTGCCCATCCTGCAACCAGGGATGCTTGGTATGTTCTAGGCAAAGGACACCAAGCCGACCCCCAGCTTCCCACAGCCCATTCTCTCTGGCCCAGGCTTCTCAGTCCAGTCCCCTCTAGATCGTCCCTGCTTTCTGCTGGGTTAACTTCTCCTCTGGCGGGAGAGTCTCCCCTCTCCAAGCCTTCCACAGCCCACACCCTCTGGGGCGGGCGTGAGGGGATGAACTCCTGGCACTACTGGGGGAACATTGCCTTATTTAGATGAGCGGCTTGAGCACAGGGAGAAAAGGAAGAAGGAAGGGGGATGGGAAGCAGATTGGGGTGAAGGAGAAGGAAGGAAGGAGGCCCCAGTGATTCTGAGAATTAAGGGTCACGAAGACGTCATCACAGGGAGGGTTTCACCAGGGTCAGTGCGTGGGGGCAGGGCGCTGTGGCTCAGGCTGGTGACTCATTTATAGGAATGGGCTTCTTATCCAAGAGAAGTCATTCATTTAGTAAGCCATTAATTGTTTCGACATTCATTTATTGAGCTGTTATTATGTTGCAGACCTCAGACTAGGTCCCTGGAGGGAAAGATGACTGCCCAGCCTGGAAAGCTCACGGCCTGGAGGAGAAAGACAGCAGAATATGGGTGTTCAGGAGGGTGTGGGGACCTGTGACAGGAGATCAGGCACATGGCAGACAGACAAACTGGCTCCACTCAGAGGGAGTGGCCAAGAAAGACTCCCCTGGGAGGGGAGGGGGAAGGGGATGCCAGAGATGGGTGGGGAGGAGGAGGTGTGGAAGCCAGACTGGGGTGGAGAAGGGAGTTCCAGGCCAACCGCAGGAAGGCTGCCTGTAGGTGGGGGGCTGGGAAGTTTGGGGAACTGTAAAGCCGGAGACGTGCAGAGAGACACAGAAATGTGACTGAAGGAAGAAGGGCACTAAAACCCATTATATATGGGGATGTCATGATGAAATCCCTTACTATGTATACTTGCTAGTGTTTTTTAGAAAGATAATATCTGGAGATGAACTTTCTAAAACAAATAGAAAGTACATGACTTGATTATATCATTATATATATGCTGTTATATACATATTTATATATATATATCAAAATTTTTGAACAAGTTGTCATCCAGAATTCACCTTGTGATCTTGTTTTTTAATCATCCCTACCCCTGTTGTTTTTTGGTGCTTGTTTGTCAGTTGGTTTTTCAGCACAGAAGACTGAATTTTTATGATCCCATAATAAAATAAACAGAAAGGAGGGGTAGCCAGATGTGCAACTTTGGGGCCATGAGGCTCCTGAAGATGTTAATTCAGAAATAGTAGCTTCATTCTCTCTTCTTCAGAGAGAAGCCCTCCCTCTCTCTCCCACCATGTGTGAACCCTACCTCAGGGTCCAATTTGTGCTGAAGGCTTAGTCAGCCATCTCCCCTCATCATCCTCAGAGCTCATTCTGGGTCCTCTGATGGAGATGAGAAGGCTGAGTCAGAGGACAGAACTTGCCAGGCCCTTCAGCCAACAGGTGGCAGAGCTAGAATCAGGATCCAGGTTCACTCTAGCTCTAGCCTGCTGGCTCCCTTCCCTGACTCCACACCCGAGAACCTCCTGCTTGAACACAATTTCTCCCACCTCTTCAACAGACCCACCATTTTCACAGGAGGTCCTTACCAGCCGGGCTCACAGTGGCGACCCAGCACCTGCTCAGCAGGGCCAGAGCCCTACTCCTAAACTCTCCTCCTGCCCCAAACCTCCACACCTCTGGAGAAGCCATGGGGGCTCCCTTCCAGAGGAGCTGGGCCACAGAAGCCATCAAGGAATACAAGGGCTGCAGGATGGATCCTCAGCCCTGGAATTCTCTTCTTCAAACAGGAGATCCAGACAAGGGCTGGGAAAATGGGCCTGGATGTTGGTAAACTGCTTCTGTATGGATGGCACCCTCAGACTTCATGAAGTCCCTGCGTGGCCCCGGTCACAGGGAAGGAAGGAGCAGCCATTTCTACTTGGACTTGAGCACTAGCATTGCTCGTGTTTCCCACTGGCAATGCAGTCCCAAATTCATTTTTGCTTCTTCTGCTAATGTTCACCCTGGGCATATTTCAAGAGAAACACAAGTCTGCCTGCTTCTGATTCATGCCCGCTGAGCTCATCAAAACCAGAATGATTTGGTAATCACTGCTGGTTTACTGGCTGCCCTCTGGGATCTGTAAAAATCTCTGTTCTTCAGAAACAGGAAGTTTCAACAGAAGGAAGGAGGCTGGTTGCAAAAACCAACATTTGAATTGACTCTGCCTATTGGAGGGGCCAACCACTCCAGATCCTTTCTTCACCAGCCAACACGTGGGGATCCAGTCCGTACTGTGTTCAGTAGATTCAGTCCCTACTATGTGCAGGAGCTATGAACCCACAGGCGACTTATTTTTTTTAAAGGAAGAATCTGTGTTTGAGTGGCCAGCCATATCACAGTATAGGGCTCACACAACAGAAATATCTTGTCCCAAATCTCTTCTTCTAAGTGCACCGATCAAGTGCAGCCCCCAGAGAACTCACATTAACCTAGTTACCCCCTTTCCATGCCCTCCCTTCAAATGTAGTGTTATTCTGGGGTCCTGGAGGTTGGAGCTCTAGAATTTGAATATGGAGGGATTGGAGGCACAAATCTGCCCCTGACATCTCAGCCTCTGGTTTCTAGAAGTCATTGTCCCATGCCACATTTTTCTCATTGGTGACCATCTGAGGCTGCGTCCAGGATGAGATGATCAAAGGAGCCTTCTCCAGCCCATCGTCTGCATCCTACAGCACAGTGACCCCATCTAAAGACCATCACACCATTCCCAATTCCCATCAGGCATCCCACCCCCCTTCACTTGCTGATTGGATGAGGGGGCCCTACTTATAGAACCCCTGCAACTTTGCTTTCCTCAGCAACATAATGAAGATGATCACAGGAAGTGTTTGTGACCACCAACAAAATCAGTAGCTGCCCAATGTAGTGGAGTCTAGCAGTGCTCAGGGATATGGTTAAGTGCTCACAAAATTCAAGTTGTATTCAAAATCCAACTGCTTCCTGCCACATTTCCTCTTGCAGGGAACGAAAAATGTGTTCTACCAAGGTGTCAGTTCATTCAACACTTCAAATACTATTCATTTAACTCCAGGAAATGGAAATGTGGAGGGATTTTGTGTTTGTGTTTTGGTTGTTATTGGTGGTGATGGTGGTGATGATGTTTATTTTTGCTTCGATCTTTTTTTTTTTTCTTCTAGAGAAAACACTGAAAGGGAGGAAGGGTATACAAATGCAATCATGCTATTTAATATGTCCTACATAACTTATAGATAGGGATGGGAGAGGGAACTGGGGGGGAAGCAAAGGAGAGGATAACATTGTCCAGAAAGGGAGGAAGGAAAGAGGGAAGGAAGGAAACAAGGAAGGAAGGAAAGAGGGAAGGAAGGAAAGAAGGAAGGAGGGAAGGAAGGGAGGAAGGAAGGAAGGGAGGAAGGAAGGAAGGAGGGAAGGGAGGGAGGAAGGAAGGAAGGAAGGAAGGAAGGAAGGAAGGAAGGAAGGAAGGAAAAAACCTAACATATGAAATGGTAGCCCCTCCAGACAACATCTTAATAATAACAATAAAGTTATTTTTTTAATAATGGCTTTCAGGAGAGAGAGGGGCCGGGAAACATAAGGATTGAGGGAACAGGATTACGACACCCATCCCTCCCCCAGTCCACAGCTGAAATACTGACCCCTCATCTTCAAACCCTTTAGGTCTGGGCTAGAAGGAGAGTTAGTCTCACAGACCTCACCAATCCACCCACCTACTCACCATTTCCTGACTCTTCCCCTTGGTACTGCACTGGATCTGCTCTGAAGCCATGCAGGGCTCTGGGCCAGGTGGTAGGAGGAAATACGTTCTGGATTTGAACTTCACCCATTAGGGCCTACTCCTGGGAGCTCTGGGAGGAAAACACGGACAACCATTTGGTTCAGGTGGAGACCAACATGGAATGTCATCCTGGAGGGAAAGCGAGGGAAAGCGAGGCAAGGATAAAAGGGCCCTCGGCTCAGTAGAGGAGAGTCCAGAGGTACCAGGATGGACCAGCCATCATCAGGGGACCTGGGCTCTAGCCAACCTTGCTGACAAGACACTAACAAGTCATGTAACAAGCAACGCTTTCCACCAGGTACAGGTGGGTCAAACCGATCAGCCCAGTTCCTTAGGAGGATGAGAGACGAGGATCACAGTTTGGAGCCTTCTTTGGCAGACAAAACTACCATTAACAAAAAGGCAGAAGTGGAGGTGTGACTCAAGTGGTAAAGTGCCAGCTGTGAGTGGAAAAAGCTGAGTGAGAGTAGGAGACTTTAAGACCAGCCTCTCAAAGGGTCAAAATGGGACAACAGGTTAGACAAATGTGAATTTGTAGTCTGTGAATGCTTTTTTTTTAAGTGCCCCTCTAGCCTTCCTCTGGCTAGCACCCTTCTCCAACTGCTTGGGGATGAAAAGGAGGCCTTGCTGTTTTGTTCTTCCAGTTTCTCCAACTGCCAGCCAGCACTCTGCACGTACACCCACCTTGGGGCCTGATTAAGAATGTGCCTCTTCTGAAGAAGAAGAGGAGGAGCATTTCCTGCTTTGGAGGGTGAGGAATTGGGATGACTCTTTCTAGACCTCATTGCTGCTTCAACACCTTCCCACTCCAGCCTGGAGTCCCCCCACTTCACCCTCCCCAAGTTACTCATGCCTTCAAACACGACTGATGACTTGGGGATGAGTAAGAGACTCATGCACGTCATAGCTAGGCTGCTGGGAGGGTGAACGAGTTCAGTCCCTCGAGCACAGCCACGCAGGCCTGCACCCGGAGTCTAGGTCTCAGGACCCCAAAGAGGAGGAAGACTTGAGTTAGCAAGGAACAAAATATCCCCATCTTTTGTTCCCTTTGGCCCAGCCACGTAAGGCTCTTGTCTCAAAATAAATAGCAACGTACTCAGCATGAAGTGACAGCTCCAACGTCTCCCTGCCGAGGACCTCTTGAGCTTCAGGTGACTGGGTTCCATAGCCAGACCCAGAGGTGGCCCTCAAAGAGCCAGCCCAGCCATGGCTCCTTTGGCAGGATCTGAATCCTGGGGTCCCATCCTGCAGGGTATGTGCGTGCATGGGGGTATGTGTTTATGCTCTTGTGAACACCCTAATCCAGTGTCAGTCAAGCGATTCGCTTTGGTCTGTTTTCTATTTTCCACATGTCTCATGTTGGAACATTTGGTGGGCATAGGATCATAGCAAAGGAATGTATTAATGCAATGCCTTTTTAAATGTCTCCTGAACATTCTTGGAGTTAGAGTACAAACTGAACATACTAATAGGAGCAAAACAGCATACAGGCTAGGCTTTTCTGGCACTTGATAAATAGCGCTGAAGCATTGGCTTCCCCATACCTAACCCGGGTGTAGTGAGGCCACTTGTGGTATGGAAATTAACACCAGAACTGTGAAGCATGTGGAAGCCCCACCTCAATGTTCCCTGCAGCCAAGGACACCAAATCATGTCCTCACGTAGAGCCTCAGCTCCCCAACAGCCCCTGCTCCAGCCTTTGCTCTTTCCATATCTTGAAGGCTGTTCCTTCGATCTGTAGAATTCCTTGTGAGTTGCTCAAGATAACAGTGATGTGTTCAATGGAAAGACATGATCAAAACCTTTCAATGATAGAGGAACTAGAACTCAGAGAAGCATTATGAGCTGGGCATGGCATGGCATACCTGTAATCCTGGCATTCCAAAGGCAGAGGCAGGAGGATCATGTGTTCAAGGCCTGGACTACATAGACAGATCTCATCTCAAAACTAAGAAACAAATGCAGAAGTAGTACTCACTAGACACTATGATGAAAATGACCTATACAACTGGTGGGTGAGGATAGAGGGGAAAACTGACAGTGCAGCCGCAGTGAGAGATCAGGGAGTTCCTGCTTCTTTTGGGGGGCCATCAGGAGACAGGGAGGTTCTGCACATTTGTTTCATGTTCTCCCTGAGTCTCGCTGGCTCCTTCATTGCTGTTCTTCCTCTAGTTCTCTCCATTAGCCTAGGGGATTTCTCTTTTGCCTTAGGAGGGTTTCTGGTTGGAAGCAGAAGGGAGGACTTCTTTCTATCATGTTGTTTTCCTCAAATTTGTGACTCTGTTTCCCTGAGGACTTGGGTTTGGAAAGCCAAAGCCAGGAAAGTCCCTTTGTCCTCACACTACACTGCCCCTAGGCCATTATCAGAGCTCTTTAAATGGTTAAAGGGGCAAAGAACAAATACAGAGCAGAATGGGTTGATACCATTTTCTGAGCCCACAGTGACTCTCACTGCCTGGTTTCGGCCTGGCTGGAACTCCAGTGATCATGAAGGTAGGTACCGGTAGAAGGGTGGGATTGAAGGAACAGAAGAGTCTAGAAGATGATCCACATGTATGTGCTTCACTATTAACGAAGGCAGCTACAGGCTTCCATAAGGAAAAGGAAAGTCCTTTTTAATTGAAGGCTGTTGAAAAAAATGGTTATTTAAAAATGAGCATGACCCTTACCTCATATCACACCCCAAAATTATTTTGAGACGAATATGGACCTAAGCAAAAATTCTCCAACATAAATCTTCTAAAAGACAACAGAGAAAAGAATCTTTGTGACTGTGACGAAGGTGGTTTTCTAAAACAGGTACCCAAACCCCAACCATTAAAACAAAAAAATGTGTTAATAGATTGGACTTTATAAACATTTGATTTGTTTGCTTTTTTCTTGCTTTGTTGCCCAAGTTGGCATTAAGCTCATAATTCCCCAGCCTTTGTTTCCCTCAGCATTTTTTAGCTCAAAAGACATTGTTGGGGTGGGAAGTTGGTGGCTCACACCTGTAATCCTAGCTACTGAGGATCAAGGTTCAAAGCCAGCTTAGGCAAAAAAGTCCATGAGACTCTTATCTCCAATTAACCACCAGAAGTGGAGGTGTGGTTCAAAGTCATGGAGCACCTTGAGCAAACAGCCCAGGCCATGAGTTAAAGCCCTATGACTTCCCCCAAAAATCCAGAAGTGAAAGTGGGGCTCAAGTGGTAGTTCACCTATCCTGAGAAAAATAAAGCTAAGAAATTGAGCTCAGGCCCTGAGTTCAAGCCCCAGTATCAACACACACACACACACACACACACACACACACACACTCACCCCAAATTGTTGGAGCTGGGGTTGGGAAGCTGTCAAACCTATAATCCTAACTACTAGAGAGGTAACAATAGGAGAGGGGATAGTCAAAGTTTAAGGCCAGCCCTGCAAAGAGTTTGTGAGATGCCTCTTAACCAGTGGCTGGGTCTGGCAACATGCTCTTCTAATCCCAGCAATGCAAGAAGCACAGATAGGAGGATCACAATTCAGGCTAGCCTGAGCATGACCCAATCTAAAAAAAAAAAGAGCTGATGTAATCCAGTGTCAGGCTAGCCTGGGCATGACCCTTTCTCACCAAATGAGCTGCTATAGTGCCTGCCTAGCAAGTGTGAGATTATGAGGTCAAATCCAGTATTGCAAAAAAAAAAAAAAAAAAAAAAAAAAAGAGATAACGTGTTAAGAAAATGGGCAAACCGACCTAAAATATTATGAAATATGTCTGAAAAAGTTATCATGGCTCTAATATACATTTAATAATAAATCATGAATATAAGTAAAATAGAAAAAGAAAAGCGCTAAAGAAGCCCCAAAAGAAGAACCAAAGACTTGAACAGACATGTTACAAGCTAAGATTCCAAATGAACATTGCTCAACATCATGTATTCATCAAGAGATGCAAATTGAAAGTAGAGCACAATAGCATTTCACACCCACAAGAGTGGCTAAAGCTAAAAAGTTCAATAATCCCAAATGTTGGTGAAGACATGGAACAGCTCTACCTCACACCTTGTTGTTGGGGTACAAAATGATACAGCCCTATGGGTCAAAGTGGTAGAGCACTAGCCTTGAGCAAAAGAGCTCAGGGGCAGCACCCAGGACCTGAGTTCAAGCCCCACAATAAAAAATAAACAAACAGAAAAACTGGAAACAATCCCGTTGCCCAGAAACAGGTAGGTAAACTCACTGTTGTATCTTCATGCCGTAGTATTTAGCAAAATAAACAACTAGTAGTTGCAACATGCATTAGTCTTAGCACAATGCTGAAAGAAAGAAGACAACCTAAAAACAGTATTTATGGTGTGATTCTACTTTTACAAAGTTCCAGAACAAGCAAAAGCAGTCTATGACAATAGAAATCAGAACACGGTTGCCTTAGGATAAAGATTGAAAATGACAGGAAAAAGATAATGTGTGATATTGTTGTAAGAGGCTATATGTTGACTGGAGTTGTAATCACACCTGGACATGGGTCTTTCAAACCCATAGTAATTGTATAATTACTATTCACCCATCTCACTTATATCTCACTAAATAACAAAAACAGTTGCCAGATGCTAGAGGTGGTTGTTTAATGGGTAGAGAATTTAAGTTTTGCATGATGGAAAAGTTCTGGAGATTAGTTACATAACAGTGTGAATATTCTTTGTTTAATAATTGTATTTTATTGTCAGGGTGATGTATAGAGGGGTTACAGATACATTTGTTAGGTAATGGGTACATTACTTCTTCAGCATTGATACCCCTTCCCATGTTTTTCTCCCAATTTCCCTCCCTCCCAATCACCTGGTGTTTCTCCTTCCCTTCCCTATTTCAAATAAACATATACACAATATACTGGGTACCAAAGTCAGATACAGTAACGACATGAGATAACCATAAGAAGGAAAAGAAAGAAAAGAAATAATTTCACATAGTATGTTAAGACAACAATCACAAAGATAGGGGCCGGGAGTTTGGCCTAGTGGTAGAGTGCTTGCCTAGCATGCAGGAAGACCCGGGTTCGATTCCTCAGTACCACATACATAAGAAAAAAGCTGGAAGTGGTGCTGAGGCTCAAGTGATAGAGCTCTAGCCTTGAGAAAGTCCAAGGACAGTGCTCAGGCCCTGAGCTCAAGTCCAGGACTGGCAAAAAAAAAAAAAAAAAAAATAGTAACAACCACAAAGATAAACCTCTTGTTTCAGTATCCTGGAGTTCATTTCACTAAGCCTTATCTTAGATGGCCATATGCATAATAGTTTTTGAGCTATTGTGGTCCTCTGCTAGGAGAGTCCTAGATGTGTAATAATTATGACAAATGAGGGAAACCATGGAGCCTATGTTCCTTGGGGTATGGCGTCACTTAATATGATTTTGTCCAAGTCTTTCCATTTCCTTACAAATGGGGCAATGACACTTTCTGATGGCAGCATAGAATTCCATTGTGTATAAGTACCACATCTAACACCTCTGAACTAGAACCTTAGAACTGCCTAACATGGTCATTCTTTATATCCTCTACCACAGGGTTAGCAAACCAAAGGAGAACATAAAATACGCTCTCCTTCAACCTTACACACTTTTTTCAGAAGGATTCACAGCACAACCTGATTTCTAAATATAATATCTATAATATCTTATTGTTTATTTTTTACATATTCATTTATTTGTTTTCCCAGTTCTGGGTTTTGAACTCAGGTACTCTACCACTCAAGCCAAACCTCTACATACTTCCAAGTCTTTTCACTTTAGTTGATTGTAGGTTAGGGTCCTGTGTTTGTGCCTGGACCATCTTGGACCATGATCTTCCTATTTGTGATTCCAGAATAGCTGGAATCACAGGTATGTATCACCACACCCAGTTGTTGACCCAGATGGAGGACTGCCTAACTTTTTACCCAGGCTGACCTCAAATTATGATCCTCCCTATCTCTAACTCTTGAGTAGCTGGGATTATAAGTATGAGCCACTGTACAGGGCTGCATCTTAAAATACAAAGTATTTTATTTTATTTGTATCCTTTTTTGTGCCAGTCCTGGGGCTTGAACTCAGGGCCTAAGCACTGTCCTTGGACTTTCTCAAGGCTAGAACTCTACCACTTGAGCCTCAGCACCACTTCAGGGTTTTTCTATGTATTTGGTACGGAGGAATCAAACCCAGGTCTTCGTGCATGCTAGGCAAGCACTTTACCACTAGGCCAAACTCTCAGCCCCTTTATTTATATCTTAAGATACAAAGTATCTTAAAATAAAAAGAGGTAAGGACATTCCTATATTAGTTATATTTTGTTACAATACTATAAAAATTAAAAATGTAAAAAAAAAGTTGATCCAAGTGGGCCTTGATGCCTTGGCCTTGTCCTGTCCATTGGTTTTTAGGTCTCGGATGGACTTGCATGAATTTTGTAGGGAAATAGTAATCAAACTCTTGGTGCTCCTTTCTGGAAAAAAAAACAAGTTCTAGAACTACTTTTGATGAATTCTACCCAAAAGAGCTAGTTTCTTGCGCCTCTACCCGGAATGTTTTCACCCTTGCCTTTCCCATTCCCACGCTACTTGCTAGGGAGATGCAGCTCCTATGGTAACAGGTGCTTGTCCGGATGGCTGCACCCCTACCACGTGGTGCCTCCGCACTCCCCAGCTCTGCTCAGTGCAAAGCAGGTCATAGAGATACTGAGCATGAGACTGCTCGAATCGGCTTACCTGGTGAGTTTGCCTATGAGCTGGCCAAGTCCGATCCATACTCCCCTCTCTCCAGAGGGCAGATCTTTCTGTATGTTTGGCTACCACCGCTGACATCTTGTTCATTGTGCAGACAATGCAAAAGAAAGTAGAAAACTGGAGAGAAAAAAAAATTGGGAGCAACAGGGATGAGTGAATCTTGAATCTTTCAGAGCTGGGATGGTATGACTGTCCCCTCTCACCAGGCTTGCACTGGTGAGACTCTGCAGTCTCCCCAGCCCAGTGCCATGTGATGACGTGCGCCTGACACTGGGCATGAGGAAGGTGTTGGTGGCTTGGAGAAGTCAGTGCCGAGGAGGACGTGGCAGAGTCCTGTCCTTAATACCTCTCAAGCTGAGGCATGTCATGGACCCTGTTAAACTTTGCTCAGCCTCTGCCAGCCCTGGCTCCCCTAGGGAAAGCAAAAAGGACCAGGAGATCTGGCCAATGCGCACATTTCCCGAGCCAACCAGGTCTTCCATACATTCAAGAAGTGAAGCTCTCTTCTCTGTGCCCAAGCACGTGCTGTGCTATACAGGGACAAGGGGAAGATAGCATTGAGGGTGGTGAGGAGAGCCAACCCCCCTGGCCCCTGCTCAGGAAGGCTTCACTCACTGGCCTCCACTTCTAAGTCCATTTCTCACAAGGCTTTCTGTGCTGAGTTCCTCAAGCCTGGCAAGTCAAGCCTAGTGGGAACTCTCCAGGCTCCCCCCGGCTCTGCCAGTCTATGGAGCATGAATAGGGCAGGGTGGGGGCTCAGGAGTCTGAGAAGAACTCCCCCTCCTGCATACAGGCTGGCTGAAATCTGCCTTGGACAGATCAGTAATATGGATGGTGTTGTTGGGTCCAAGTTGGAGGAAGCAAAAGAAAGGGCTGTATCCATGAGGAACACCAGCTCATAGGTGAATTAATTCAGGACGGTTAAGCAGATGAGCACGTATGCTTGTGGTGAGTAATTGTGACACCAGTCTTCACAGTCCCCCTGACCCTGGGGGCATCTGTCAGATAGATGTCCCCTCTAGTGGCACTGGCAGACACTGGCCTTTAGCATCGACTACTATGTGGGAGATGGGACAGCTGACAGTGACAAAGCACTGCTCACAGGGCAGCTCCAACTCAAAACTGTCCTCAGGGTGACATCATTTGGTCCTCACAGCAGCCCAAGGGGAAGATCCATCAATCCTATTTAATAGATGAGGAAACTGAGGCTCAGAATAGGGAGCAAAGTTGCCCAAGGTCTCGCGAGGTAGAGAGGAAACTCTGCCCACCCCCCACTCACTTCAGCAGTCATGTGATCATCTCACTGCAAAAGACAAAGCAGGAGAGTTTTCTCCTCTGCCTTCTTATCGCATGCTCATAATATAACTTTGGATCCCTGCACATAAGCTCTAACGCTGAATCTGAGTTGAAGGGAAGGCAGGAAGAAGGCTCTTGGAAAAGGGGTGAGGATCAGGTAGTTTCCTGAAATAAAATAAATCCATAAGGATAAGATGAGGACTTAGAGCTGGGAGAGGTGGCGCACGCCTCAGGAGACTGAGAAGGGAGAAAGGAGGTTTGAAGCCATTCTGGGCAGAAAATCTGCAAGATTCTTATCTTCAATGAATCAGGAAAAAAAATCCTTCCAGAACTGGAGGCATGGGTCAGATGGTAGAGCCTCAGCTATGAGCTAAAACGACTTAATGAGAGTATTAGACTCTGAGTTCAAGCCCCAGTACTGACATCATCATCATCATCATCTTCATCATCGTCGTCACCACCACCACAACAGAAAACACAGAATATGGTGGGTGAAAGAAAATAGCTTACCTTATCTAAGACCCTAATGCCTATTTATCTGGACAGAGGGAATGAGGGTGGGAAGGGGCAGTTAAGAGTTTACACATTACTCAAAGGTTTTTCCAGAGAGATAAAGACCACCTGTGTCTCTCAGAGACTAGAGTGTGGCTAAGCGTCACGAGGCTCAGAAGGGAGCTCTCTTCAGGACGATTAGGTCTTTTGGTCTCTGAAGAACCTACACAGTGAGCTACAAATGGCTCCATTAGAGGAAATGCCAGGCTGAGTGAATAGTAACACGTTCGTGGGTTCTCACTGTGGCCTGAGTGGCTTAGATCCTGATGGGGAATTTAAAGGATCCCCCTCCATTCCAGAACACGCCCCCCCATCCCACCCTGCAACTAAGTCCAGTAGTTCCCGATCCTCATGGAATGTAGTTAATATAAGTTAACGGCCACGGAGGATGTAGGAACACTCTGTCATCCACTTTCTTCCCAGGCCTATCTGCCTCTGTCCTTGGCAACCATGAGGAACCCATGCCAGAGCTTCTACAGGAAATCCAGCTGCCAACACAGGCTGGCGCTCTAGGTCCACGGACACACTTTTCATCAAGTACACCTCAATTACAGCTCTCTCAAACAAGAATGGTCCACAAACAGTCCTGGGAGTTCATATGACTCTAAGAGACAGAAACAGAGCAGGCACTGAGTTCTGCTCTCTTGTCAACCAGATAGAGCAAAGAGCCTGGGCAGCTGGTGGCCTGGGTTCTGTAGAGCACCTGAGGACAGACAGCCTCTCCCCAGCAGAGGCCAGGCTTAAGGGAAGGCTACGGAGGGAGACCCACTAACCCACTGGCCTCAAGTGAAGACTGAAGTTGTTTCCTTTTGAAAAGTGCTGGGAAGGGGTGAGCTGAGGGACATGGGGAGTCTGTTAGATTCCTGGAACTCTGCCTTCTTTTGAAATGATGGAAATTCTACAATCTGACATCAGCATTCCTCATACAATAGATTTGGAGGTGTTAACACAGTGTCTTCTTATATATTTAGAAATAGCCCAGCCACCACCTCCAAAGTTGGGCTTTTTTTTTTTTTTAAGTAAACAGAACAAGAATGCCATGAGGCACCCTAGCACAGGTGACTGTTGTGCAAACTCCACGCCCACCTGCGTGGGAGGGGACCTGCCCACAGCTGTAGCCTGGCTCCGGTCTCCTCCAGGCACACCCAGTTCATTAGGCCCCAGCCACACCCAGCTGCCCCACTCCTGGTTGAACCAGAATGCCAGGAGCCAACAGCAGCCCCGCCCCTTGAACCTAAACAATGGGCCTTGTAGGAGTTCACTGGGGCCCAAGGCCTGGGCCCTAGAGAGCCGGAAGCTGGCCCCTAGCATCTGCCCTCACCGTCCTGAGGCCTGGCCTCTGGTCCTGCAGGAGGTCCTAGCTCCTGGGTTTCTGCAGAGGCTCAGAGCAGCCAGGAGTCCAGGTGGGAGCAGGGCTGAGCTCCCTGTGATAAAAATAGACTGCCTAGAGACTGCCTCCCTCGGCGGAGGGTGAGCAGCAGCAGACATTATCTCACTCCTGCTCAATGTCCCCCAGGCAGGTAAGGGTGGGACTCCTTATTGTTTAGAAAGCCCAAGTAGAGAAGATGGGGCAGCTGGAGAGGAGACTGCAGGCCACAGCCCAGCACCTGCCACCAACTTATAAATAAATGCTCTGCTCTCCTGGCCTGCTGGCCCCAGGGAGGAGTGGGGCTGCTCTCTGGAGGAGGGTTCCCCAAAAACGCTGAGAATTCTCTCTCCCTTCTGAATCCAGACCTCCCTCCCCTCCCACTCCAGAGACACAGCATCATCTACCTTCCAGGCCTTTGGGGAAAGGTCCCCTCCTTGTAGTACTGTCACCCTTGGGTGCTGTGTGGCATGAGGAAGGCCCAGCTGCCTGGCCCAACCCTACCAAGGAAGTACAGCTAGCTCACGGATGCTTCTGCTAACTCAGGACAAACCCGACTGGGCTTCGACAGGTGGTGACATGCTGCTATTTGTGGGTGCCTCTGGCTTTTCTGTTCCTATGACACAGGAGGTGAGGGTGGCAGACATCTCTGTCCAGTCATAGTATTGTCCTCAGGGCCAGCATGGAGTCACATGCCACTGCTGGCTTGAAGGCACCATCTATGCAGAGAGACAGCAAGAGCCATGGCTCAGACAGGAGACTCCAGTTCAGAGATCTGACTCCAGCCACTAGCCAGCAGGGCAGCCCCCCTTCCTGGCCTCATGAGTTTAGGGAGGGCCAGATTAAGTGAGATCTCTCACCTCAGAGTCCTCCACTGTCATTAGGCTGGGTTCCCCAACTCCCAATCCCTCCTGCTTCTCTCTATAAAATCTACTTTAATTGGGGATTAGAATTACTCTTAGTCTAAATTAAAGGCTGGGCAGGGATTGATGATGAAGAACAGTGCTTTAGAAGCAGCTCTGGGCGACCAGCCTGGGGCCTCTGAGGAGGGAGGAGAAGAGAGGGGAGCCTCTTGATAGCACCCCTCCCCAGGGAAGTCTCTCCCCAAACCCAGCCTCTTGGAGCTAGTCTCAGGCCTGTAAAGCCAGTGTCAAGGCACTTGGACTGAATCCTCTGGGGAGAAATGGGTAGAGAGGTCCTGAGGAGGGAGAAGGGGAAGGAGGGTACAGGATAGGACGCTGTGAGCACTGTCCTGGGAGCTCCAGGATACTAAAAATCATCTGAGGAGCCTGAAGAGAAGTCAGATAGTCAGATATCCTCTGAAAACCAATGCCACTGTTAAAAACAGGCACTGGTGATTAATGCCTGTAACCCTAGCTTCCCAGGAGGCTGAGATCTGAGGCTTATAGTTCAAAGACAGCCTGAATAGGAGTCTTACCTCCAGTTAACCAACAAAAAGCTAGAAGTAGATCAGTGGCTCAAGTGGTAGAATGCCAGCCTTGGATAAAAAAGCTAAGGGATTCAAGCCCCAGGAAGAGGGTCCAAGACAAAGGAGCTGCAAGTTTCACATTTGTTTTAGGTACCATTAGAACTGGTTAATTATTTGTAGAACATGATTTTTGTTTATAAAGTATTTTCCCATATGTGATGTCACTGAATTTCATAGCAATACAATAGCTATTTCTCCATTTCATAGATGAGCTGCTTAAAGGCTCCCAACATAGCAATGGTAAAACCAGGCCTTGAAAGTTGGCAGCCCAGCTCCAAGGACAATATATCCTTTTCTTTTTCCAAGGAAAAAAAAAGAGAGGAAAAATGCCATCTGGCTCCAGACAGTGGGCTGAGGTGTATGTGGTCTGTAACCAGAAGAGTTCAGATACCCTGCTGCTTGTCCCAGGCGCATGTATGGGTCTATAGAAGAGGAAGTAGGCCTGGAAGTCAAGGTGTTGAAATGTCTGCTCTTCCTTTTTTGTTTCCTCCCAGAAAACTCCATCCATCCCCATCCAGGATGAAAATCATTAGCTCCCCTCAAATACCTAAAAATCATGGGAAGACAGGGACAGGGAACAGATGGTGTGAGGATGCCATCTCCATGAACACTGTCTGGGGATGGCTGAGGCTGTTTGAAAGATGGTAAGTTCCTCATCCCTGGAATAGTTCAATCTAAGACTAGGTAAGATTCTGCCCGAGGAATGTTATAGAGTAAATCCAACCACAGATAGTTGAGTGGGAGGACTGGTATGCATGATATTTATATTTCTTCATACCAAGAGCTTATATTTGGACATGAGAACTATTTTAGCTTTGATTTGGGCTCCTGAAACCACTCTACCAGCACCATATTGATAAAGTTGCCACTAAGTGTCTACTTCTTGCTATTATAGACTGGGAAGAATGGGACCAAAGATCTAGAGAAAGATGGGGAGTGTGTTTGTGCGTGTGTGTGTGTGTGTGTGTGGGGGTGTAAATCTCTATATCATAACAAGCTAGTCTGACACAGAAGGTATTTCTGGAGCTCGAGGCCTCTGTGGGCTGAGTGCTTTGAAGCTGCCATTCTCTGCCCTCCCCAACAGGTCACTGGGACACTCAGATTGATTTGGGCAGCCAGTCAGAGAACTGCCTGAGCCTTGTTTGTAGCTGTTTCCTTTTCTATAGTGACCAAATAGGAGTTGTCAGACCAGGTAGAGGCAAGCCTGCCACGGCCCTGGGTACTAGCCGGCTATCTGTGTACAGGAGGAAGCTGGCCAAGTCACTGACCATCTTTTCTTTGCAAGCTGGACTGGACAGATCTTTCTTGCTGTGTAGATTTCTTCCTGGATATCTGAGGACCTGGAGCCCAGAACCTGGAATTGGGGTAAAATGATTTGACAGGAGCATTCCCACAATATCCATTGGACTTCCCAAGTGAGGGATATGAGACAGGGGTCCAGGTCAACCTCTCCTCCAGAAAGCTTCCAGAACTGTCTCAGTCGATGAATATAGACGATCACTTTTCCCACCAACTTCTTTGCCCCTCCCTGCCTCCTGATTTGTTTTTGGTTTTCCATAGAAGGCATTCGTAGTCAATCTTCCTCCATCTTCAAAGCCAACAGGTAGCCATCTTTAGATGTACCCTTCTCTGGCTCTTCTTCCTTATTGTATCCACTCAGATAACCTAGGACAGCCTTCCTGTTTCAAGAGTTTTCATCCCATCTGCAAATCCTCTTGCATCTTCATAGATTTGCAGCTTAGAATGTGTATCTCTTTGAGACAGCATCCATTATTCTGCCCTCACACCATTATTAAGAGAAAGAGAAATGCAAATCATAGAATAATACATGCAGATTATACTCATTTGTATAACATACTAAATAAATGTATACAGAGAGAAAACTTCTAATGAATCCACTCTGGTATTTTTCTGGGGAATAGGTTGGAGCTTACAGCTCTGGCTTTAAAACTTTTTTTTTCACAGCACGCATATTTTCATTAATTACTCAAGTAACTGAATTTTTAAATTCATCTAAGTAAAAAGAAAAGACAGATACCCCCTGCCCTTTGTGAGACTTAAAGCAAAGGATAACAAATGAATCAACAATGCCCTAAATCATTCCAAAAAGTGTGGGCTGACCACTATGGCAGCTGGGCAGGGGACTCTCTGGCTAGGGGACCCCAGAAAGCTTTGAGGGAGGGAATGCTTCTGTAGAGTTCTCTGGGAAAAGGAGCTTTCAAAGGCAGAAAGGGGGAGAAGAGCAATATCAATGACACCAAGCCAGAAGGAGTCCAGCCTTCACAGCGAATGGGTCCCTCTGAGCAGAGGCTGGAGTTATGGTGTAGCTTTGCCAACCCTGAACAGAGGGGAGCACAAAGGGAAGAGCAGGGCACACCTGTAGAGCCACCCCTGCCTGGCCCTGGGCTGAGTAAGAAGTAAGTGAACTGCAGCTGTGTATTTTGGTGGCAAAAAAGAGAATGAGACTTGGGGTTGGGGGGAAGGGCGCCATGAGAGATGGAGCTGCTCTTGGGCTCACAGGAGAAAGGTGAGGAAGGAAGCAGAAGGGCTAAAGCCAGGGGCGATGCCTCCCCCAACCCCACACACTTCCTGGCTTCTTGTGGTTCCAGCTCCCATGCCAGCCCTGGGGCAGTTCCAAGTGGCAGGAAAGTCTCAGGCACCCTACTGAGGCTTGGGGCCTGTCCCCCAGACCTGGTGTATCTCAAGTAGTGATGGAGGCAGCTGGCCACAGACCTGGTCCAGGACACCTAGCTCCATGACACCCTGGGGGAATACCGGAGCAGGGAAAGCTGTGTGTGTGTGTGTGTGTGTGTGTGTGTGTGTGTGTGTGTGTGTGTGTGTGTGTTGTGGAGAGAAGAGCTTTCATCAGTGGCACTCCATATCATGTGCCTGTTCTGACCAGCAGAGGGGATGCAGCCATGTCCTGAGGGCCGGCAAGCTGCAGGCCTGACAGGATGGTGTTCTAATGGCACACTGGTTGAGGCAATGGCTTTGGACCCCTATTCTGCCAGCTTCAGGCTGTGTGGTCTTGAACAAGATGTTTACCCCCTCCCACCCCCTCCTATCTCTTGTGTGGGGATCCTGAGCTAGCCATTCCATAGGTTCCTGTGTCACCCATGCTGTCACACGTAAGCCTATTTAAGTATGGCCACTTCTGGTGAACCTTCTGTGGGTCTCCCTGCTGGGCCTGGCAGGTAGGGGATCTCCCCTCAACTACTCATCTGTTCAGACCTGTTCCTGAGTCCCAGGGTAACCTGAATCGCAGGAGATGGAAGGAGTGATGGATGTGGGCTGAGACAATAGTCATGATGTCTTCATGAGTTGGGGGAACAGAAGGAGACAGGAGCTTTGGCATGACAGACAGCCCCACAGAAAGATCTTCACAGGGCTCAGATATATGGGTATGCCTGCTGGTCACCAGATGCCCAGCCCTAGGTCACCAGAGACAGATTGACACAGATGAGAGTTCCTCAGCTCTGTGGCACAATGCCAAGGTATCTGTCATGATCTCACAGGCGACTCTGAAAAGATCTGCATGTGAGCCAGTTTGTGGGAGGAGACAGCTGTTCCACGGCCAAGCAAAGACTGATGCAGAAGCAGGTGGCAGGGGGTGGAGGTGAGCTGGGTGCTGAGCTGCTCAGGGGCTTTAGCATCCTCAGATGGCCAGGGAAAGGGAGAGGTGGCTCCTTGCCCATAAAGGGGACAGGGTAATAGGAAAAACCCTAACAATATGCAGGCCAAGGGCAACGAGGTGGTGGGGTGGGAAACAGTAGCCACCTGTGGTTTCATCATGCCATTCACAAACAGGCCTGGGAGGCAGTGTTAGTGTGAGGCTCCAGCTTTCAACGGAGCTCACAGGTTAGGGATTCTCAGAAGGGGCCTGCCTGAGGAAAGAATAGAAACTGTGGTCACAGGGAAAGCTTTGGAGCTGTTGTTTCAACCCTCTATCATGGTCAGGGACAATGACTTCATTAGCAATGGTGCGGGTCCTTTACAGGGCTGTGTTTGGCTACTTGAAGTACACCATCTCGCCTAATCCTTATGGCAACCCTACAAAATAGTTATACAACCCCTGTTTTTGCCAATAACAGAATGGAAGGTCAGGGAGGTTAAGTAACTTGTTCAAGGTCGCTCTGCAAATGAGTGACCAAGAAGGGATTTGAACCTCCTTCAATATCCAGTCCCAAAGTGCCCGTAAAACCCTCAGTGAGGTTAGTTCTGCACAACACTTTGAAGTGTGCTACTTCAAAGGTAGCTATCTGGGTGCCTTTTGGGCTCCACCTGGCTGCTGTTTGAGAGCTGGACGCTGAGCCAGGAGGGTAAGATAGGCAGGGGAGGCAACTTGGAACCAAGACCCTCCCGCAGGTGACGGAATATCTTGGCCTGCTGTCCTTATAACCTTGCAATGGTGCACTTACTTAAGTTTACATGGAATCTAACTTTGGAGTTCAGTATGTAAGTCTTTCACATAGAAACTTTATCTTCCACTTAACACAACAACTTATGTGAAAACTTCTACACGAGATCTTTTCACCCATGGCTTATTTCATGATGAGGTAGAAAGCACCAAAAACGAGCAGACATTGGTGAGTGACATGGAGTTCTCTGATGGCCAGCTAGGTGACATTGAGCAAGTCACCTTCCTTTCTCATCTCTAGCTCAGGGATAGATGTGCGGAATAAATACAGAATGCATAAAATATTTTTATTGGGGCAAATGAAGTAAAATGGCAATTTTTAAAAGAATCTTGAAAGCCAAGCCAGGTGCCTGTGGGTCTCACTTGTAATCCTAGCTACTTAGGAGGGTGAGATACAAAGGTCATTATTCAAAGTCATCTAGGATAAGGAAAGTCCATGAGACTCTTACCTTCAATTAACCATCCTGCGGGGAGGGGGGGGAGTCCAAAGTGGAGATGTGGCTCCAGTGGTAAAGCAACTTATATAAAAAACTTATATAAAAAAGTAAAAAGAGGAATCACCGAAGGGCTTTAAGCCAATCGGTGTTGTAGAAACTCATCTTCCCAATCCAGATTGGGGATTATGATGACCTAAGGACAAGTTGACAGTGTTCTTACCACTTTGTAGAAGATGAGCCAGCTAGAAATTTCATGTTTCATTTAAAACACGAATGAACTGGCCACTGGTGCTTCGAGCCCGTAATCAGAAGGCTACGCAGGAGGCTGAGATCTGAGAATCATAGTTTGAAGTGAACCTAGGCAAAAAACAAATCTGTGAAACTTGTATCTGCAAAAGGCTGGAAGTAGAGATGTGGCTCAAGTGGTAGAGTGGCAACTTTGAGTGAAAAAGGCAAGTGAGGGGTCAAGGCCCTGAATTCAAGACTGAGTATCAGTACTCCCCAATAATTATCAGACAGATGCTATATATTAGAAAGTTCTCCCTGTAACAATGAGTGAGCTATAAATCAAAACCTAGCAAGTGGATTTGGATGATTAGACAGACAAAGCACTTTTCACACTATACTCTAGCTTTGGAAGAGAGCCCAAGCAAAAGGAACTGAAAGAGCTCAGTGTAGTTGTTGAAGTGGGGATTGTGAAAAATGTGAGGCCAGGAGCTGAATCAACAGAGGCTGGGGAGATAACAAGAAGCCGACCTGAGAGACATTCTTACACACCCTGGACTTACCCTAGCAAAATAGGAAGTCCTTAATGATGTAAACAGGATCCTAGTTTGACAAATAGGATGAATTCATTTCCCTTTTGGATTTCTGTGTATGTGACCTTCTAGTCACCCAAACAACCACCTGTCTGAGAAGTAAAATTTTGATGATCAAAGAAAAAGAAATGTGAAGAATGAGGTAATACTTAGCTTCTGATATCCCAAATGAGATTTCTCAGCTGGACAAATACAAAGAATGTCCTGGTTGTCTTTAACTTCCTTTTTCACATAGCTAGCACCTAATGGTGGCGCTTTACCTAATGAAGCAAATAGAGGAAAACCACCTTCAGACCAGAAGATGGGAAGAGGCCAGAGAAGAAGCAGGTGATGAAGACCTGTGTGTGTCTTTACCTTTTGTCTTCTGTTGTCATAAGCTGCAAAAATGCAGTAGATAAGGGAGGGATGGCCCTTTTAGGGCTCCCATCACCTGGAAGATGATATGGGGGATCTCCTCAGAAGTCTTCTCATGAATATAAACATGGTGGCTTGGTGTTTTGGGACCATTAGAGGGAACTTTAATGTCACCTTTTCAAGCCACATTGGGTCTCATGTCAAAAGATGTCCATACTAGATTGTTTACCATTTGTTTGTTGGTTTTTTTAGCTAGAAGCAGATAGACGGGAAAGCCTATCAAGCTTTTAAGGACTGTGTATTGAATTAAGGTCCAGGAGCAATGACTTTGTCCTGTCACTGTACAAAGGGTTAAGTCATAAAAGCTCTCCTGGGTTCCGATTCTGCAGCAGCAGGAGGTAGGCCGTGAACTGCCAGCTTCAAGAGTGGCCATGGGAGATAATGGACCAGTGACAACCACCCAAAATTAAAAATCAGACACGGACACGAATACAATAATTCTTCAAATGTGTTCTGTTTACTTGGCGGTACTGAGGATGAAATTCGGGGCTTCACGCGTGGTAGGCAGGCACTCCACCTCTACATCCACATCTCTAGTCTTTTTATACATCAGTTCACTTTCAAGATGGGGGTCTTGCTTTTATATTTTGCCTGATCTGGGGAATGCGATCCTTTTAGGGTACTTCCCCATGTCATTGGGGACAGGCATGAGCCACTGCACCCAGCCATTGGCTTAAACTTCTTTTGGCTTGGGCTGGCCTTGAACCATGACCCCTGAACTCCACCTTCCAATTAGATAGGATTACAGTCTTGAGCCATTGTGCCGAGTGTGTGTGTGTGTGTGTGTGTGTGTGTGTGTGTGTGTGAAAAAGAGAGAATAAAACCAAGCATGGTTCTATTTAGTTGGGTTCTGCGTCCTGGTCAGATGAACCCAATCCTGGTCGCTCTCTCTCCCACAGTAAGCCCTAGGCAGGATTGGTGTAAATTGTAGAATGGGGCTTGGAGATTGTGTCATCCAGTGGCAGGGATGGTGGTAGTAAGGCTGGCTAGAACTTGTCCAGTGGTGACAGGCTGACATATTGGCAGGATGTATTGACATGGGGATTGAGGGAACAGTGAGGGTCCAGGTCAGAAGAGGGAGGCGCTGGACAGGAGCATGGAGCGGGTTGATTACTGTGCAGTAGCCACAGGGGGTCATGGCAGAGATACATCTGTAGAATTTCCTCACAAGGAAGTATACAGTGTGGGGCCAGTGCAGGCAAGGCAGAACACTGGGAGCCCAAGTGGAGCAGGGAATGAGGAAGCAAACACTCTTATTTAAAAGAGTGGTGAAGTGAAATGGGAAATGGGGTCCTAGAAGTGTTTCTGGTCATTTCTGGTCATTTTAAAGATGGGAAAGATTTGAGCTCATCTTGTTAAAGGCCTTTAGACAATGGTTCTGAGTGGGCACCATGGGTGCTGTTTATTATTCTAAAGAACTGAGCTGTATATGGGCCAACCCAAGACCCAGGAACACTCTGTGAGTTTTAGGGCTATCTTTTCCCATATCAGATTCCTACCTTTCTGTCTCTACTCATTTTTCAAAGAGTTGGCAGTTTTGTTTTTGTTTTTTTTCCAAGGGAGAGGGCAGGTAGAGATAGCCAAGTCCTTGTAGCTCAGCATTTGAAAGGAGGTATGGTGGGAGAGAAGCTGAACTGCTTTTTCAATTGCATTCTGTTTTTAACTTCTAGTCATTTTGTTACTCCTTAAAAAGAATGTGTTGCCTATTTCTTTATCCTAGTATCCTGTCTCATCCCCTCTCCCCAAATGACTTTGGTCTCTTTAAATCGTAAATGAGGTAGAGAGGGTGGGTGCTCTGTCTTCAGTAGATGCTTATGCTGGGCCAAGGAGTCACCCACATAAACTTGCCACATGTCAAATATCAGTGTTCTTTATGCTTCCACTCCAATAAAACTGTGACTTCCTTGAGGGCAGGCAGCTTCTGGGCTTTTACTACTATTCCCAAGAACACAAGAGATGGTGAAGCAGAAACACCTTCCGCAACATCCTGTGCATGTTGTGTCTTATCTAGTTGTGCTCCAAAAGGTGCCTTTTGTGGTTTCACCCTCCTCCATGGGACACAAGCATTTTTTGAATCAGTGAGATGTTTCTTGCTCATACCTACATTAATCGGAAGGTGACTGTGTCCTTCTTCACACTCCTTTTCAAAATGGGGAGTCTCTTCTGTTTATGTGAAAAGGGCTCTTGTTTTCACCAGTGAACAAAGTCTGTCTTTTTAAGTTTATCTCATCTTTATTTGAGGAATAAATACATGTATGATGCATATACCTGATCAAGGTAACGATGCAATGTGCTGCCACTGTACCTGGCATATCACTGCATGAGAGAAGGAACTTCTCCCTAAGCTTGTGTGTCTCAACACATTAGCAACAATTGTCTCGGATCACTGGAAGAGACCAGGTATCTGAAAGCACATGAAAAAGTATGAATCTAAAATGGGAGGGGGGACCACACCACTAAGCTATTAGCTTATTTTCTATGCCAATGGTTTACATTGTTTCTTTTTCCAGTTCAGAAAATAGAATCACTGGGAGGCTCTATCTAACTAAATATGTCATAGTGACAGAAAGCAAGTGAGTGGTTTCCAGGAACAGGAGAAGGGGTTGAAGCTTAATAGCATAAGCTATTGTTGTTGTTTCATGGGGACAAGAACGATTTGGAGCAGGATAGAGGTAGTGGTTGTACAGTGTTGTACAAGTAATGAGAATTACTGAATAGCTCCTTTTTAAATGGGTCAATTTTATAGTAGCTGAATTGAACTGCAACTAAAAAAAAAAGACAAATTAGGCTGGTTGACAATGACTACCACCTGTAATCCTAACTACTCAGGAAGCTTAGATCTAAGGATCAAGGTTTGAGTCCAGGCCTGACAGAATATTCTATGAATCCCAGTCTCTAATTAACCAAAAAAATGCTGGACTGGAGGTATAACTCAAGTGGTAGAGTGAGCAAGAAAGCCAAGAAAAAATGTGAGGTCCTGGGCCGGGAGTTTAGCCTAGTGGTAGAGTGCTTGCACAAAGACCCAGGTTCAATTCCTTCGTACCACATACATAGGGGAAAAAAAGCTGGAAGTGGTGCTGTGGCTCAAGTGGTAGAGCTCTAGCCTTGAGAAAACCCCAAGAACAGTGCCCAGGCCCTGAGTTCAAGGGTCAGGACTGGAAAAAACTTTATATTAAAAAATGAAGTCCTGAGCTCAAGCCCTAGTCCACACACAGGCATACACACACACACACACACACACACACACACACACACACACACACAAAACACCTATAACTAAATAATTCCAAACACATTCTAAGTGACCTAAGGGGAAATGACTAGGGTGCATTTCAAAGAGAGGCAGGTATGAAGTTTTCACAGTGGCTTGCACTTTTTTCTTGGAGAAGAAATGAAATGCTGGTGGTATATATGAGGGACCTTATTCTCACTGTGTCCACTGACACTGGAACACCCCTGCATGTCTGAATTACTATATATATATTTATATTTATATTTATATGCACACACCTATGTAGATATATATACATATATATGTATTATATATATATATATTTTTTTTGGTCCAGTCTTAGGGTTTGAACTCAGGGCCTCGGCACTGTCCTTGAGCTTTCTCAAGGCTAATGCCCTACCACTTGAGCCACAGCACCCTTTCTGGCTTTTTCTGTGTATGTGGTACCAAGAAATTGAACCCAGGGATTCATGCATGCTAGGTAAGCACTCTACCACTAGGCCACGCTCCCAGCCTCATGACTGTATATTTATGTTTTCCTTTGCTTCTTCCTTTGGCTTACATAAAGATTCATTAAGATGTTCAGTTCAATTGGGGGGCCTTTTTGTTCCAGAGAGGAACTTGCAAGCTTTCACTTTGGTTTTTTGATCAGTGGAACTTTCTAAAGATACCTCATAGACTATGATAGTCTTCTCTATGGCCTCTGTTCATCCGGAGACTTGAAGAGAAAGGCGGATCCTGTCCCATGGGGTCTGGCTTCTCGGCGCTCTAAGCAGGTGTGAAGGTAAAGAAGGTAAAGAGTGAACTAGTCGTCATGGCCTCTGACTTCTCGGGAAGCAGTCCTTTTGTTGTCTCATTGGGGAGAAACAGAATCTCTGTCCGCATGAGCAAGCACAAATAAAGGGTAATGTTCTAGATCAGGTGTATTGCCCAGGAGGCTATCAGCCTCCTGCTTTCGAGCCTTCTCTGTGGGGTTTGGTTGGTCTTGTGGCCAGCAGGGGCTGGACTACATGTGGATAAGTATTCCTTTTCAACACTGAGCCCAAAAGGAAAATCACCCCTTCCATTTGAGATACGGTACTGAAGCCCAGGGCCCAATAGCTATACTGTAGGCAAGCCACAGCAGTCAACTTTATAACCAACATCTATGTGTTTCAACCACTTAAGCTTTTCCCTCATTCTAGCACTTCCTACCCTTTCACACACATGGAATTATTGTTCACCATGTTGGAAAGTACCTGCTCCAGGAGAAATTCTTTTTCAGTTATATAGTGGTGGGTCTAAAGAAGAAAGCAAGCCTAGGGACAAAAGTTCACTTGGTGAGCTCTGGTTCCAGTTCAAGGGGTTCCAGCACACCCTCATCAAGTTGTCTGCTGAGAACATGGCTGCCTGCTTCCAAGTGTAAAGGTTGGGAATGGAATCAGGATCATAGAACTGGTTTGGACCAATTGAACCTAGGCATACAAGTGAGTTCAAAACTCCCCTTCTAGACACCCTTAGATTTGAGAAGTCAGTGGTGGTCAACCTTTGTTGTTGTTGTTTTTCCATAAAAAGACTGAACAGCTGTCTGCCTATTCTTAAGGCATTTACAGCTGCACAAAAAAAAGCATATGACTCCATCTAATAAGTGCCTGGCAATAAGCAACCACTCTAATTGCCATATGGGTAAAGAGGTGGAAATTTAAACCAAGTAGATGCTAAAGTATTATAGGAAGGTGGAGAATGTATAGAAGCGTCCAGGCGTAAGAGGCAAGCACAGAAATGTGCACACAAGCCTTTCTCGGAAAGAGTCATTCCCACAGCCTAGAGAAGCCAAGGACAACGTTTGGAACAGCTGCCTCTTGCAACATGGATCCCGCCGGGCAACACATCACTCGATCAGGAAAATATGGATCCCACTAGAACACTCTAGTTTCCATCCAAGTTTTCTTGTCCTCTCAGGCAGATCATAGCCCCAGCAGTGAACTTTCTAAGCAGCCTTGTTCCACATAGTGTGAGCTGACTGGAAAGGGAATAGAAGAGATTTTGTTCTCACTTGTAAGTTCATGCTCTTGCACTACTCCATCCAGCCCCTTCCTAGATGAGAAAACTGAGGCTCAGAGAGGGTCGATGGCTCTCCCAGCTAGAGCTCACAGGCAGCTTGAATCCAGTGATCCTGGATCCTCCAGACAATAGGTATAACCCGAGTTTGTCTAAAGCATGACAGAGCAAGTGCTGTAATTTTGAGAGCTAATTGTTAGTCAGCAGCTATGCATTATAGGCATTAACTAATGATGGGTTTGACTCTTAGCATTCAAACTGGGAGGAAAGAACACCCTGGAAGATATTCCTCAGTCCCCTTTGGTTCCCTTGTCCACAGGACAAAGGGCCTGGGACAGCACTTGAATGTTCTACATGGAACTACCTGTGACTTATGGAGAAGGGGGGAGAGGTGATCACTCAGGTATTTCCATAGCTCTTGTTGCCGGGTCTCTCTGACCAGAAACAACCTTAGCAATGCATTTCATTGGTCCTTTGAAGATTTCTGGATTTCCAGAGTCAACCTGTTCAAAGCAAATACCTTTCCATTTTTATTGGCTCACACCTTGGCAGTATTTGGCAGCTGCCTGAGAATGAAGCCCAGGGCAGTGGGAAACAGGATGGAGAGGGTTTGGAAGAGTCACAGGGAAAAGGAAAGTGGGGGGAGGGGCGAGGGAAGAGGAGGGAGGGGAGAGGTTCTAATGTCCTAGGGTGAAGGTGAGCTTCCTCCCCACCCCAGCAGAGACCAACTTTACCTAGGAGAGCCAAAGGCAGAAAGGAATGAAGACTAAAAAAGAAGCAATGACAGTGACAGAGAAGAAAGATGGAATAAACCAACCAGCAGAGGCTCTTCGATCTTAATTCGTTTTATTCTACAAAAATGCTACTCAACGGAAAGTGAAAAAGCAAACAACAGTTTAAAAAAAAAAACCCGCGAGGGAAAAGAATTTAATATGTTCTTTCTTCCATAGCAGCAAGCTTTTTCTAACAAGCTTTCTTTAGTGCAAATACTGTAGCCTTGTGTTACATACAGTACAACCACAGAACAAAACAACAAATACCACCAGAGATGCTTTCAAGCAGAGCTACTCTTCAATTTTCAAAACTATACAAACATATTGAGCTAGTTCATGGTCCTTCCTGGAGAGGTCGGTTTAAGAGATTCTCCAGGAGGAATGTTTCACCATGACTTAAAAAAAAATGGTGCCCAGAAAGGTACTTCAATTCCCCAGAGAACAGGAACTTGTACTGCCTCAGGGGCCGACCAGCAGACTTCACTCCACATCATTGACATGTCTCAAAATACAGATGCACAAAGCTGATGCATTTCCACTATATACCAAAATACTATATATACATCTCTTACTGCAAAAGACGCCCTGATACCTAGTCTTTATACAAAGTCACACATTTTCTTCCTGAAAAAATCAAGTAACCACAAACTAAAATAAATGGAATAAAATTTTAATCATAGAGAGACAGTGATTTTTTTTTTTGAGGAACAGCACAGGGTCTTTTTCATTGTGTCCTCTTACAATGCAGATTTCATGGCAGCCACTGTCCCCAGAGGAATGACAATCCATATCTAAAAACAGAACTTTTTTTATACAGTTTATACAGCACAAGTCACAAATCACTTTAGAGACAAAGAAAGCATCATTATTCTAAGTTTTAAAAAACAGGAAGTGAGAAAGAGATCAAGAGAGGAGTATTTTAATGCTATCTGTTTTCTATTCAGATTTGGTACAACATAAAGAAGATGTAAACATTTAAAATAAATAATAAAATAAATGTCAATTTTTTCTCCCCTTTTCTTTCCCATTATGTACTCCTCCCTCCCCCCAATCAAAATTTGACCCCAATCCCTCCTGAACATGTTTGTCAGCTGTGGAAAATTAAAACCCTCTGTGGATGATCAAACTCTAGAAGCACAAGAAGATGCCCAATTAGTAGTGGGATCACTGAATTTCCTTATAAAGAACTGCAGGAGGACATACCTGGAAATGCACGAGTGTGCACACACACACACACACACACACACACACACACACACACACACTCCAACCTGTCAATAAATAGTGAGATGCTGGCTTTTAACATGGATGTCAAAAAGATTCAACAAGTAGAATGCAGCAAGATCCCTTTACTTAAACTTTTACAATGTAAATTATACACACCACTTTTCCTATTGGTCCACAAATTCTGTAAGGACTTGGGTGGCCCCTCCAGCCTTTTGAGGTGGACAGAAAAAAAAATAGTCCAGAGTGGGGTGGATATTACAAGGGATAGGTCTTTGAGAACAAACCTTAAAACTGTAGGCAAACCTACCAGGATTTGAAGAAAGACTTCTCATTTCTAAGTGTGTTTAGTCATTACTGAGGGCCCTTTAGTAAGGGGATGCCCTCATCCCTCCGTCTCATCTTAAAAATGATTAAAAGTGCCTTACAGTGCCTGGCCCATTGAGGTGCTTATTCTTTTCATCCCCCAAAGGGGCCATGTGGATGTTTGGTTCAGGGAAGAAAAAAAAAGTCAACTTGAAAGTTAAATGGCGAAATTGCAAGGATCACTGTTGGTTCATTGAGGAAAGGGGAGACACAAGCCTCAATGCCCACAGCTCTCTTTACACTTGAAGCCAAGCAGAAGGAGGAGGCCCCTCTCCTCAAAGCCTGAAAAGCAGCAGCAGACCCTGACAGCTCTTGACTTGTGGATACCTGTGTGGCCAGCCGCTGTGGGCACGCCTGGCCTCTCCCATAAGCAGAATAACACTCATCTTTCTGAACACCTCGCTTGAGAATTCTGTACTTAAAGAGTTCGCAAGCTTCACCCCGGAATCTGCTTTCTTTTCTGTGTCAACAACAGTCTCCACCTGCCCAATTGTGGGGGAGGGCTGTTCCCAAAGAGGCCAGTCAGGAGGCCATAAGGACTGTAGTTTACGCTTACCAACCAATGAGTGCCTTCCCTGTGCCAACCCAGGGCTGCCTGCAGCCCAACCTGAGCTCACACCAGCTGCCTTGTGGCTAGGAGCATGGAGAAGACACAGAGGGCTAGCTGGAAGGATCAGCAGGCTGGGTGGTGGGGAGTTTGGATAGAGGGCGGGGGGGGTGTGTCTGGCATGTCAATTTGCAGCAGAAGCCAGAAGGAAGAGAAGTAAAGATGTGCTCACAACTAGGTTGTGAACATCCAGCCTTCCTCAAATAACCTCTGGCTTGAGGGAAGCCAAGCAACTCCTAAAACAAAAGAGGTCATGATGGAAAAGCACCTCAGAGGCCTCTGAGGTCCTCAGCTGGGCCCCGCCACAGACCATGTCCTGCACTGGATTGGGGATACACAGAGGGCAGTGGGAAGGGGCTTCAAGAAACAAAAGAGCAAAGAATATAGCTTGATGTAAAGAAAACCATATGCACAAAGAAGCAAATGGCTTCTGCTTGGCTACAAATACCACTTGAGATAATTAAGCTGTTCTACACTGAGAGCACCCCGGGGTTTCTTTGTCCTCCTTCTCAACCTGACTCCCGTTTGCTTCTTCAATTCCTTGGAGGCCAGAAATGCAATGACCCACGCTTCTCAGGCTTCACAGAGGCCCTGGGAAACCTGGATGGAACATCACAACGAGAAGTATGGGAAAGGTAGGTCATGCATGTGTAAAGCATTCCGAGCAAAGTCTTACTTCTCAATCCCTTCTCTAGACCAAGCCAGCCCCTGCACGTCACTTCTGGTTCTCCATCTTGCATGTCTAGTGTGTATGTAAGTGGGTGATGAAATAAATAATGACCAGCACATGTAAAGGGTATGAGTCTCTCAGCACAATCAAGACTTAGAAACTTGATTTAGTTCTATTAAGAATCGTTTTAAGTGGTGGACAATGGTCTCTAGAACTGAATTGCCACAGTGAGTCTCCTCAGAGACCAGTGATGACCAGAAGTGCTTCCTGGGACAAGTGTCAACATGCTTTGGGGAGAAAGGAAGGGCTCTGCTGAGCTCTGCTCTTGCTGGAGGCCATGCCACCTATGGGAAGGGCAGCTTTCCTGCAGTGGGAAGCAACACACTCTGACTCTAATCTCAGCAGTTGGAAAAACTGGACAACCAAGAATGGTGCAGAAATCCTGAGCCCGCAAGACCACCTTAGGGCCAGTCACTTACAGCTAGCCAACTGGACCAAGGCTCTCCCTGGGGTGGGTCAGGGAGCACTGGAACAGTGAAGGGGCCGAGACCACAGAGAGCAAGGGGGACTGCACCTCCCTGAGATGCCAGAGAAGCTGCTGTGACATGACCCGTACCTCCACCTTCCCTCATCCCTGGCCCTTCTATCCTCTGACATTTGCAGAAGAGTCACGTGGTCAGAATTTGGGGAGGGTCCAGGCCCATGCTCAGCTTGTGAAATCCATGGGTGGCATTGCCCTGACAACCAGAGAAGGATGGGGCCCAGCAGGGCCTTGGAGTGATGTGTGGTTGTTCTGGAGAGAAGGGTCCAGGGGCAGAACGGTGAGGCAGTAACCACAGGAGACGCCCTGATCGAGACACCAGGTGGAGGGGAACTGGCTAGGACACCTGTGTAGATTTGTTGGCACTGTTCCTGGTCTGGTAAGTAGGCATTTGGCAAACCCAACCTGTGCATTGGCTATGGCACTCACACTCCATCTTCTGGCCCAGCTGATCCTCCAAGAACCTGCATCTCTGAAGTGGGAAGGAAGTGTCCTTGGTGCGCTTGCCTGGTGATGGCAGTGTCCCCTGGAGAGCTTTTGGGGGGGACAGCTGGTTGTCTGGAGACAGCCTTGGCACCTTGGCACCACGGGGAGTGTTAGGGAGAGAAGTTCTGTATTGCACTTTGCCTGCCCCTTCTGGACAAGGTGGCCCCAGGAGAAGTGTCGTTTGCTGCCTCATCCAGAAACGAAAAATGTTCGTATCCAGACCACCCAGGTGAAATGTCATGGCAAATCTGATCAAAACCAAGAGGGACTGAAACTCACACCGAGGAGGAGAGGGACAAGTCAAAGGAAGGTGAGCCCAGAAGGCATGGAGCATGCTCAGTGGGATAGCGGGAGGGGATGGGGGGGAGGACATCATCACTCCAGAGACAACAGTGTATGAAAAGGGCAGGAACTATCTCTTCCACAGCCACAGTGATGTCTTGAGTCCACTGAACCTCCATGGCTTTCAAAAACAAAAAAGAAAAGCTGGATTTGCTCACAAGATGAACAAGGAAGAAGGTTCCATGGCTTCCCGGAGATCAAACCCAGTCCTCCAATGCCTCACTGCCAAGTCTCACTCAGGTCTCCCCCAGTGCCAGCAAGCTTCCTGGCAGGGCACCCCCCTTCTTGCTCTTGAAAACACTGGTCCCTGGGAAGGAGGCAGAGCTGGGGAGGAGAGGCAGGGGTTACAGGGCTAGCAGCGTGGGGGAGTTCAAGGAGTCTGATGACTGGTCTCCACTGCTGCTGCTTCTGCGGTGGGCCTTGGAGCAGGACTCGGAGGGCGACGCTGGCGACTCCTGCTCCAGGACGCTGGGGTAGGTGAAGACGAGGTTCGAGGTACCTGGGGTAATGGCAGGTGTGGAGGTTACCACGATGGGGGTGTGCAGGGGCTCCTCCCCGTAGAAACCCCCAGCAATGCTGATGGGCTTGATGACAGAGCGCTGGGCCTTGTCTAGCCCAGCCCCTGAGGAGGAGGGGCTGTCCTCTTCCAGTGGCTCCTGCTTCACCACCACAGCACCCACTGCACTGCCCCCACCGCGCATGGGCTGTAGCCCAGAGGCTGGGGGTGACCGGCGCTCCTCAGGGCTGATCTTGCACACAGGGCCGTGGGCCACCAACATGAACTCCAGCTTCTCTTTCTCCTTCTGGAGCTCTGCAATCTCCTTCTGCAGGCCTGATTTCTCCTCCTCCAGCTCCTCCGTCTCCTGCATGGTGGGGGGAAGAGAGAGGGATGTGAGGGTCAGTCCAGTCCCGGAGAGGCAAAGAAAGCCAGCTGCATCCTCAGAGGCCTCGCCCAGACCGGCTGTGTGTCACATGGTCCCTCGCAATCCCTTTGACTGCCAAAGGAGGAGAGGTGGCTTGGAGGAGTGGGAAAAGTAACAACTGGAGCCACCACCATAACGGACAGCTCACTTTGTATATAGGTGTTGTGGTGACTACAGCATGTCACCGGTGGATTATCTCATGTGATCTCCCAGAAGTTTTTGAAATCAGGTGTTATCATCAACCCATCTAACAGATGAAGAAACCAAAATTCAGAGATTTAAAATTTTTGCCCAAAGTCACAGAGTCAGAACTAGCTCCCTCCCCCCTCCCTCCCTTCCCCTCCCCCCTCCCTCTCCCCTCCCCCTCCCTCCCTCTCCCTCTCTCTATCCCTCCCTCCCTCCCTCTCTCCCTCTCTCCCTCTCTCTCTATCCCTTTATCCTCAGCACAGGCACAGCATCTGGCTCCTATAAATGCTCAGCAAATTTCATTTGGCTCCTCCTTTTTTGTTCTAATTTCTAAAAGTCTATGTTCCGGGACTTACAGACAGAGGAGGCCCCAAGAGTCTTTGAGATGGTTGCCCTGCAATGACCTCAATCCTCTTCCTTCACACAGAGCCACAGAAACAAGCAATGCTCACAGAGGGGACAACATGTGTGTGTGTGTGTGGAGCGGGGCAGGGGGCTGGGGGGAGAGGGTGTGCATCACCAACCCCTCCTCACTTTTTCCTTGACACAGATTCCTGCTCGTGAATGAGGAGATACGAGCAAGGGCTTTGAGAAACCGAGGGTAGCACATTCCGGAGTGAACATTTTTTAAAAGTTTCCATCTGCCTCAAGGGTCTGATAAACGTCATGAGCTCACAAGACGCTTCCTGTGGAGGATGTGGCTCAGGGACCTGAGTGGCAGGGGCAGAGGTGGGGGAGGCCGGGGAGTAGGGTGAGAAGCTGAGCAGAGGGGAGGAAGGCAGAAGTACCCTGGGGCTGTCGGTAAGAAACACCGTGGGTAGACAGGCATGGCTGCTTGAGGTGCCAGGCCAGAGAAGGGCTAGCTATGAGGAGGACGCTGCAGAGGAAGTCTCAGTGGTGTTGACGGTCACTCTCTCCAATCCACCTTATCTGAAGAGGAAGCAGTCTCATCTCTCCCCTCCCCAACAGTATCCTGAAAACCTCCAAGAGACATTACTACTGGCAGCATGGAATTTGCTAAGTTCAAGATACAACACCAGGGTTCATCCTTACGGGAGTGGCTAGTGCCAGGGAGGATTAAAGAAGGAGGGGGTATTTTCTAGAGCCCTATCCTAGCTTGCCATTGTGAGGACCACTGAAAGAAAAATCCCTCTCTTTCTCTCTCTCTCTCCCCCGACTTTGAAAATTTTCTGCCCAGAACATACTAGGCAAGAGTCAGCCTTGACTTCAGGCTTCTTACAAATGGTACATAAGCTGTCCTTTAGGGCCAGATCCTGGAGTGATGTGACATGGGTCAGGTCAAGCTTATGGGACGGAGAGGGTGAAGTCACGTATCCCCGAGTATGAGCAATTAGGGAGCATAAGAAAGTGACTTACAGGGCAGAATGAGGTACCAAGGCTCACAACAGAGATGGGGAACCCTCCTGCCCATGAAGGACATGAGAAAACCCCAAGAAAGTTCAGTACAGCTGACATGTGGACTGTCTTCATCCAGACCCTCTATTCACCCCCACCCTCCACAACCAGGGTGCTAAGGCAAGCTGTGTGCCACCTCTGTTGGCAGCAGGCTGCCCTGGGGGCTGGGGTCTTGGAAGCAACCCAAGGGGCTGTTCTGGATCTGTACTGGTTCCTAAGATCAGACAATACCCACAGCCTCTGCCATCCCTCATCCAGAAGCTCTGGCCGAGAGCAGACCACACTAGGTACCTAGTGCCAAAGGCACTGATCCACGAGGGCTGTCCAGGCTGAGGCCCAGGCTGGTGGCAAAGGCCATTTGATTCTCTCTTTCCCTCTGTCATTCAGCACAGTGCTGGCCCATGAGCTCCAAGGAATGGACATTCTATGGTCACTGCCTCATTGCAGGGCACTTGTGAGGGTGAGGGGGAGAGGGCTGAGAGGGCCTGGAGACCTCTGCCCACCCACGTGGTTTGCACCCTGCAAAGTTCCTTACCGCCTGCAGCTTCTCAGTCAGCTCCCGACGACGGTTCCGGCACTTGGCTGCAGCCAGCTTGTTCCTCTCTCTCCGGATCCGACGCTTCTCCTCCTCTTCAGGAGATAGCTAGAAGCCAAGGTCGAGAATCATGATCAACATGGTAGTCGATGATTCACAGCATCCTAAAAACCATTTTAAGTACAGCAGAAGCTTCTTGAACTTGGGAAAGGGGAGGAAGGAGGACAGAGGAGTGTTGGCTGGGCTCTGAGGTGCCCAGCACATGCAGCTGGCCACTGTGTGGATGCCTGGAGGGAACTTGTTGCTAAAACCCCTCTAGACGATGATGTGCTTAAAGAAGAATGGGGCAATAATGGGCTGGAGACTCTCCCTGCATGGGGCAGCAGCTGTCATGTCAGATCTGATTCAAGAGTCAGGTTGACAGGAGGCCCCTCCAGCCAGCTAGGCCCCACCCTCTACTGCAACATCTTCCAAACTCTAGCTAATTACTCTGCCTGCTTTGCAAGCTTCATTATCCCCATTTGGTTATGTCACTGGGCCAGCGTATCTGGGCACAGGTGAGACCCACATAGGTAAATGTTCTGTTGCCAGTGGAAGGGTCACAGCAAGTGGTACTGGCTCACAGGTCACCCTTAGGACAGGGACAGGCACGGCAGGGGGTATAGAAGGAGAGCCCTCAGGTTCACTGAGTCCTCCTGCTGCCCAGCCCTCCCCATTTGTTCACCAAACAAGCACCTTCTATGTGGCAGACAAGGTTCCTAGAGTTAGGATCAGTCTGTGACTGATCAGGACCCCATTCCTGGTGATGAGGCTGGGTCACAGAGTCCCTTCCACAGCTATGGCCCCAATATCCCTCTCAGGCAGAGGTGACTCAAGAAGATGGCTGGGAGCCAAAGCAGAGAGCTTCTAGTGAACTGACCTAATGCAGATACACAACGATTACATCCCCAGTGCTGGCCTAGGAGCTTAGACATTCCAACAGGAAGACAGTCTGTCCAAAAAGACACCTGGGGGACGGAGGGGCAGGGAGGAGAACGGAAGCCATTTTTGGAAGAGAAGCAAGGTTCTGCCTTGACTGCCAACTACTTGTCCTGCCACTGTTCTAGGCTCACAGGCTCTCTGACATGGTCTGTGGCTGCCATGTCCTGAAAGCGAAAACAGGGCACAGCATCAAAGAAGACAGTTCCACGCCTGTTGAAACAGAGGTGACTCCATGGCCTGGCCAAGGTCAGAGGCCACCTGGATGTAGGATGTGTCTCGACCCAAGCTCTACATGGTTACCAAGAGAGCAAAGCCACACTGCAGTCCTGGGTTCAAAGCTCTTCAATGAAAGGGCTTCCAGTAGCACTCAATGCTGAGAGGTAGAAAAGACAAAGGACTGGCCGTAGTCCTGAGCTTTCCTTCCCTCTTGATGACTTTTTGAGCTCCCCAGTCTCTCCCTGAGGTATGGAGCAACCTGTGGGTGCTGTCACCAGAGGAAGTGTCAGGGTGAGATCAACCTGGTTACAGCTTAAGTGTGTCAGCATCCCCAGGGGTCCACCGGCCTGGAGCCCAGGCTGGATGTCACCTATGAGACAGGCTTTGTAGGAAGGCAGAGCCCTCTCGAGCTGGGGGGGAGGCAGCGGGAGGCGAAAGTCACAGGGAGATCAAAACCAAGCTTTTAGAATAGTGCTTCCCAGGTTTCCACAAGGCTGCCTCCTAATGTCATATAAAATGCTCCTGGCTCTGTCCCTACCTCTCAAAAACAAAACATGACAATGGGTATCGTCTGGGAAGTAATGCACCTTCTATCTGGTGAATATAATGTAACCCTTCTATTCTATTCTATATGAAAAAAAAACAACAGAAAGAAAGAAAGAAAAGTTCAGAATTCCCCAGACACTGTTTTGGAGTCTGCCTAGGTGGTAAAATGGGGTGAGGATTGGGGGAAGCACCCATAGAGCTAAAGGTCAGAGAGGAGGATTCCACTGCTGGCACTGCTACTAATTCACCGTGCGACTCTGGATAGGGTGCTCCGCCTTCCTGGGCCTCAGTTTGTTTAAGTGTGAGATGGGTGCAGAGGACAAATGAGAAGAGACCGTCTCCAGAGTCCCCCCAGATGTAAGCTAAGCCTCCACTGAGAACGGAGCACGCTCGGCATGGCCTGCTGTGCTGTAGTCCACAGCAGCTGCTCACGAACCCGTCTCACATTTGGTATTACTTAGATCCTGGAGAATCTGCCTCCTCTGTGTTGATGAAGCCACTGTGAGCTCGACTATGGCGTCCTACCACATCTCCCTGTGGGCCTGTGCTCTCATCCCACCACTCATGTCCATCCGATGCAAGCCCACCCTTGTCCTGAGAGGAACAGGACTCGGAAGCTGTGGATTCCTTGGGATCTGGATCCCTATAATTCTAGGTGTGCTGGGCACTATGGGCCCTGAACTCCCCACCACCCATAGGAAACCATGCTTGAATGCCACTGTATACAACAGCATGGAGCCTGAGAACCCTGAGTGGAAATGGATAGAGGTAAAAGGCACCATGAGTACTTCTCCAGGTTCACACTTCATGTGTGTGTGGGGCGGGGGGAGATGAGGAGAGTTCCATGTGAATGCGTTTTCCCTCCCCTGGGCTCACAGTGGCCCAGCCTTGCAGAAAGGGCACTGCACAGGGAGTCCAATGTACCCTGAGAACCCAGGCAGGTGAGTCTGGGCCAAAGACGGGGACTTTGAAAATACGAGGAATTAATCTTTTTGTTTGGGAATTTGTGTATGATACTAACTTCTTTTTCTGGAACCAGGGGGTCCTGGGATGGGGGGCTAACTCTCTGCTGCAGCTAAACAGATTCCTGCGGCCCCAGATTTATGACTTCCCAAGATCGCATTCCTAGTGTTTAGAAGTGGGTGCTGCTTCCAGGCAAAGAGCAGGAAATGAGGAAGAGTGGGAGGTCATGTGGGTAGCACGATGGACGACAGCTAGGGGTGATCCACAGATGCTCACAGCAGTGGGCATCCCCAAGTCCCCCAACATGGCTTGTTCCCACTGTACCTGCTCGTCTCTCCTCCTGCGGCCCACAGTGGTACCAATGGTCTTGATCACGCCGGGTCTGGGGAGTGCCATGTGCCCAGGGACAGAGGCCAGGCCCGGCAGGGGGCTGTAGGGATGCGAGCGGGGGTAAGGGGTGGACATGGAGGTGATCACTGTGGGCTGCACCATCCACTGCAGGTCCTGGCTGGTGGTGATGGCGTTGATGGTGGGGATGAAGGCGCTGCCCGAGCCAGGCATATCTACCCGGAACTTCTGAAATGATGAGAAAGGCGCGATTGAGTCAAGAAACACTGAGTGCAACCAGACAAGCAGAGCTGAAGCCAAAACCCACAGGCAGCAGGGTCAGTGGTTGAAGAGCAAGGCCAGAACCCCAGGCAGGCTTCCTTAACTACTCCTGGGGCTTCGCGGTGAATCCCTTCTCTGCCTGGGGTGCTGAGGGTGGCCTCTCTCAGGTGGCTCTGCGAGGTGTCACCTCTCTCTAGTGACATGAAAGACACCTGTGAAGCCTGGGTGTGCACGTATCCTGCAGCCCTCCAGGGCTGGGTCAGCACCTGGCCTTCCTGAACTGCTGCCAGTTCTTCCCTAGGGTCCAGGCTCAAGACACCTTGATGGGAAATATACCCAGAAGCAGCTCTGAATGAAGAAAGACCACCAAGAAGTACTTTATAATGTCCAGTTCTCACTTTCTAAGAAGTGTTCAGGAAGAGGCTATGCCCCGTCAGGTAAGGACAGGCCCATGAGAAAGTGTCCTAAGACACCCGAGTCCACAGCTAATGGTGACACAACCCGACTTCCTGTGGCTGACCCTGAGCCTCCTCCTTCCCTCTGTCAGTATCTCTCTCAGGATAGACGTTCTGTGCTACCTCTACTAGCTTTCTCTGAGATCACGGAAGTGTCTGATCTCCCAGCTCAGTCTTCTCCTCATCTCTTAATTTATGCCCAGGTCACATGGCAGAACTCTCTGGATCACGCTGGAGGAAGCATTCTTTTTAATATCTAAAAAGATGACTGAGGACAAAAAACAAACATGGAACAGGCCCCTCAGTGGTCAGGCTGTTAAAGAAGAGGGGAAAGGCAGCCCTCACCCCCCACTCCTAGCATTTTAGAGGAAAGGATCCCCAGTGGATCCTTATCCACAGAGTATGTTTGTGCTCACAAAAGGTCCCCGCGTCGTGGATGAAATGATGATGGCACTTAGAGCTCACACCCAAATGACCAGCAGCAGCCGGCTCATGGCTCACCTAGATTATCTCTTTAATTTTCTCTGAGGTAAATACAGTCATTATGTCCATTTTAAGGCAGAAATTTAGTCTGAGGGAGATTAAGTAATTTACTCAAGGCCAAATTGCTACTAAGTTTTGGGATCAGGATTTAAATCCCATTCAGCCACACAAAGCCATACAATCCTTGCTGGGGTTTTTTGTTTTTCCCCCTCAAAACCCAGCCCCTATGCGAGCATCCACTCCCACTGTGCTCAGACAAAACAGGCCGTCCTCATTAAAGGTCTTTGCCTACCTTCCCTTGTACCAGGGAGGTACCACACATGTGTTTGGCTTCAAATGAAATTGTGCTATCATTATCACACATGCTATACAATCCCCTTGCTTGGTCTAATCAGAACAACCAGGCTAACAGGCATCAGCAGCTTCTCTCTCCTTTTTCTCCTATGGTCAATGTCAGGGCCATAGCTGACAGAGCTGTGACCCTTCCTTACCCCCACCTGACCCCAGGCTGGATGATGGAATGGGGCTGACTCACACTGCCCCAGGGCTACAGCCAAAGGCATTTAATAATGAGTGCCCAATACAATAGTCAGGACCAGGAGAGCTGCCCAGAGCAATAGACTCTGGGATTCCATAAAGAAGGTTGCCTGTGCAATGCATTCTGGGATTCCACCAGGAAGGTTACTTAGTACAATGGATTCTGGGATTCTATGAGGAAAGTTACACTCAGTGCAGTGCATTCTGGGATTCTTTAAGGAAGTCTATTCAGTAGAATGAATTCTGGTATTTCAGAGGACACCTGGCTAGTGATTGAGTTATACCTCTTAAAAAAAAAAAAAAGCATAAAAGAACCCCTGAACATTGAACATTTAATCAGGAACTAATATTCCTCTGTGTGAAGGAAGAATGCAGAGACCACATAAGAAATGATGGACGGGGCTGCAAAGACACAGAGGTATAATAAGTGCATACCTAAGTATATGCAGAAGCACCAGGTCCCAGACAGTGATTTTTTTTTTCTCTCAGCTGCTAGGTCAGGGGCGGGGACTCAGCCCAGTACTTAGAGTCAAGAGGTCTGGGTTTGAGGTTTGGCTCAGCCTCAAAGTGCTCTGCCCTCAGCCAATCACTGAAGTTGAAATTCCAGAACAAAAAGGAGACACTCACATTGAACTCCCTATTCTGTCACAAGGATTAAATAAGCAGCTACTTGTAATCACAGGCTGCAAAGCATACCAGTGGTTCTCAATCCTAGCTGAGAATAGTTTTGAAAGGTTTGCAAAAAAAAAAAAACAACAAAACAACAACAAAATCAAAACCAAAAACACTGATGTTGAAGCCTCATCATTAGAGTTCTAATATAATTGTTTGGAGATAGAGGTCTGGGGGTAGGTTTTTTTTTGTTGTTTGTTTGTTTGTTTTAGCTCACAAGAAGATTCTAATGTATGGCCGGGGTTAAGAAGCACAACTGCAAACAAATGGAAGGTGATATCATCATCATTATCACCACCACCACCACCATCATCATCCCTACCACCACCATTATCATCATCACCACCATCACCATGTCATCATCATCATTACAAAGGTCTGTGCACTCAGCTCAGAGCAGCCCCCAGGAATTACCAGCTTCACACTTATGTGAAGCACCCAGTTTTTTGTATTCAATTTCTTTCCCCAAGTTAGGTTCTGGAAGCAGACCCAGGACATGCAGTGAAGTGGTCTAATATGACCATCTCCTCCAGGGGGCGGCTGGCAGCCATGACCTGTACACCATCCAAGAAATAACCACGTGCTAGCTCTGAAGAAACAAAGAAATCCTGAAGCCAAGCGGGGAAACTAACATTTCTTTGGGATGAGTGGTTGCTTCCTAGACTTTGTCAGGTCCTCCTGTCCACCAGCCCTGTGCACAGCAGGTCCACAGAATGTGCTTCTTAGTAGACATTAGCCATATTCCTTGCAGCGATGGCTTAGTCTAGACAAAACAAGACAGTAATAAAAACAAGGCAGGAGGTAATGACTGCCTCTGAAATGCATATACACCTTGTTTCAGACAGAGGTACAGCCATCTGGATAACACACTGGCTCCAAACTGCAAGAAAAACAATGTCCCATCCCCAGAGGGGACTGAGGCTCGATAAAGAAGGCTTTTGTCTCCAGAGGAACCTCTCTGGGAGACACACAAAAGTTTCAATTAGATCTAACAGGTGGATCTTGTCTCCGCTCCAAAGGCATTATTCAGAAAAGAAGTAACACTGAGATGGAAGAGAGGACTGTGGTCCCACAAGCTAGCCAAGCCTTCTTCTATGCCAGCAGACTCAAGAATCAGTCAAATGTCTGGTCAGGGGGTAAAGCATGGGTCTCCATGAATGAGTTAATATTCAACAGAAAGCAAAATAATTTCCCAGATGCAGGCATCTGGGCAGTTAAGCTTTGACCATGGCAGGTGCAGGTGCAAGTGCAAGTGCGAGCACTCACTGAGGGAATGGGACAGGTTACTGGGTCTGGATCTCCTAGGGCTCTCTACCCCCTTTTACCTTGCCCCAGGAAGCTCTTCTTCTGAGGATAGGTCTGAAGATACTGGGTGGCTAGGTGGCATTCCAGCCAGGCAAAGCTTCCAAATACTTTATGTTTCCCTGTCAACTTCTGGGTGAATGCCTATGAAAGGACAAAACAGCCCCTACAGACCTTCAAACTCCACTGGGAAGAGGCCACGCAGCAAGCACTTGAAGTCTTCTGAGCCATACAGTGTGTGTGTTGCAACTCAGCTCCATCACCACTGCCTAAAAGCTGCCACAGGTGACATGTAAACAAATAGGTGTGTCTGGGTTGCACTAAACACCATGTACAAAAATAGTTTGTCCTAGAGGATTAGTGTCAGAGTGAGGAGGAAATAAGAAAGCAAAATCAGAACTATGATACCTCTAAGCCCAGCAAGCCAAGGGAATGGCTTTCTTCCACTCAACAGCTTGGATGTCAGACCCTGAGCCAAGTACAAACCCTTTCAAGCTTTATATGGGTTCTTTGGGCATAGGAATCTCAGTGGTACCCTGCAGAACTCTGTAGTACCTGGGTATTATGGCTGCTTGGTGCAAATGCCAGTACCCTCCCGTTGTTGATAAGTCACAGCTGGGAAATCAAGACACAAATCCACCAGGACAAAGGAGCTTCACGGGCCAGCAGGTTCTGATTTGGGAACCACAACAGGGCAGAGCTTAAAATTTATATGTATGATACCACAGTCCTTTTATTTATTTTTCTGAATGATCTCAGAACAAGGATTTGGGCCTCCATTTCCTATCGGCCTACATTGAGCTGTGCCAGACATAAGCTAGGTAGGCACCATACTCTAGGCAAGAGGCAAAGTTGGTATTCTTGGGTCGTACCAGCCCCTCTGCCAGAGACTTCTCCACTGGACTGATTCTTGTTGGAACTCCCAAGCATACATTATATAAACTCTGCAGAAAGCAGGGGTAATGTCAAAGAATAACCGGCTCTTTCCTCTTTTCTAAATCCCATGGTGGGTAAAGGAAAATTCCAACATCCCAGAAGATTTTTTCAGGGGAAGAGAAAGAACAAAGGCAAAGGCTGCCTCCACATTTCCCATACCAGCTCTGTCGAGTCCGATATCACCACTGTGCCTGTGCCTAGCATCTTCACCGAATGGAGAAGGCCTCCAAAGCCTTCAGTAGGGAAATCCACCAGCCTTCAGCGTGGACACTGGGCATCACTTTGAGCTCTAACCTTTCTTTCTTTTCCGAGGAAACAGGAAATGCCACTCAAGTCACAATGGAAATTGCTGTTGCTAACTCGTGAGTCCCAGAGCTTTACAGTATACAAAGTATACAAATGCTATCTCAAGTAACCTACTCCTTCCCAGCCTTCTTTTCCTAGCTTCACTTGAAGGAACCACTAATACCAAGGTTTTAAAAAAAAAACACAAGGAAAAGTAAAGCAAAGCAGACTATGGTTGGAATGAAGGCTCCACCCTGCTTCCCTGATTCCTGTGCTCCCAGGAACCTTCTGGCCAGAAGCCCTATTCTAAAGCACTGGAGAATGTACATTTGGAATGCATTCGACTCTGCGGACCAATGTACCTACTGCACCAGTCCTCAGAGCTCTACACTCAGTGTGAAGGACTTGCCATCTTCTCTCAAAAGCACAGGAGGGGTGAGCAGGTGACAACCAGCCACATGACAGGACTGAGGCAGCACTGGCCAACAGAAACCCTCACATCTTCCCTCCACAGCCCTGGGAAATGAGGAGCAGAGGCACCCAATGGGTTTTGGAACCGATATGTTTACCTCAATCAGAGCAGCTGTCAGCATTTCGAAATGTGTGGCCTCCAAAAGTTACCACACAAAACACGCATGAGACATACCCACTAGGTAATGATGCTATTTTCTTTTACTTCTTTCAACATACAAACCAATTTCCTGAATTCCCAAATTCGTTTCTGTAATTCCCCAATACAGTGTCTTTATTCCTTTTTATTAGAGACGTCAGTGGGCTTTCTTGGAGGGAGTATTCTCTCAGGTAGACTTCTAAGACTAAGGCCCACAGGGCTCTGGATTATACTGTACACTGGACCCGGCCTGTTCATCCAAACCTCCCATGTCATACTCAGTCACAAAGATCTTCTGGTAATTTCCAAATATCAAATTTACCCCTCAAAAAAAGATTTGTTAGCAGAGAGAATTTTCAAAGGAATATGCTTGAAAGTATTCCAGATGAGGAGCATTGCCAAACCTCTCCAAACTTGACCGAGAGCCACAGCAATCAAATACAGTCTCTTTAAGATGCAAAGAGAAAGGGATGCATTATTTGGATGTGTAAGTTCTGATATGTTTATATGTCTAAGACAAAAGAAAACCCCAAGTCATCCCACTGTATATTCACCTTGAATAATAAGGCAGGCAGAAATACAGTAATGGAAACGCAGGGTTTTGGAAAGAAAAATTCAACTCTCAGCCATGACTGTTACTTTACCCTGCTTGCTTTGATGAAAAACTGAAGCTGATTTCCACCATCAAGAATTAACGGAACAGACAAGTTCCTGGGATAATATTTTGTTTGGCCCTAATCTACAAAATCTGGAAGAGCAAGGCAAATACATATACACACTAATATAAGTTTTAAAAAGCACAGGCCCTTAATATGCATCTCCCACCTATCCACCAATCTGAATGATACCCTACCTCATATAACACACCAAGGAAACAAATAGTTGTAATTTATAAACATTATGTAGACACCCTAATAAGCAGAAAAAAAATAGGAAAGAAAAAGCACTCCTTTTTCAAATGGGTTTTATTTAGAACAAAAAAATAAGAAATTTACTTGAAGTCAAGAAGTTTATAGCTAATTACTGTTAAATATATGGTATTTATTTGTCCTAAGTGGGCAAAAAGAGAGCGAGAGAAAAGAAAAATTCTAAGAATTTGGAAAACTAACCAAGTTAACACACTCTGGGGCTGGAAAAATACATTCCCAAAATAGTGCTTCTCAAAATGTCCTCTAGGGGGCACTAGAGAGGTAGGATTGGGACTGACTTGGGAATCACAGTCATTTCTGGTAAAAGTTCTTTGAAGTGAGGAATGTCCCAGCCTGGTACAGTTGGCAAAAGTTCACTCTGGGGAATTTTGTGCGTATGTGTGCATGTGTGCTTGTGCAAAAGCATCTTGGGAAAAGGTGGCTGAGGAAGAAAAGAGCACATCTGATACCCCTTCATCCCAAAAGGAAATGCCCCATCTAATTTATTTTCACAACTTATCTGAGAAGCAGGCAGATAGTAGCCTTGGAAAAGTTCTGTGTCTTGTTACTGTTGTTTTTTTTTCTTTTATTAAAGGGGGCCTGGCTGATGAAAACAAGTTATGAAATGACCTATGTTTGTGTAACTGGCTGCATTGCGTAATGCTGAGGCCCTGAAACCGTAACAGCCAAGCAGCCAGGAAGGGCACAGATCTGGAGGTGTTGTCCCAGAAAGTTAGGAGACAGAAAATAACAACCATAACAAAAAGCAGAATCAGGAGGGGGAGGGGGAGGAGTGTGTGTGTGTGTGTGTGTGTGCGAGCACACACACACACATGCACAATTATTCCTAGCCAAACTAAATCATCAGCGATCAACTTTTGAGATTAAAATTATAACTGTAACAGGACATTTTTTTCATGTTTCAAGTTCCTGCCATATACAAGAATCAAGGCTCTAACAAAGAGTTGTTCCCCACCCCCCAAAGCCACGGGAATAGCCATACATTAAGATGAAGCCTGACGAAGCTGAAAGAAGAGAAAACCTCGGACTTGCAAACTTGGTAAAAAATACACACACACACACACACACACACACATATGTTATTCAATTGCCCAAGGGGAAAACCAGAGAACACCTTACACTGATTGGCCAGCTTGTCATGCCATAAAGAAGGAAGGACCATTCACTAACCGCCAGAAAAGACTCCTGATTAAGGAAGCTGAAAAGAAATAAAGTGATTATAGCCTTTATCTGGTATGTAATAAAGTTATCTAGAGCCTGGGTGGGTGGGGTTGTTGCACAGACTTGTGAAATAACAAAAGCCTCGGAGTCTAGTCCTGGGGACCACAGGGCAGTTTTGTTCTGAGTGGGGGCGACAATGGAAATATCCTCTTCACTGCTGAGGCTCGCCTCCTCCCAGCCACCCTCAACCAAGGAGTGGGCAGAGGAACTTGGCTACAACAGCACTGCTTCACCAATCCTAGTTTGCAAGGCGCCTCCATCGTGCTCTTGGGCCGAACGGGCAAACAGACATGAGCACCCCGTGCACTGGTTGTTGCTAATTGCAAAATCCTCATGTGTTACAGCATGCTAGGAATTAGCCAACAGCTGCTTTTTGCTTCGGTAATGAGGCACCATTACACTCTGCTGGACTCAGTTCTCTTCCTTCAATCTAGCACTGGTTTCCTGTCTGATTGGCTTCCAAAACAGGGAATTGCCTTCCCTCACATCCTGGGCTCAAAGCCCTAGTGACACAGATTATTCAGCTGGGGCACTGATGTCCGGTCTGACTTCCCATCCAGGCCCCAGGGTCTGGGCGAAGCCAGGCACAGAGATTATTCAATGATCACAGACAGACTCAGACAAGTTAGCAAATGAAGAAATCCAAAGATCCTTCCTGATCCAGAAAAGAGGACAGCAGAGTTTGGGGTTTGTGGAGTTGGAAGTGAGGGAAGAGGCATAGATGATTCGAATGCAAGGCTTAATGGTATTTGGTCTTAACACAAACAACCTACTGGGCCAGAAAGCAAACATAACCAACAACTCTTTGGCGAAGGTTTTTAACTCCTCACCTTGGTGCTCCTTATTAAGGGTCCCCAGGAGGCACCTTGACGCATATACATCAGGCTCTCTCTCTATGGCAGATGATGAGGTAGGTAGAAAACCATTCGGGGACTCACCAAGTAAGGAGCATCACTTTGGAGCCAGGTTTTCCCTCTTCTGATTCCAAGCCAAGTCCTTGTTTCTCTTATGCTTTCAGTTGCTTCCACCCCTCCCTAAAGCTCACTCCAGCCCCAACTGTCTGGCTGGTTCTGGAGGCCAAGGCCAAGGGCTTGACAGAGCAACTCAGGCTGTGGTCAAGTTGGCTGGAGGCCAAGGTGGGCTTCAAGAAGCAGAGATCCAGCTCCCTCCCAAAGAAGGAAGGGGGGGGGCTGCAGAGGTCAGGCACCCCACAAGCTCCACTATCCCACCAGCACCTTTCTGGTATTTATAGACAGGTAGATCACAGGCACAAACCCTCCAGTGCAAACCAGTCGGGCTGCTTTAGAAAGAGTTGTTTTTCTGCTTCCACAACCACCCAGGAGCTCCGAGGATGTCTCTTTCTCCCACTTCTCTAACAGCTTCCTGGCCAGATACCCGAAGTCCCTCAAGGCGCTCCTCCACGGGGGGCGATGGAGACCGCTGCCGCCCGGACCCTTACAGGAAACTGGCGAGAGACACTCACAGGCGGTGCCAGGAGCCAATCAAGGCCGGCGCCTTCCTTCCTGACCTTCGCACCTGATTCCCAGAGGCACCCCCCTCCCTTCACTCACGATTACTTAGAAGGAGCCCCGACCTGGGTTCTGAGTCCTTAACTTTTCCAAAAATAAGCCAAGGCTGATGGAGAAGATGGGAAAAGGGGGAGGGGGTTTTCCCCGCAGGAGCGAGGACCCTAGCTACAGAGGGAGATCGTGGTGCGAAGAATTCCTCCCCGGTCCACCACGGAGAAAAGGAGAAAGTGGAGGGGGGGGGCGGTTCTTGAACAGAAGCAACAGGCTCCCGGCAGGGGCCCCTGCAATTCCAGGAGCTTACATGGAAAAGAGGAAGCAGGGAGGAACGAATGGGTTGGCTCTTCAAGCCCACTACCCACTCCAGTTAAAAAAAGCAAAGTGGTGGGGATGAGTGGAGCAGGAGGAAAAAAAAAAAAAGATGCCCACAAGACGACAGTGGCTCTGTAAGGCAAGAGAGGAGAAAGAAAGCGGGGATGGGGATGGGGATGGGGGGGGGGTGAGGCGGCGGCAGTGAGAGGACGAGGGTCCGCCCGCGCCGCCGCCAGGTGCACCGGGCCCCCGCACCTACCTGCTGGCCGCCGCCGCCGCTGGAGTAGGACTCGGCGTGCGCAGGAGAGCCGCTGCTGCCCCGGGACGAGGTGTCAAAGTTCCCGGGATAATCCTGGTACATGATCCGCGGTGGGGGCCAGAGAGGAAACAGGGTGTTCTTCTTCCCCCGCCCTCGCCGCGACCGCGCGCACACGGCCGCGCGCTCGCTCGTCCGCCGGCCGCGCCGCGGGCTCGGGTCTCCGCTCTCCGGCTTGGCCCCACGGCGGAGGGCGCGGACCGGGAAGCGGCGACGCCCGGGGAAGTGTCGCCCGGCACGGTTTTCCTGCTCTGCAAGCGCCGCGGGGACCAGTCGTCCACCCGGTCCCTCCTCCTAAAAAAAGTCGGTGCGTCCCTGGATCCCTCCCCTGCGCGCGCCTCCCGCCCCCGCGCCTCCCGGGACCGGCTGCCCCGAGGACTGGAAATCAAAAAAGAATCGGAACCCAGTGGGTCTCGCTGGCCAAGGCCGGAGGACGCACGATCTCAGAGAGGGCCGAAAAAGGAAAAGCAAAAGGAAAAAAAAAAAGGTGACAAGACAGGCTGCCCGGCTGGGAGAAACTTCTATTTCCTCCTCTTAGAAAAGGAGCCCGAGAATAAACTTCCTGTGGCCGCCTGGCCGCCTGAGTTTCCGAGCGGCTCGGACACTTGACTAGCCCGCAGCGTGCGGCCGTCCCGGGGCCCCGATCGCGCGGGGGACACCGTGCCCGCGGGCTTCCAGCTGAGTCCGCGCCGAAACGGACGCGGCTCCGCGCCGGCGCAGCGACCAGCACCCCTCGCCCGCGCCCGCTCCCGCTCCCGGACGGGCCGGCCTCGCGCGTCTGCGCCCGCCTCGCCCTCCTCTCTCTCCTCTCTGTCCCTGCTGAGCGCCGCTCGCTCGCTCGCTCGCTGGTTCGCTCGGAGCCCCTGCGCTCTGCCCGAGATGAGTCACTACAATGGCACGAGTTCAACTCCACACTCTTTATTCTCTAGCCCCGCACCATGTGGATCCACTCACGTCAACCCCAGACTCCACCTTGCAGGGAGGAGCGCGCGAGGGGGCGGGGGAGGGGAGGGAGGAGGGAGGAAGACAGCCCAGGAAGAGGAGGGAGAGGCGCGGGAGGGGAGGAGGAGGGCGCCGTGCTCCCGGCCCGGCCCCAGATCGCGGTGGTGCTGACGCCAGCCGCTCACCCCGCGCGGGGAAGGAAGGCGGTGGTGAAGGTGGGAGCCGGCAGCCCGCGCGCTCCGGCGGGGTCGAGGCCGCCGGGCCCCTTCCCCGCCCCCGTGCACCCCTCGGGCGCTGCGCCCTTGGTCTGTTCCATTGGCGCACGTTGCCAAAGATGGTCATTTGCGTTAGAGGACGCGAGTGCGGGTTTCCTAGCTTTCGGGTGACGTGGAGGGAGAGGGAATCCCTCGCCCGTTCCCGAGCGCGCCGCGGCCTCCTCCTCCCGCCCCGAGAAGGGGCGCGGGGCGGGGCCCCGAGAGCCGCCGCGCGGGCCTGGGCTCCAGGCTTTAGAAAACAACCACAGTCCTGAAAGCGAGACGGGCGGCGCGGCGCCACCGCGAGGCCGAGCGCCCGGCGCGCCGAGCGGCTCGCAGGGAGGGCGCGGCCGTGCGCGGTCGCCCGCGCCCTGAGCGGCGCCGCCCGGAGCAGCGGGCGCCCTGGGCGCGCTGGGTCCCCGCGCCGCCCTGCGGCCGGCTCTTGGTGGGGCGGGGTGCGGCCGGCGCGGCGCCGCCAGGCGAGGCCGGCCGGCCTGTTTTCCCCCTTGGTGGCGGGCTGCCCGCCGCTTCCCTTTTTGTGTGCGTTTGTGTTATTTTCTTTTTCTTTCTTTTTTTCTTCAGTCCTACAATTAACTTGTTTAGGAGTAGCCATGAAGACCAAATGAACCAGTCAAGACATTCCAGCCCCCCTCTCAGCCAAGCAGTGCTTTGCCTGTCATGGCAGTGATGGGGCCTTAGCAAACTCCAGGCTGTTGAGAATGTATCTGAAAAGTAATAATAGGGGCCGGAAGTTTGGCCTAGTGGTAGAGTGCTTGCCTAGCATGCACAAGGACCCAGGTTCGACCCCTCAGTACCACATACATAGGAAAAAAAGCTGGAAGTGGTGCTGAGGCTCAAGTGGTAGCGCTCTAGCCTTGAGAAAGTCCAAGGACAGTGACCAGGCCCCGAGTTCAAGCTCAGGACTGGAAGAATTATTTAGAAAGTAATAATAAAACAGGGATGGGGGCAGCCAGAGAGGGTGTGCCCCAAGTTGTCTTCGGCTGTTTTGGAGCAAAGTTCAGGGCGTGCGAGCCGGACTCCGGGTCCTCCCTTCTTGCTGGGTGGGGCGCGCGGGATAAAGAACTGGTCTTTACGAGCTGTGAGGTCTCTGGCGAGTCGATTCCCGCGTCAAGAGTCCAGGCCTTTGGCAGAGACGCGGGAGGCGGGGAGTTTAGGCTCCAGGTCGGGGTCTGTCTTAGCCTCGGTCTGGCCAGCTCTTTAAATAGGCCATCTGGATTTCAAAGGGTTCTGACGAAGGCTAGCCGGGTTGTTGGGGCTACTTGATGGACCGCCAAGCGCTAGGAAACCTATCACACCCCGTTCCAGTCCTCAGTTTCCTTATCTGTGAAGTGGGGGCGTTGTGAGGACAGAAAAATAGAGCCGGGAACTCGAAGCTTTCCCGGGGCTCTATATAAAGCGCCGGCGTTTCCGGGACGGTGGCGGTATCGGGCCGCCCCAAGGGCCTCCAGATACGGTAATCCCAAACAATACTCGGGGTCATTGTTTACAGTGCCAAACACATTTCATCCTGAGCACCATCCCCAAGGACGTGCGCACGCAGTGAGCCCGGGCCGGCCCGCGCGGCTGCGCCCCAAGCTCGGCGGGCCGGGGCGAAGGGTGCGGGGCGTGCGCGCGTAGCCGCCGTGGGCGCCTGGCTCTCGGGCGCTCTCCTTCCCCGATCCCTGCGTCCGGGCCTGCCGGCGTGTTTACGCGCCGCTCCCAGCAGGACTGAGTAAATGCAGTCCTTTGACGCAAAACGGATCAGCCCTTCCCCAGCGGCAGGAACGGCAGCAGAACCCAGAGAGCCGGGGGTGGGGACGGGGGCAGGGCGCAGGAGAAATCGTGACATTTGCCCACTCTCCCCTCGGCCGCCCCGGCAGCGCGGCGGGAGCGCGGGGCCGCCCCGAAGCGGCCGCGGGCCCGAGCGGCGCGGGCAGACGCACTTTTGGTTTTCCTCTGAGCATCAGCGGCAATCGGATCCGCCCCCCCCCCCTCCATTATGAGCTCGAAAATCCGGGTGCTTCTGGGTCTCTCCCACACACGTCCTTCCAGTAACCCGGGAGGAAAAGAAGGAGGGGGAAGGGAGACCGGGGCTTCCTCCGCGATCTTGGCCGTCCCGGGCGCGCCCAGCTACGGACCGGCGCCGCCGGGAGCGCGCCTACGGGCGAGCGCCCCCTCGCTCCCCGGCCCGCCCACCCCGCGCCCCGGGTCCTTTCCTTTCTTGTGGGTTCCCGTAAAGCCCGGCAGCCCCCAGACGTCTGCCGAGCATCACGGAATCAGTGCTGATGCAAGTCGCTGGCCTCCCTTTGGTGCGCCCGGCCTGCCTCTGAGCGCTTTGATCCTGCCCTTCCCCGGCTCCAGAACGTGCGCTGCTTTTCGCGCCCACCGAGAAGCCCGAGTCTGCCGAGCGCTCCCGACGGTCGGTCCTCCACTCCCCACGCCGCCGCGCGCCGGGGGCTGCCGCGGTCCGCACCGATCGCCCCGCCGACAACGCAGCCTCCGCGTCCAGTTCCGAGCCCTCTCCAGGGGAAGCCAGCCCAGGGCCTCGCCGTTCGGAAGAGTCCTCTGACTCTTTGGAGAGCTAGATGCCAAGAGCTGAGGCATAGCTCTCTGAAGTGCACGAACACAGCCAACCACCATGCTGGAAACAACAACCGAATTGTCTCAGGGAATCCTCACAGGGTTAGGGATGGCTCTCATTCCGCGGTTGCAGATGGAGACAAGTGAGATTGAGTAACTTGAGGAGTGGGTTGGGAGTCAGCTGAGATTCCCTGACACCAGGCTCTTCGCCTTGCTCAGAACGAGGCTGTTCCGGCCTCCTGCTAGAATGTCCTTCTCTCTTGGGGGTCTTCAGAAATCACGAACTTCATATGCCCATGGCTTTAACTTACAAATGCTCCTTGAGTTGGCTGTTGAGCAAATAAACAACCCTAGCACTCACTCAGCCCAGGGTAGGGGTCCTGTAGACTGAGGGAAGGAAGGAGACCAGTTAGGGCTCTCTTCTCAACCCTGACATCCCCTTCTTCCCCCACCCTTTCCTTGCTTATCCATTGGCCCAGTATTTGGCCCCTGAGAAATGACTTGGATTCCAAGTTGGGTCCCCTCTCTGGCATGCAGCGGCCTGTACAGTTCAGGAGGGTTTGATCCCATGCAGGAACCCCTGAGCCCTATCCCATACACACATGCCCTCATACAGACGTGAACTCACGTGTCCTTATACACACTGCAAGGGATGTGGACAGTGGGAGGATGACTGGATTGTTAGAGGCAGCCAAAGAGCAGAGGGGCAGAGCAGCCTTTCCAAGATTGGCTAGCATGTGACTGGCCATCTGAAGCCATTTCACCTGACTTGAAACCAGTGCTCTGCCAACCTTGAAAGGCTAGGAGCAAACTCCACCTCCTCATGAGAAACTATCCTCTTATCTATCATATCTGAACCACTCTGCCATCAATTTTTTTTATAGCATGATGATGGCTTAACATTTCTGAAAAACAGCTTATCTTGTCATTGATACCTATTTATTTAATATGAACATTTTTCATAAAGTTCCAGTTGCATAAAGACTATGAATTGGTGAGAGAGAATCAGGAAGTCGATTTCAGTTCAGATGGTTCCAAGGGAGAGGTCTTAATGAGAAAGCTCCTTTCAGAGGTTGGGCAGAGAACAAGAGCTCCACAAAGCACCTAGAGCCTAGTAGCAGCTGGAAACTAACCAACTCTGGGATTGCAAGGGAGGGAAATGATGTTATGAGAACCAAGTGAAGCTGGGCCACCACCAGGTAGAGAGCAGTAGCCAGTGTCAGGAACAGTGCTGAAAGGTAGGAAGAATTCTAGACCCACCACTATGGTCTCCCACTCCCCATCCCTGGCTGATCATCTGACCAGAGGGCTGATCAATGCAGCCCAGAAAGGTTTGCCTCACAGGGCACAGATCTAAATTGATTCCCATTTTGGAGAAAGTTAGCTGTGTGAGCAAGGATACTTTCCCCTCCCGCATTTTCTCTGCCTAGCCTCTTTGAAGTCCCAAGGGGACCCTTGCTGCTTAGGAATTGTATGAGGTAACATACAGAGTTCTCCCACCAGGCATCCCATTTCATGTATGGGGTAAATCTACACCATATATACACCACAACACAAGGGAATCAATCTTGTTCTAGAGGCATTCATAACAGTTGCATTCAAATGGAATATTCTGTATCTTGATGTGGTCCCATGCATCCTATAGACATATAAAAACCTCACCAAATTGTACCCTTGAGAATATGATGTTTCAGTCATTTCACTGAACTGTGGTATCCTTTATTTAAAACCAAGCAAATGATAAAACAAATCCTTTCAGTTGCCTTGAATCCCATTTAGAATTACAGTTGAATATCCAATAACATTCTGATCACTCAATTCTAGTGACGTTAATGCTGTCTTCTTGGTATATGCATACTTGACAACATTTGTACAAGGACAAAATCACCTACCCATGCATTTCTCAGATGGTATCATGGCTGCTTATTGAAGTTTGCACAAGGCTTTTTTTGGAAATCATATGCAAATGAGCACTTTCAGGCCACTTCCCCCACCACCACTGGCCTGGAGAGGGAGTAGGGTCACGGCTTGGGAAGGCAAGGGAAGTACTTCCCTATAACCTGGTTTTGTTTGGTATTATTTAAAGACTGGCTATAGTCCAGAGATAAAGTGACTAGAAATAGAGAAATACCTTTGTGAGTCAAAAGTCATCCATGGTAGGTCTGTTTGTTGGGTGCTGAGGAGAAAGAAGCCAGCTTCCCTTCTGTCCTCAGACTTGCACAAAGAGAGATGGTCCAGGGCTTGGTAGAAGCCAGAAGATTAAAAAAAAAAAAATCCAAGCTCAACCCTGTTCTGGCTGCCTGTGACCTGGATCAAGGCTCCCAACATCTCCAAATCTCTGCTTTGCAGTCTACATTAGGAGACTGGGCTGAATTTAGTATTGGCCATGGGGGCAAAAAAGTCCTGAAGTCCCCGAGGACAACCTTTGTCTCCTGCTCCTCCATCGGGATGAGTTCCAGTCAGGTATCCCCAAATCCCACTTGGAAATCTACCCCTGAGGCCCTCCCATTCTGAGGGGCTGAGAAGGCAAGTGAGGAGGCATTCTTCCGGCCCCTCACCAGAACTTTCCATGGCTGAGCGGGAAGTTCAAGAAGACTTTGTCCCTTTATAACGTGATTTGGGGCCAAGACTCCCCCAGGGTCTCACAGCCACCTGTCAGCCTGGTCTCAGGAATTTGCTCAGTATCTATTGTGAGCCTAGATGGATTTTGCCTGCAAGCATCTTTTAGTCTAGCTGAAAAGGATAGAGTAGCACACAAAACAGTGGGGTCATAAGGCAATAACAATAGGGATACCTATTAAAACCTTTTTACAAGGCCTATCTATCTTGTACTAGATATTATTTTAACCATGTCATACACGCTGCACCCACTCTATTACCACTTCCCCCCATTCAACCTCAAGAAAACTGTTCAAAACCAGTAAAGTCACCCAGTTTCCAAGGCTAAAAGGCAATTGAATAGGATGCTAATTCTGTCCCCAGAGTCTTTGTGCAGGTGATATAAAGGAATTCTCACAACTACACAGCATTGAACCATTCGGTTTAAATCATTCTGTATACAGAGGTCACTCAAGCAGGATTTTATGTACCAGCAGCCTAGATGGTAGACAAAGTTCACAATTACCATCCCATTTCCAGATGAAGGAACAAATTCAAGTAAAGTGAGTCATGACTTCGGGATCACAGGAAGGGAATATAAGAGAGTGCAGAGAAACACAGGGAGCAAGAGAGTTGATTGTTTACCCCGAGCTCCTTCAGGCTCTGTTGACCTATGACATTTTGCTGGTCCAGCATCCATCCTCCTGTAGGGGAATCTCCATCTCCCTGCCCCGTGTTGGGCCTACACTTGAGCCCTGGGGCTGCACATGTGGTTAATGGCCCAGTCCTGGCCAAACAGAACCTCTCATGTCCCTTGCTACAGGTGGTGATTGCTTCAGGAGTGTATGGATGACCCAAGACTGATTTATGAGAATGAGAGCTAAGGCTTTGGCTGAAACACTTGGAAAACAAGCACTCCATTGTTACTACTCCTTAGGGACAAGCTGCTAGGAGTGATGCCAACCCAGAAGGAAGCTGAGCTAAAGAATGATGACAGTTTGATCACCTGGACTCTATTGTGCATCGCCTGGTCATTTCTCTAGAGACAACAATGACAAGAAATTCCCTTTTCTATTTAGGCTGGTTTGAGTTGAACGTCTATCACTTTCAACTACAAGAATCCTGACTAGTGCTTTGTAAATATACAACACACCTTTCTGTGAACATCTATTGCTTACCAGACATTTCCAGAAGCACAAAAACAGGTAAGAAAGGATCAGTCTTCAAAGAATTCGAGGTTTGGTGAGGGATGGGAAAGATTCTTCACTCATTTTCAAACAAATCAGAAAACAACCAACACCACAGACAGCTACCAGGATTCCCTGGTTATCACAGAGGATGAGAACATATCACCTGAAACACCCCAGAAGAATTGTAGCCATGAACTTGAAAGCCAATAGGATTTTAACTGGCGAAGGTGGGTGAGATTGCAAGGCAGATAGCATTAAGAATGGACTAGGTCTTGAAAAGTGTAGGTGCAGGAGCAAGAACAATTTGGTAGGATTGACTGGGACCAGAAAAATGGTGCAAAATAGTCTGGAGATGTTTCAAGGTAGGAAGAGAATTGTCTTCAGATATCTCCAAATATCTGAAGTCCTATAGAAGAGCTAGACTTGCATGGACTGACCCCCGAGGACAAGGCTAAATGGGTGCAAGTGAGGAAAAAGGTAGATTTGGCTTCATTGTAAGGCCACTGACAGTTTGGAGCAAGTGTTTAAGTGTTTGGAAATATGGTGGACATTGTCAAGGTAGCTCAGAAACCAAAATCTGTCTGAGTCAGCTGACCAGGGAGATCTGTTGTGTGTCCTGTGAGACTTCAAATCCACCATAGAAGACTCAGAGGCTTGGGATTGAATTCCAGAGGCAATGCTAGTACCACTTGAAGAGTGGGGCAGGGAAGCCAGGGCTTCACACATAGTTGTGAATATATGAATCCATAATTTTGGCAGTTTTAGTGTGGGATGGCCAAAAATTGTATCAGTTTTGTTAGGGTGGGATTATATTGATTGATTCTGATGTAAGGTAGTATCTGTATTAGAGAAGCATATTGAAGAATATCACTAACATATTATATACATGCATGTATATGTGCACACATACATATATGTATACATGTATACATGACATGTATAGTGCACATGTTATACACATATACATGTATGTATATACACATGTGTGTGTACATTTTTTTCTGTGCTAAGGATTGAACTCAAGAAGTCGTGGTCATGTTAAACATTGAGGTATATCCTTTTTTCCTTTTCAGGGTTTGATTTAAAATATTTCATCAAAAAGAAGCAAATTATTTGTATACATGTACATACATGTATATATGTTTGTTATGTTCTGTTATATATACTGCATGTATGTTATATGGTAGACTATATATACATGTGTATATACTATACACATATCCATAGCTAATTAGCAAATACAAATATTAAGCAAAAGAAATGAGACACAGAGTAATAGGTATTGGCCTGTTACATAAATGGTGTATTAATTAAAGTAGAATGATAAAAGACAAATGTTGTTAGCCTCTCAGGGTTGAAGGTGGGCTGAGCTAGAGGGGCCTTTCCTTTTTCTTCCTTTTCTTTTCCTTCTTCCTTTCTTCTCTTCCTTCCTCCCTCCCTTTCCCTCTTTGCTTCTTTCTTTCCTTCCTTCCCTCCCTTCCTTCCTTCTTTCTTTCCTTCCTTCCTTCCTGCCCACCTGCCTGCCTTCTTTAAACTTGTGCTGGTACTGGGGCTTTAACTCAGTGCCAGCTTCTGTAAATTTCCCTCTACAAAGCCATCCCCTACACACACGCAGATACACACATACAAGAGAAAGAGATCCGAGGTTCATGGGACAACTCCACAGTCTGCAGCAGAAAGGAAAAGACAGGATCTGGGCTGTTTTAAGCCTAAGTTTTTAAAGCAACTTTATGTGTCATTCTCTAGAGGAAGACTTCTTTTTCATGACCCAAGGGCCACATATAATGCACTGTAGCCTGAAATAGAAGCATCTACCTTCCAGCTGATTATCCTGGTGACTGGGAGAAGGGCAGAGGCAAGGGCAAGAGCCCAGATCAGAGACCAGTGGCTGCTGCCACTGTCCAAGGAGAGAGGTAGGAAGTACTGACTGGAAGCCAGATGATAATTTAGAAGAGTCCAAGTTCATATCCCACTCCAACTGTCTAGAACAGTGTTAGACAGAGAAGGCCTATTCAGACATGGCCAGACACGCCATGGATACCCCTAAGAAGTGGGGCCAGAAGCTACCAGAATCTGTACTGAGCTTTAAACACCAGCACAGCCCATCTGATCAGCTGTTGTGGGTCACTGGTGTACACATGGCCCCATGGGGCACTCCACCCTTGGTGTCTAAGACATCAAGTTCTGGGTGTGAGACTCTATTATCTACATTAATGGGCACACCATACAATATCCTGTCCAGGACATATGAGCACTTGAGAGAGGAAGAATGTCCCTGGAGAGAAGGAAGCAAGGGAGAAAAGGAAGATGGAAGGGACTGTACTGTTGATTTTCTTTTCTTTTCTTTCTTTCTTTCTTTTCTTTTCTTTTCTTTTTTTTTTTAATGCAGCTGTGATGGTTCCAGAAACAGCCTCAGGCGAATTGGCAGAAGTCAGGTATTTGCTCCCTGGCTCTGCCACTTGCAGCGGTAAAAGCGTGACAAAGTCATTTTATCACCGAGCACTCAATTCACTTCGCAAAGGGAAAGAAGCATGATGATTCTGTGCTTAGTGAAAGTGGCAGAAGGGGCAAGGGACATAGATTAAACAGGTCTGGGTTCAAATCCCTAGTTCTGCTGCTTGATAGCCTAGGATTTTGGAGCCATTCTGGGAGCCCCCTGAATTTCAGTTCTTCCCTTGCGAAGTGAACGTGGCCCATGTGAGGATTATGCTTCAAAATACCCCTCCTCTGTCCATTTGCTTATACACTGCCTTTTTCCCAAAGGGCTCAGTAGCTCTAGGGGAAGAGTCCAGGAAGCTGCCTGGGAAAAGGCTGGCGTGTGACTGGGGCTCACGGTGCTGCATTCCTTTCTCCGCCTATCTCACAGGGTTGTGGTAAGGCTTGATGAGATAATGTTCTTGAAAAACATCCTGCAAATTGGGAAATTCCATGCACAGGACAGCTAGAGAGAAAGGAAAGGAAAGAAAGGGAATCAGGCTGGATGCGGCATGTAGTCCCCCCTTGCAGGAAAGGGAGGCAGGGGCTTGGAGCTGCTGGGTCTTCTCCCCACTCATGTGGCACCACGCACTTAAACAAGTTCAAAAAGACACCATATCTACAGGGTCCTGTAATGCCAGCGATGGAAGGAACCTGAACACCCATTCGTTGTGATCGTCTCACACCCCATCAAACACACATGGAAGCTGAAGCCCACAGGGGGAAGAAGGCTTGTTTCAAGTCACCCAGGGTGGCAGAGGCAGAGCTGGGATCAGACTCCAGTGTCCCAGTGCCAAGACCAGGGCACCATTTCCAAATTCAAAAGCCAGGTACCTTGTGAACTGCCCTGGGGCCAGGGTACCCAGGGCCGGTATGTAGAAACCTCTTTTCTCAGGGCAAATTCTGGGAGCTTAAGACAGAAAGGTTCACCTCCCACCCCTTACTAGGAGGGTAGAAAATGTGCCTGAGGCTTCACCTTGCCCCATGTGCCAAGGGGCTTCTCAGCAGTGCCTGCCTATAGCCAATGAATATAACCCACAGCCAAGCGTAAACACAAAACGTTATTGTTAGGAACACCGATTGCCGCACTGGGTTGGGCATTTATTTATTATCACATCTATTTCTTTTCATTAACAGAAGGCAAACATTTCCCCACCCCAGGAACTGGACCAGAGCATGGGTGGTGTCTCTGTAGGCTGGGATAGGAGCAGTTCCACTCAACTTCTATCCATCAGATTGTGGGGAGATGGGGAGAGATTCAAACCGGACCTAAGGGAGGGTGGTCTCATATCATCAGCATCTAGTGACTTCATAATTTAACGTTAAAAGTAATGGTGTAAGATCAGGAGTGCACACACCTGCTCTACCTCTTGACTTTTGGCAGAATATTAAAGCCCTGTGAGCTTTAGTCTTTGCCTGTACTTTTTTTTAAAATGGTTTGTGGGGCTTGAATTTGGGTGCTGAACTAGGTGTTATCCCCGAGCCTCTTTGTGCTCAAGGTTAGCACCCTATCACTTGAACTACAGCACCACTTCTGGTTTTTGAGTAGTTAATTGGAGCTAAGAGTCTCACAGGGACTTTTCTGCTGGGGCTGGCTTCGAACCACAATCCTCAGATGTCAGCCTCCTGAGTAGCTAGGTTTATAGGTGTGAGCCACTGGTGCTCAGCTTGCCTGGAAATTTTGTAGAAATGGTAAAGATAAACTGACATACATTGTGAAAGCAGCAGGCAGGGTACCTGATACCTGAGCTCTCAGCAAATCATACCAAAGCTGTATCTAAGACCACTGGGAAGCTTGTTTGTGCATATGAAATTGGTGAGTAGCAGGTGCCTCTAGAAGGTGGCTCTGAGGCTGGGTGGCTCTTTCTGAGAGTACTGAAGACAGAAGACAGTAACAGCCCAGGTAACTTAGTATATGAAAAAAAGGGGGGGGCGGGGAGACAAACAGTGGCCTTTGCTGATTATTCTGCTCTCCTAGTTGAGCTCACATCCACATTTTCTTCTCTTTTTGGTCGTGAGTTGGAGCCCCCACCCCTATCCAACCCAGATGTGAGTCACAGCAGCCTCTCCACTCTTTTCTTCCCCCAGGACACGCCCTTCTTCTCCCTCCCCAGCCATCCTTCTCTGGGGAGGTCCAGGTAGCCTTCCTGCTCCCCTTTCATCAGATTCAGCTACCTCAAACATTTTGTTCTCCCTCCTCCCCTCTCTTTGTCTCTGTCTCTCTCTGTGTCTCTGTCTGTCTGTGTGTTCTGTCCCTCTCTCTCTCTCTCTCTCTCTCTCTCTCTCTCTCTCTCTCTCTCTCTCTCTCTCTCTCTCTCTCTCTCTCTCTCTCTCCATCAGCAAATGAAAGAGGATTTAGTTGAAATCTTCCAAATAAAGCTTGCAAGTGATTCAGGTTCCAAAGCAGTATTTCCTAAGCAGGCAGCAAAGAGTCTTGAGGTTGAGGCAAAGTCTGAATCTTCAGGGAACAGAAGTCACAGAACTGTTCCTCCCTTTCTTGGTTTCCTGCTACAGGGTCCCTAGATGTGCATGGGGCCAGGCAGGAGCTGGGTGCTGAAGAGGAGACCATTAGCCACAACCCCCTGTCCTTGAGGGGAGGTCCTTGTCATTTCCAGAATCTTGAGTTGCATCTCTTGCTACCCTCCAGCAAGATACTTAGCACAGGGCTGGGGATGGAAACCGAAGATGATCAATGATTTGATTTGATTAAAACAGGCTGGGAAAGCTGGGAAAGACCCACTTCCTACCACCAAAGCATCACCAGGACCTCCATTTCCTCAATACCTTGAGGACATTTTGCAGGATGGTAAGAGAAGATAGTGGTAATACTGGTTGATAAAATAATTCTAATAAGTTTGGGAAATATTTGTTTAAAAGGTTTTTGTTTGTTTTTGTGGTGTGGGGATGGGAGAAAGGGTCCAACCTGAATCTTGCCCATACTGGCAAGCATTCTACCACTGAGCTATCTCCTCAGCCCTTGAAAGGGTTTCTTTACTCAAGGTTTCTCCGAGTCTATGCCAGTGTGAATTAGGAGTCTTCAGATATGTTACCAAGAGCATCCCATGAAACATGGATTCAGCTGCCCTCTGCTGTTATGGTGAGGAAACTGAGGCACAGGGTCAGAGCCACCAGAAAGTTCTGGGTCTGTGCACTTTCCTTAACATCAAGGCATTATGATACATGCCTGTAATCCCAGCCCTCAGATGACTGAAGCAGAAGGACTTCAATTTTGAGGCTAGCCTCAGCCACATAGCATGTTCCAAACCCACCTGGATGATACAGCAAGACCCTGTCTCAGAAAAAAAGGTAAACAAAACAAGCTAGAAAGAATGATTAAGGTTATTCTTTTTTTATTTTTTTTTCATAGAAATCAGAGATAGAGATAGTAGAAACAGAGACTCTTCCTTTTTTTTTTTTTTTTTTGTGCCAGTTCTGGGCCTTGAGCTCAGGGCCTGGTCCCTCCCCTTTGACTTTCTCCAGGCTAGAGCTCTACCACTTGAGCCACAGCACCATTTCTGGCTTTTTTCTATGTGTGTGGTACCGAGGAATCGAACCTAAGTCTTCATGCATGCTATACAAGCTCTCTACCACTAGGCCAAACTCCCGGCCCTGTCTCTTTCTTGATATGTATTTTCTGTTATTCTGAAGGCCAGAACTGGGACCAGTATGTAGAGGCTCCTGCTGAAGAGAATATCAGCTTCCAGTAAACAAGAACCTTAAGCAGACCTGTCTGGATATGATAGAGCAAAGGAGTGAGCCTCCCACTGGTTGGTATAGCAGATTAAAGGAAGTCCCCATAATGTAAGTTCAAGTTCAACGCCCCAGGACCCAGAAATGTGGCCTTATTTAGGAAAGAAAAAATGTGTCTTTGTAGATGTACTGAAGTTAAAGCTCCTGAGATCATCTTGGATTATCTGAACAGGTCCCCATTTTGATGGGTAATGTCTTTGGTAGACTGAGGCAGGGGAAGAGACAACCGGGAAGATGAACACAGACAGAGGAGCATACTGCAGTATGCTGAAGAGACAAAGAACGCCCTGCTGGCAGTCTCAGACATCTAGTTTCCAGAACATGAAAGAATGCATTCTGGCTGCTTTGGACTTGGGGTGCTCTCTGGGGAAGGGAAGCTGCGCTGGCTCAGGCTGGGGCCCTGCTGGCTAATGTGTGTTGGTTACTGTTCCTGGGGTGGTGATTCTGTAATGGAGACGCTGCACCAGGATTTTCCATCTCTTAGGGCAAAGGAAGCTATGGATATGCAAGACCCAAGTCAGAAAAAGTAGATGGACACAGCTTAGTGGCCAGAGTTTGACTGCTGCCTTGCATGGCTCTGCCATGCCTACTAAAAATGGAAAGCATTGGAACTTTCTTTTGTGCCAGTACCAGGGGCTTGAATTCAGGGCCCGGGTGCTGTTCCTGAGCTTGTTCACTTCCAGCTGGCACTCTCACACTTGAGCCACACTGCCACTTCATTGGCATAGGAGTCTCTTGGGTTTGTTCACCTAGACTAGTTGGAACTGCGATCTTCACATCTCAGCCTCTGAGTAGGTAGGGTGATAGGCATGAGCCACTAGGACCTGGCTTCACTTTGGCCTCTGGAAATTAGCTTCAGGGCTCCAGGAGTCTTGGGCCATCTCCACAAGGTGATCAGCTATCTTGCTGGGCAGGTGACCCTCAGCACTGGGTAAGGAGTTGATCCAAGACCCAGGGAGGCTGGTGAGCTCTGAGCAGTCCACCAGCCCGATCTGCTCTTTCTCCTGGGTCCCAGGTGTCCATAATACAAATCATCATCACAGTGGACCCCTGCCCCACAGCCTACTGCTTCGCTGCTACATGTGTGCACTTTTACACGCACCCAGGAACTCTGTCGCAACAGCCTCTCTGCCCAGAGACAAGCGAGAACACGCCTGCCCGCCTGTCTTTTCTTGCCTTTTACTCCCTGGCAAATTAAGACCAAACCCAAGTTGCAGGGCAAAGAGGATCAATTATGAGGTAACGAAGGAGGCTGTGACTTGAACGACTCAGCCACAGCTCCCAGAGACCTGGGGACAAAGGAGGGGGGTGGAGAGAGAAAGAAAGAGAGGGAGAGAAGCTACACATGGCCTAAATGTCTGCAGTTGCTGGTAAGGGAAGTCTTAGAGCTTCATCCTTTCTGCCAGGAGCCCAGATGGTTGCACAAATCAAGGCTGGTTGCTCCCTTCTGCCTAGGGCAACAGAATGAGCTTTGCCCACCTGGTAGAGCTGAGCTGTGTGCCCCAGCCCAGGGCACACCTGCGCATGCAGTTTGACTGGCTCATCCGGAGCCCGCCAGCCCTGAGGGTGGGGAGAGGGCCCAGTTGTCCAGTCTTAGCTCACACTGGACCACACAGACCTGGGAACCAGCTTTCCAAAGTGGCTTCTCTTTATTTCTGACCTGGCTCTTCTCAGTCTCCAAATTCTTCACAAATCCCAAAGCCCATCTGCAAACACAGAATTTAGGGAGGTGGGCGGGGCACGTGCTACTGTCTTCTTTCTAGGTCAAAAATGTTGTGTGACCAATCAGGACATGTTTGCTTGCAGGGTTGTTTATGCTCAGCTGGGAAGGGCTGGGCTGAAGCCCCCCCCTCCACCCCTCCCCTGTCCTCAGCTGCCTTCTCCCCCTCCCTTTGCCACCCTAATTTCAGGCTCAACTGTGCGCGTTTAGGGCTTAATTAAACTCTTGTCTTGCTTTCAGAAGAGACACTTTCCGCCCCAGGGAGTTGCTACCGCATTTTGTGGGGAGGGCAGGTCTGAGCAGGCTCTCTGGGGAGAAATCTGCTGGGAGAGAGAATGAACTGAACCTTCTAGAAGCTTCTGAGCAACACAGTGGGACCCTCCTCAGCGAGGGTCCCTAGGCATCTAAGGGCCTCCCACTTCTGCCACCACCACCACTGTGTTCCATGCGCAGTGATCACAGGTCTTGCTGCCCAGGTCACCCTGTTCTCCAATGCCCTGCCCTGCTCTGTCCTGCCAGCCAGCAGCAGCCTCCAGCACCTCCCGCCCACTGCTGGCCGCACCCTTGGCCTCACCATCCCCAGAGCCTCCAAGGGATCCCCAGGAACCTCACACCCTCACAAGACCCTCAGAAGAAAGGGAAAACTCCAGCAAATGGGCTCTGTGATGTGGACTCTCAACCTGGACCATGTGGAGATGCTTCTATCCCCTAGGATGGACTCTGTGATACAGAACTTTCTAGAAAATATCTCAGATATTTGTGTTGGAATCCTGAGTTTGGTCCATACTACTTGTCCTAACACAGGTCGTTTTGTCTTTTCTGAGCCTCAGTTTCCTTGTCTGTGAGTTGAGAGTACCCTCCCTACAGGCGTGGAGAGATTGGAAGAGGTAACTTTTGCTGACTTTGGTAAAAGACCACACAAATAGTACCATTTTGATCAAGACAGAGCAAGCTGTGAGCAAAACAATCAATGGTGCTGCTAACATTTTCCCCCAAAGATCCCCACCCTGGAGCCAGTACTCCACCCATGCCTTCTCTAAGTGCCTGGCCCTCGAATGCTCTCTCTGTGGCCAGGATAGAAGCTAATCTTGCAGTGCTCATATTTCTTTCCTTGGGTTTCAGAAGAACCCTCAATGTTACTGTCTTGGCATTCCCCGCTATGGTTTTCACCAGTCGGGAAACTGAGGCAAGGAACAGGAAGGCCCTGGTCCAGACCACACAGCCTGTTTAAAAGACAGCCAGGAGCTGGAGCCAGGTCTCCTGACACCCTGCCCAGTCCCCAAGGTCCTTCTGCTGTCATTAGGATGGATTGATTTTCTAACAAATGGTTTCAGCTCACAGAGGGGGGAAATCATTAAAAACAGACATTGTTTTGGAGTGTGTGACTCTATCTTAGGGACCTCAGTGGTCTCTTGCGTCAAATCCCTTGGAATGGTGGGACCAGACAGAAGTTGCCTATTGGCGCAGTCCTGACCTCTGCCCATCTTTGCCCTGCACAGGCCATGGAAAGGGGGTATGTCACGGTCTCTCCCTAGCAGCGAGGGCTGGGGCAGCCCATGGGGGCTCTGTTCCCAGGTGATTCCTGGTCATCTCAGGTGACCCCGCTGTCCCTAATTTTCTGGGAACACCCCTGTGGGATGACACTGAGCCGAGGACACAAGGCTTTTTATCTTCCCCTGAGAGGACCCAGGATAGGCTGTCTGCAAGCACTTCAAAGACCTGGCTGACATGATCTCATTCGGCTTCACCTGCCCGCGTGGGGTTGGGAAGGAGTCAAGGGCTGGGGAAGGGAGAGGTCATCCAAGAGTAGTCACTCGTCCACCTTCCCCTCATCAGGTGAGTTGGTTTCCTTCCGGGTGCTGCAGTTTCCCCATCTTTAATAATGTCTGGTGGTGCATGGCTTGCAGCATGTGGGAGTGACAAGGAAGGCAAAAGCCAGTTGGTTCACGGTAGATGAGATTAAGCGGTGGCTTCTTCACCAAGCCTGTTTCCTCATCTGTGAAAGGGAGCAATCTATCCTTCCTCCCAAGCGAGATGAAACCAAAGAGCACAAAAAGCATCTTCTTACAGGGTCAGCATACAGTAAGCACCATTTTACTGTTTCTTCTCTTAAATCGCCAGGCCAGGCCAGTAAAGCCCATGGGTATGGATGGCCTTTGGCTTCTCTAAGTCTCCTCAGAACCCCGTAGTTCCAACTCCCCTGGGGAGTACCCGGAGCTCCTGGCCAGTCTCAGGACACTACTGTAGCCCCATCTGTCTCCTTGCTCACCAACACACTACATGGAAGCCCACATTGTCTGAGTCCTTCTCAGAGGCCGGGGGCTGTGAGTTCTAATTTTTAAAGCTGCCAACTTATTGTGTGGCCTCAAGCCAGTCTCCTGGCTTCTCTCAGTTTCCCCACCAGTAAAATGGGGCTAATGACCAGCAGCCTCCTGTACCGGGTGTTGTGAGAATTAATTAAGGTTTGTAAAAGGCTTTGAGATCCGTGGATGAAAGAGCTTGGAGAAGGACAAAGTGTTATTATCCATTATTAGTCTGTTATATTCTATCCAAGGATCTCAAAGCCTTTTGCAGACAGTAATTAGTACCTTTCAAGGATGTTTTGAGGATGATTGGTACCATATTACATATGGGAAAACCAAGGCACAGATTGAAGTGAAGTCAGAAGAAGGCAGAAGAGCTTAGAGCCAACCTAGCCATTCCTAGAATTTACAGTGATTCTTGCCCTTTCACCTCTAACTTGCCACATATACTCAGGACATCCTGGGCCAGCGAGGGCCCACAGGAGGCTGGTAAGAGGCTCAGTGTTCCTGGGGTTCCCTTCCCCTTTGCACTGTTCCCAGGAGAGCCCCCAGGGCAGCCTACATCCAGTCCATCTGGTCAGCAGAAGCTGGCTCTTCCTGAAAGGAGGGTGGCAGCAGGAGATGGAGTCACAGGGCATCAAGGAACAGTCAAGCATGACCCAGAGCAGCCTCCTTGATCCAAGGGCTCTGAGTGCAGACTTCTTCTTCCTCCTCCTCCTCCTCCTCCTCCTCCTCCTCCTCCTCCTCTTCTTCTTCTTCTTCTTCTTCTTCTTCTTCTTCTTCTTCTTCTTCTTCTTCTTCTTCTTCTTCTTCTTCTCCTTCCTCCTCCTCCTCCTCTTCCTCCTCCTCTTCTTCTTCTTCTTCTTCTTCCCCCTCCTCCTCTTCTTCCTCCTCCTCCTTCCTCCCCCTCCCCCTCCCCCCTCCTCTTCCCCCTTCCCCCCTCTCCCCTCCTCCCTTCCTCTCCTCTTCTTCCTCCTCCTCCTTCTTCTTCCTCCTCCCTCTTCCTCCTCCTCCTCCCTCTTCCTCCTCCTCCTCCCCTTCTCCCCTTCTCCCCTTCTCCCCTCTCCCCTCTCCCCTCCTCCCTCCCCCTCCCCCCTCCTCCTCCTCTTCCTCCCCCCTCCTCCTCCTCCTCCTCCTCCTTCTTCTTCTCCTTCTTCTTTCTCCAAACTCCTCTGGACATCTTTATATGAGATCACATTCAGGCTTGGGAGAACCAAGGGCTCTAAGAGGAGGAAGATTCATAAGGCTACAAGACTAACAAGATGGTGAGTTATATGCCAGGCTGCTGGCCCCATAGAGGGCTCAGTGAACAAAGGAGTCCTTAGTCTGAGTTCTGGAGGAGGCCCTCTTACTTCCTGAAGACAATCAGAAGCCTCTGGTGCTGGTGATACCTCTGTGGCTGCCTTCCTCGGAGATTCTATGAATTTTTTTTATAGAAATAATACATCACAAAACATCAAGATAAGCTACACGTGCATATTAAGGCACAATTCTAACTATGTAATATAAAATTCATTCATGTAGTAAACTGCAGAAATATTCAACAGCAAATAGCCTCAGAACCTGAGTCCCCACTGAGGCTGCCATTTTGCACAACTCCAGGGACCTGTCTTGTTGCTCAGCCCTGCTCTCTAGACACCAGAGCACTGAATGAAGGATACTGATAAGGATAGTGATGTTTAATAATCTGCTCTCAAAATAACAATAAGAAGCACACATTAAAAAAAACCCACAATAGCTATCTAATGCATAGCATATGAGAATTTCCATAGTGTCCTATCATGGCTGATTTCAAGCAATCAATGTGACATCAACAAGCTCAACAGATTTCTGAAGCTAAGAGTTAACTGTTTAGGTAAGCTCCGGCACAGTGCGATCTCTCAGGACTTGTTTCCACAAGGAGAGGCGGAATCTGCCTGCGACCATAGGAAGAAGATTAGGAGATACTTCTCACCCAACGTGCTTTCTTCCTCGATCTTTCTCAGTCATCAAAAAGCCCAGAACATTCTAGGAAACCTCTTGTTTACAATAAAGTCCTGATAAATGGATAAAAGGAGGGCTGGGTTTTCTCCTGCTTTGCTTGAAGGAATTTGTAGGGTTTTGTCCCTGTAAGTTTCTTTGACAAGAACAGAAATATAGAGAGAGGGAGGGAGGAAAGGGTAGGGAAGTAGGAGGAGAAGGAAGGGAAGGATGAGGAGGAGGAGAAGGGGAGACACAGAGATACAAATAGGCATAGAGAAAACTTATTTCTGAATCATATGAGAATTTAGAAAAAGTCAGTAGACATGATGTTCAATGACCCCTAAACACTCCAACTTCTATTTCCTGCTAACAACATCCTCTCCTCATCACTACTATTCAACCCTCCAAATAAGGGATTCAAAATCAGTTTAGCACCATCATCCAATGCATGGACTTCATGCAAATTTCTTCAACTGTCCCACCAATGCTGCAGTTGTCTTTCTGATCCGGGAGCCACTTGGCTCTGAATTCTTTAGTTGTCATGCCTCATTAGCTTCCTTCTATCTGAAATAGATTTTTGATCTTTCCCTAAAAGTTATGAGCTTGACAGTCTCTAAAGAGTACTCATCCATTGTGTAGAATGTCTCCTAACCGGAAACTGCTATTTCCTTGTGTCCATTCTCAGGCCAATCATTCAAAACAACAACAACAAAAATCACAGAAAATGTAAATCACAAAGCATCATCACACTGGGCATTTATTACTGACCTGTCCCACACAGGTCATTCATTAACAGTCATGCGAATTTTAACACCAGGTCAAGTTGGTGCCTGCCATTTTCTTCCTCTATACACTCCCTGTCTTTCCATTTGTATGCGATAAGTATGTGGAGAGGAGAGTCTGAGAGACCGCATCAATATTCTGCTCCTCATCGCCTCTCCACCCACTCACCTTTGCATCCTTTGATGACTTCAGTCTTAATCAACCATCATTACGATGGGTGCCAAATAGTGAATATCCTGTATATCACCCAGTTATTTGCTGGCATCCTATTGTAGAGTCTTTCTTCCTTATCCATTTATTCTTTAGTCCATACATTCATTCATTTAGTCAATATGTCAATATAGACTCATGAATTCTTAGGTTAGCCAGAAGTTGTAATCTTCTTAATAATTTATTTTGATGCCTGAATTGTCCCAGATGAAGCCATCAGGAGCCCTTCAGGCAAAGTTCTGTGTCATTTTAACATGTCTTCATTATTCTTATTCATTTTCTCACTTCTTAGCACAAAAAGAATCTGATCTAAGGACCTCTGGTTCCTTTTAGTGGGAAACAGCATTTTAAAAAAACCTCACATCTCAGGGGAGGGAGGACAAAAACATGAGAAGGGGTATCATGGTTCAAGAAGTAATGTACCCATTACCTGACAAACGCAACTAAAACCCTTCTATACATTATCCTGACAATAACATACATTTTTTAAAAAACAACAACAAAACTCAAATCTGCTAGGTTCCAGTGGCTCACACATGTAATCTTAGCCCCATGACCGACACAAACAAACAAAACCCCTCAGATCTGGATACTTGGTGGTTTATTTCTACTGGATGTTACTGACTCTGGACAATGGCCTCCAACCAAGAGCATTGCTTGCCCATTCCAGAATAATGGGCAATAGCAGTAGCAGATCCTGGCACCATCTTATGCCTGACATGAATAACAATGTCCTTAGTATCTGAGTATCACACGTGACACTACCTATTGATTTGACCTGGATATTTTAAATCATGTTAAAGAAAGATCCTGGCGCTATCTACAAATTCAATGCAATACCCATCCATATCCCAATGGCATTCTTTAAAGAAATAGAAGAGGTAATTCAAAATTTCATATGGAATAATAAATGACCCCGTATAGCAAAAACAATTTTTAGCAGAAAGAACAGTGCAGGAGGAATTTCAATTCCAAACTTTAGACTCTATTACGGAGCTATAGTGACCAAAACAGCTTGGTACTGGCACAAGAGCAGACCTGATGACCAATGGAATAGAACTGAGGACCCAGATAGTAACCCACAGACCTATGGCCACCTAATCTTTGATAAGGGAACAAAAAAATAGAATGGAAGAAAGACAGCCTCTTCAACAAGTGGTGCTGGCAGAACTGGTAAAACACCTGCAGAAAACTAAAGTTGGATCCTTCTTTGTCACCCTGCACCAGGATTAATGCCAAATGGATCAAAGACCTCGAGGTAAAAGCAGATACACTGAAAACTTTCCAAGAAGGAATAGGAGATACACTAGGCCTCCTTGGCACAGGTCCAAACTTTCTCAATAAGGTCCCAGAAACACAGCAAATCAGAGAAAGTCTGAATAAGTGGGACTGCATTAAACTGCAGAGCTTCTGTATGGCAAAGGGCATAGCTAGCAAATTAACTAGAAAGCTTACAGAGTGGGAGAAGACCTTCACTAACCATACAACTGACAAAGGCCTCATATCTAAATGTTGGGGACATTCTCCCCCTCCCTGAATTCTTAGTGTAAGAATGTGCCTGCATCTTGTAATTAGGTCACTAAGCAACACATGCCTGCTTGCGTTGATATGCAAACATCCTACCACCTGGTTCTACCCCGAGCAAACATCCTACTACCGGACCCCTTCCCCCCCAGCAGTTCCTGTACCCCAACCCCCTCCTGCCTCTCCTGAAGAGGCATATAAACCCCTGTGTGAAAAATAAAATTTGCAGCTTGATCAGAACGCTTGTCTTGCTGCCTTCTTCATGTCTCCTGTCCCTTTCATTCCTCCCTCTAGGTTCTTGGCCCTAGTTGACGTCCTGCTGGACGGGACATCTAAAATATATCAACAGCTCAAAAAATTGAATCACTCCAAAACTAATCTCCAAAGAAGCAACCATCCCATTAAAAGATGGGCCAAAGACTTAGAGTCTTCTCTGAAGAAGAAATAAGAATGGCCTATAGACACATGAAGAAATGCTTGACATCTCTGGCTATAAAAGAAATGCAAACCAAAACAACTCTAAGATTCCACCTCACTCCAGTTAGAATGGCCAGGATCAAGAAATCTAATAACAGATGCTGGAGGGGATGTGGCCAGGAGGGATCACTACTACACTGTTGGTGGGAGTGCAAACTATGGAAAGCAGTATGGCAGTTCCTCAAAAGACTAAACATAGAACGAACTCCCCCATGACCCAGCAATTCCACTAGTTGTAATTTACCCAATCGTCCAGAAACAAGGACATACTAAATCCACTAGCACAACGATGTTCATTGCAGCACTATTTACCATAGCAAAGATATGGAACCAACCTAGATGCCCCTCAGTTGATGAGTGGATCAACAAGTTGTGGTATTTATACACAATGGAATTCTATGCTGCTGTCAGAAAGAATGACATCGCCCCATTTGTAAGGACATGGAAAGACTTAGAAAAAAATCATATTAAGTGAAGTAAGCCAGACTCAAAGGAACATAGGCTCAATTCCCTCATTTGTCATAATCAGTAGAAACCTTGGGCTCTCCTAGCAGAGATTTACAATAGAATAAAACCTAGATACATAAGGCCATATAGTATGACGCAAAATGAAAGGACCTCCAGGATATAGAAACAAAAGCCATATAATGAGTGATTGTTGTCCTTAATGTACTATGTTATCTTTCATCTCTTTTGCTGTCTCTTGGCTATCTCATATTGTTACAGTATTTCACCTTGTTGCATATATGCGTATTTGGTTATTTGAAATCGGATAGGGAAGGGGGAAAACAAGATGAGGGGTGGGGGTGGGGGGAGGGAAATAGGGACCAAGACATGTGAAGTAATGCACCTTCTGTCTGGTGGATATAATGTAACCCTTCTATTAATTACAATAAAAATATATGAAAAAAAGCAATTCATTGTAGATGCTTAGTGTACTTTGAACAAATTCATGCTTTATAGTCTTTTGGTCTTCTTCTCTTTTTCAAATAGTATTTGGTGGGCTTCATTATGCTATTTTCGTGTGTGTGTGTGTGTGTGTGTGTGTGTGTGTGTATCATCTTCCCTTTTCACAAGCCCCACTAGTCTCTCTCAGTCCCTTTTTTACATTCATATCTCTTCATCATCATCATCATCATCATCATCATCAATAACAGCATCATCATCATTTTAGGCTTAGAGTTCATGTGGAGTGAAACTATGGAATATGTGATTTTTTGAGTTTGGCTCATTTCACTCAACTTGATGTTCTCCACTTCTATTAACTTTCCTCTTAGTGTCACCATTTTACTCTTTTGCTTATGGATAAATAATGATCTGCTTTTGTACCCATATCACATTTCCTTTATCCATTCAGCAGTTGGTGGATAGTTGCAGTAGTCAAGCTGATTTCAAGGCTTGACGATTGCCAAAAGTGCTGCAATAAACATCGATGTGCAGGATCTTGTATGCTAATTTACCCTGCCCAGGAGTGATACTACAGCAGCATCTTAAGGTGGGTCTGTTTTTAATTTGTGGATACATTGCCACAGTGATATCCAAGGTGAATGCATCAGTTTACAGTCATTTTTTTTGATGCTGTTTAATGGAGTACGTCTGTTGCTGATTAGAACATTTTAGACTTTTGTTCAGTGTTTCTGATGGCGCATGGTAGCTCATGCTTTTGATTTGTAGCTTCTTGGGGGACTGAGTAGACTCATTCACTGTATAACTCATTGATGTTCACTTGTGTAACTCGTTGACTCATTGATGTTAATGAAGATGTGGAAAAAAATTTTTTAAAAAAAAGATCCTAGCATTTAATTTTACTAGGAATTTTTTAGGTGTGTTAGATTTTATAAAATCTACTTTTCAGGCATCTAGAAAATACAGTTGCTTTTCTTCTTTTCATGTATTTAATAGAATAATGGTACCAACTTCAACAGCATTAAGCCACATTTACCTGCTTTTCCCATATAAGCCATTTGAACAGGATGTAGTTTTATAATGTGATGCTTGATTCTATGGCCTGGTATTTCATTTGCCAGCTGGGCATCAACACAGGTGAATGGAAAGAACCAGGCATTTATTTGTCCCCTGTCTTAGTCAGAGGCTAGTATTGCAGGGTAAACATGGAATGCACACACGTGTGTGAAAGTGTGAAGAGTCCAGGGAACACGTGGGAAGACGAGGACAGTGGTCCTGCCAGGCAAGAGCAGAGGCGGATGCTCAGGAAGGTGCAATCTGTGGGGGATTTTAAGAATGAAACCTTCAAGACTCAGGTTCCAGCCAGGAGCATAGCTTGTGGAAGGAAAACTGATGACCAGGAGATTGCAGAGGTCAAGGAACCCTGGAGCCATGGGCGCGGGTGACTCACTCACTATGGTGTCAAAATCTCTCCAGGTACAGGCAAAGAAGCTGGCGGAGGCAGTGCTAAGGCCAAGAGGAATCCTGGAGCTTGGCTTCGGGTGTTGACTGGGAGAGAAGGGCCTCAGCGGGCCAAAAGGACCTCAAAGGGGAGATAGTCTGTTTTCGTCCTCCTCCTCCTCCTCCTCCTCCCCCTCCTCCTCCTCCTCCTCCTCCTCCTCCTCCTCCTCCTCCTCTTCCTCCTCCTCCTCCTCCTTCTTCTTCTTCTTCTTCTTCTTCTTCTTCTTCTTCTTCTTCTTCTTCTTCTTCTCCTTCCTCCTCCTCCTCCTCCTCCTCCTCCTCCTCCTCCTCCTCCTCCTCCTCCTCATCTTCCCCTTCTCCTTCCCCTTCTCCTTCTCCTTCCCCTTCTCCCCCTCCTCTTCCTCCTCCTCCTCCTCCTCCCCTCCTCCTCCTCCTCCTCCTCCTCCTCTTCTTCTTCTCCTTCTTCTTGCCTCATGCATGGTAGGTGAATGCTCTATCTCTGAATTGCGCTCCCCAGCCTTTGTTTTGAAGGAGGATGAAACAGTCTTGAGAGACCAGTGCAGAGCTGGGAGAAAGGTGCTCTAAGGGCACAAAGGCATTCCATCACTTCTCCTCAGCTCAGACGATGCCCTGACAGCTGTGGAAAGTTACAGGCCTTGCTCCTGAGGCCACACAGTGGGGAGAAACTAGTTGGAGTAATGAGTCCATGGATGTAAAATACTTGGTGCCTAGCACATAACAAATGCAGTATGCATTCAATATTCTTTCATCAATGCTAAAAGGCAGTTCCAAATATGATGACTACATCTGTTTATGAGCAGAAGCCATTATTTTTTCCTCCCTCTTTCCCCTCTCTTTTTCTCAGTTTCAGAACCTTTAGGCAGCTTTTGGTGTCAGCCAGCAAAGTAGCCCTCTGGTGAGCTGCCTGGACTTGAACAAACGTCAGCCTCATCTGAAAAATGAATCTACAGTGCTATTCCCATGGGCTACCCCAACCCTGCAAGCGCCCAGCTCCCCAGGACCACTCAGTGCCACAGGGCATGTTGGCTGCTCAGAGAGTGAACAGATTCCTCTTGACAGAAAGGGGCAGAGAGGGTGGGGACAGCCAGGAGTCTGGATTCCCACAGCCCCAACAGAGAAGCAGGAAGGAGAGGAGCCATGGAGTGGATGTTTCTGTCATGCCTGAAAATCCAGAAATTCAGTCCAGACACTGGAATTCCAAGGCAGAGGAGCCCAGAAGGGCTGAGGCCCTTTGCCTGTGGCTGGGCGGGTAGTATTTGAATTTCCTCATTTAAACTAGGAACTCATTTAATTTCCTCATTTAAACTAGCCACTGCCACACACCTCCATCTGGCCCATTTCTGGCCATAGTCTTCAGCTCAAAGGCCCCTTTCATGACCCTGTGTGGTCACTGGCCCTTTCCAGAATCGCTACTGGGGCTCTCCCTCTTCTGAATAAACCCCCACAGGGGCCTGCTAGAAAAGCCAGGTTGAACTTAAAAGCTTGTCCTTAAGAAAACCGTCACAAGACAGGGCAGAAGCAGGCTTGAAGAGCGAGAGCGGTCCCCAGCAGAGGGGCTTGCCCAGTGGTAGCTGCCTGCCTAGGGCTCTGGCTGGGCAAGTAATCCTGGCAGTGATATTTACATTCTCTCACCATCCAGCGTGGCCCCTACTTTACAGATGAGGAAACTAAAAATCCCAGACTCCTCTAAGGAAGGTGGCAAGGGCCCAAGCTGGATTCAAATCTGGATCTTTGAAGTCCAGTGTACAAGTAATGAGATCTGAGGGTCTGGGGTGAGCCCAGCACGCTTCGGGCATTAAGGTCAGCCAGGCAGAGCTAAGGAGTTTGTGGTTTCATGCACAGAGATGGCTTGCACGTGGGGGAAGCGCACACACTAGACCCTCAGCCACTTGACTATTACCTGTCCAGAGCCTCACATGAGTTAGTTTACCCTCTTGGGCCAGAAGCCTTTAGTGGACAATAGGAACAATGAAAGTTCTCCCAGGGATGCTGAATGAAGTCCATCAGAGAATACAGTGTGACCCGGATGTGTTCTCCCTGCCTCCTGAGGTCAAAGAAAATTCGATGTGAGCCCGTGCCAGTGTGGAGCAGTGCACCGCCCTCCCCAGGATGGCTCCAGAGCCCCCCTGAGTGGGGGTGAGGAAGGAACTCAGAGGCTAGAGCTCACTCAGCCTGCAGGTGCCGCCCCCTTTTCTCCCTCTGCACCAGCCCATGCTACCCCTTCTCTAGTCCCTCTCCTGGAAGCAGGCAGAGCCCTTTACTGCAGTGTGGGGAAGGGAGGACCAAGAAGCAGTTTCTGATGGTAGATTAGGATACCAAGCCTTCACTTGGGAATTTCCTCCTACCTTTCTCCTGCACTGCCCCAAGTCCTAGGCCTCAGCTCTCCCAGCCTGGCCCCCAGCCCTCGCCTCTCCCCTCCCCTCCCATCTTCTTTGTTGGCCCTCCACATTCTTCTCCCTCTCCCTCTCCCAGGCAGCCCACTTAGCTTGTCCAACTCCTCCTGCCTGATTCCTTTCATCCAGTCCTGGTGTTGGGGTCTTTTTGACAGGGGGTGGGCATAAGCTGTGGGGTTTGCTTCGGTGAGGGAAGGCCAGGAGGAAGCAGTGGGTCTCACCTCCTGGCTTTACCCTCTACTGTCGCTGGAACCACCAGCTTCCTCTCTTGAGTCTTGGGTTCTTAACTGATAAGAAGGAGGGCTTGACTTTGTGGCAAGGCTGGGCCATGGATTGTCCTGGGCAGAAATGAGCGTAGCCCAGACAGGGGTCCTGGGTCTGTGAACAGGAGACTGCTGCTTGAGGCTGAGCCATGAGGGAGGAAGAGCTGCACTAGAGGCAAAAGACTCAAAAAGGAGATTCTAAAGGGTTAGCCAATTGGCAGACATCAGTCCAAGAAGGGAAGAGAAATTTTAGAGACCCAGGAAACTTGCCTTAAAAATAAAGAGCAATTAAAATGGTTGCCTACGACACCCTTATTTGCTGATAGCTCCTTCAGCCAGCACTTTGTGACCAAGCGTGACTGCACTGGCCTGTCCCTCTGGGGTGTCCTTTGATTCCATCACTGCCAGGACACCACACCTGAAGGGTTCCTGGAGCTCAGATCGCCGGGGTCTTGCCTGGACCACTGGTCTCACCAACCATGGGTTTTGGATGAATGGGTGAATATTTTCCACTATGTGTATTTAAGGTGATTCCGTCTCCAAGTTATGGGCCCTGTGTGGTAAGCACTGCTGTGCCCTGCCTGCCCACTCGCTGGGAGCAGGACTGTCTAGTTGTCCACCTCTTTTGGGATGGCCTCTTCCCAGGGCATCCAGGTTGAAGGACTGAGGGCTGTGGGTACAGAAAGGCCTGATTATCTTGGCTCCACTATGACAGGAATCTTCAAAGCAGCTTCCCAGCTCCATCTCAGCTTCACTTGATTCCCTGCTTGCTGTGTTCTTGCATCTTGTCCTCAGGGACTGATTCTGAGTTTCTCCCTGTGATACCTTTTACCCCAAGGACCCCAGCCTGTGACACACAAAAGAACGATGGCTGTCGCTCTTGAGTGCTTAGTGTAGTTGAGAACAGAAATAACAGCATGGATAACCACCATTTATAAAGGGCTTCCTACCAGCCAGGCACCATGAAGTTCATTTTTCATCCATTATCCCAGTGAGGTGAGGCCTTTCTTAGCAGAAGAAGACAGCACCCTCATCTAACTGGCTGAAATAAAGCAAAGAATATATTGCTTCAGGAAAGTCCTCTTGCTTCAGCTGCTGAGGCATCGAGTGTTGTCCCAGGATCAAGAGGCTGAAATCAGAGGATCATGGTTCAAAGCCAGTTCAGGCTGTAAAGTTTGTGAGACCCTTATGTCCAATGAACCAAAAAGCAGGAAATGGAGCTGTGGCTCAAGTGGTAATGTCCTAATCTTGAACAACAATAACAAAAGAGCTTAGGGAGACCAAGCCCTGAGTTCAAGCCCTAGGACTGGCAAGCCTATGTGCGTGCATGCACACCAAACACATACACACACACACACACACACACACACACACACACACACCAAACATATGACTAAATAAAAACATGGGGGTCTTGTTCTGTCTCCTCAGGGATCTCTGAGGAGTGATAATGTCAGGATGGAACCTAAGAATATCATCATAAACAAGTACCACCAGAGATTGGAGAGATAGAAGATTCCACACAGACAGAGAATGCCCACATATGAATGTTAGCATGCAACACACACACACACACACACACACACACACACACACACACACACACACACACACATTTCACCAGGATACCACTGCCTTGTTCTGGTGCTATAGGGCTATGGACTTGATTTCCATTATAAAAAAATTTGTGGGACCTCTAATTCTCACCCATCTCAGGGATTCTAGCCCCTTCCTCTTCTGACTCCCCAGTCCCTAATTCAGGCTCCAGTGCCTGTGGGCTTCCATCCCAGCTGTGGACCTTGGGGGCGGAGGCAGGGAGAGGATTCCCGTTTGTGTTCATCACTGCAGAGAGTAGACAGAGGACATCAGGCCTCTTCTGGGGTCACCACCTATAGGTACTCCGACTATAGCCTCTCCTCTATTCCCAAGTATGGAGTGTACAGCAGGCAGGAGGTAAGCTGGCTCAGGAGCTGGCCAGCTCTCCTGTGTGGTGGGAAGAGGAGGTGCTGATTCGCCACACCGAGTTGACTCACACATGAGTCATGAGAACAGACTGCTGATGGGGGATTTGAGGGGGAGTTCAGCGTGTGGATGGAGGGAGGTCCCACCTGCTCCTCAGACCTGTCCTAGAAAGCTGCTATCACAGGAAGGGAAGGTTAGGCCAGGACATGGTTTGAGTTGCTGTTTATCCAGTGGCTGGTGGGTGGAGTGGCCAGTCTGCTCCTCTCCGATCACTCAGCCCCTAGCACCTCTTACCTGCCTGCTTTAGCCTCCTCACCACCCCAGCTCTGCCCCTCTAATGCCCCTCCATGCCTGTGCTTGGCTGCTTCCAGAAGGTCAAGCAGAATATACGCTCTAAATAGACCACAGCCAAGTACCTGCCTGGTTCACAGTGTTGGCGTCTCCCAACTGCCATGCCCGGCCTTTGCATCCCACCTCACTCTCACTCCTCAGACCGAAGGCTCATGCCCGTCAGGCTCCAGACATCCCTTCCAGGCCTGGACAGCTCTTTCCTGCCTTCAAGGCACAGCCCAGAACCACCACCACCTCCCACCAGGCCTTGCCTGACTGTGGGATTACAAGGAACAGAATTCTCTAAACTTTTGGCATCCATTTTTTTGGGGAAAAGCCCAGTGCAGGAGCTAGATAGGCAAGAAGAATCCATGGCTTCTTTTTAACGTCTTCACTTGCCCATGGATGCCAAGAGTCCGAACAGTTAGGGTGGGCTCTACCTCAGTACCTGAGAGCTGTATAAGAAAAACAACTTAATTGCAAAGACACACAGGGACAAGACCAAGTGATGATGGCAGCAGAAATTACAGTGCTGCACCTGCACTAAGGAATGCTAAAGAAGCCCACAGAAGTTAGGGCGAAGGCAGGGACAGTTTCTCCAGAGAGATTCTTGGAGGAAGCAACCCTGAAATCCCTGTGGAGACACGGACTCCTGAGCAGCTAGAATTACAGGCATGAGCTACCATCACCCACCCTGCACTATAGCCTTTTGTCTGTCCAATAACTCAGGGTAGAGTATGTCACTCATCTTTTGCTGCAAAGGAGAGAACCAGCCAAAGCCAGGAGAGTTTGAGGAGTTCTAGGATTTCTCAGTGACTTTCCTGGGACATTTGCTATTCAGGATGCCGGGAAATAGCCCCTTGGGACGAGACTTCCTCTCTTTGCCTTAGAGGGAAGGGCCCTGTGGTCTTGGTGACTTAGAGTTTCCAAAAATTGTCACCAGTGCTGAAAGCTACCAGCTCTGACTCCCAGCATTACTCTCCTGGGACAGCAGAAAGCGTGGCTTTGTGGCCAGTGTTTCTCAGGCCCCCTCAGTTTACCCAGGTTTCTTCAAGATTAGGAGATAAGTTGATTTACAAGGTGGGATGTATGTGAGCCTTACTCAAGGTCACTTATAAAGTTTGAAGCAGAACATTTCTCTTGGGAAGCCAGGTTGCTTCCTTTTTTTTTTTTTGCCAGTCCTGGGGCTTGAATCAGAGCCCCGTTGCTGTCCCTGAGCCTATTTATGCTCAAGGCTAATGCTCTCCTACTTGGGCCATAGTGCTACTTCTGCCTTTTTCTAAGTAGTTCATGGATTTTTCTCCTCAGACTGACTTTGGACTAAGATCCTCAGAGCTCAGTCTCCTGAGTATCTAGAATAACAGATGTGAGTTCCCAGTGCCTGGCTGGGTGCTTCCTTTTAATAAGGAAAGGAGAATGTCCACCAACAGCATCTACCTTCAGGTTGAGGCAGGCCAGAAGTTGTGCTCAGGTGCAGTGGTGTGCTTGGCCCCATGTTCCCTCCTCTCTCCAGTCCTAGGCTGTGTGCTCCTAGCTTTAAAGGCCTCTCATATGCGTATTTTCATTGTAAGATGTCTCAAGTCTTTCTGGAAATAGGACAGAATAAGTGAATGAATGGATGACAGCATTGACTGGGATATTTTATTAGGTCATGAGGCCCTGTTCTCAGCACTTCACAAGATGGACTGATTTATTCTGGCCTTCTGAGGAAGACCTTATTAGTATCCTCCTTTCAGTCAAGGAACTAAAGCAGAGGGACACAAAAAGCTTCCTCAGGTCATGAAGCTGGTAAGTGGAAGAGCCAGGCAGTCTGCCTCCTGCCTCCTCCTTCTCTCTGGCCAATCTCTACTGCCTCTGAGAAGGAAGGAAGGAAAGAGAAGAAGAAAAAAGTAATGATGGGGAGAGAGTTGACAGTGGCCAAGATGGCAGCAGGGGTGATGGAGATGGGGCCTAATGGCCCCCCTCTTGCTTGGCTAACTCCAGCTCTCCACCAGGCCGCTGGTTTGGTGAGAAGAGTCCTGGTCCCTGGCTTGCCTCTCATAAGCCCTTTGTCCTCTCTTGGCCTCACACCACTCACTTGGGAAATGGCTAGTGGGATTCCTGGATTTGGGAAGCCTTTCCGCTTAGAGGTGCCACGGCTTTCTTTTCTGACCAAGCACACAGCAGAGGGCGAGCTCTGAGGGTCAGGCATCCAGGCCCTAGGGAGACACAAAGGGATGGGAAGTGAGGATGAGTGGGCTCCGTACTCTACGTGTTCTTGGCACACACTACAATCTATACCCTCTCAAACCACCCCGGTCTCCCTGAGAATAGCTGGTGCAGAACCTGTTTCTCAGAGCTGGGAATTTTCCCAGATATCATCTGATTCCATTTTATAGTAACCCTGCCACTCCGCCAGCTCTTCCCGCTTTCCCCCCACCCCTTCCCGCTTGCCCCCACCCCCACTGGTCTTTTCTGAATACTCCAGCAAACCAGACAAGAGGCTGGGGGCCGATTCTGAGTTTCAGACAAGAGAGGTCATGCAGCATGTGGTTAGGCCAGCAGGATCCTTGATTGTCCCTTGGGAGGTCATGTCATCCAGGCCACAAGTTAGCAAAGCATCATTGGGTCATCAAAAGAGTGAACAATGAATTTGGGGTCAGGCCATTGCTTACAATGCATCTCCATGCCCAAGGTGCTGAACTGGCCCTGGGAAAATGACAAAAGAGCCTCTGACAGCTTCCGTTGCCTCCCAGAGGACTGTCCCCTGCTCCAGCCTGCACCATTCAGTGGTCCCCAGACCAAGGCTGGCTCCTGCTTATAGCTGGTGGCATACTGGAAATGATCAGATGGGTAATTTACAGTGGGCCGAGGCTCTGGCTTGAACATGGTTTGTCTTCTCTGAAACAGGTTGGGATTCAACCTGTAAGAGATGGCCCAGGGGGGACCTGTAAGTGGTGATTAGAGCTCGGTGCTCAAGAATGGATCAGCCCCATCCACGTGGTTAACGGGCGGATAGCTTGAGGGTTACCTCTGATGTAGGTCTGTTTGTAAGAGCCAGTTTGGCTGGGCTGTTCGTGTGTTTCCCACCTCCTGCCATGTGATGACTCTGCGTCGCATGAGGACATTGCTAGGTGTGGCCTTGCATCAGAGCCGAGAACCCACACTCTGCTATTAGGACACGACACGGATGAAGGCAGGGAGGCAGCAGTGGCCAGCCACGCCCCGCTGCTAGAGCAGATCTGCGTTAGGATGCCACGTTGCCATCAGCCAACTCTACGGTTCTGGACTTTTCTCCTCTGTGGCCCCAGCTGTCTCCTGCATAAGGAAGGCTTGGACTGAGGTCTGGGTCTCCCCCTGAGAGGCTCTGGCACTGTCTCTCCTGTATGCTGTTTGCAAGATGGGGGTCTATAGTCAGCCGTCCCCTCCTCACTTGAGACAGAAGTCCCTGCAGGCCTTGAGTGGTCAGTTGGGACTTGGGAGGCCCCACCCTGGAGTAGAGGGCCTGGGATCAGGAGTTAGGACAGTCTGGCTGTCAGGAGGCCTTGTGGGCATCACAGTTTTCCCTGTCCTTCTGCCCAGTCACACCCAAACATGTAGAGCATCCCTAACCCAGAGAGTCGGGTATGGAAACTGTGGGAATCCTGAGAAAAGTGATCCCCGCGTGACCTCCCAGACGGCTGTCCGCATTCACCCCAGCTACTCACTGGCCTGCACTACACACTCCTCCCCACCACTGGCTCTTTTCACGGCTCCCATCTTCAGACATAGCTCCTGCCTCCACCAGCCAGGCAGGACCAGTGTTCAGGCCTACAAGGGAGCCAACTTCTTTAGAAAAACCTGCCAGATCCCTGTCCAGAACAACCAAACGGTAGACAAGAGTCAGGGCCATCTTATGAAACCACTTATACAGGGCATATGATGGGTAGAGAAACCCAGGCTTGCCAATGCACCGGGGCTTCTCTGGGGACAAAGTTAGTGGATGGAAGATGGACTTGAAACAGGGTGCTGCCACACAGGCCTTGAGCACAGAGGTGGCCAGCCTGCAGGCAAATATGCCTTGTAGTTAGAGGTTACAAGCACAGAATGGACAGCCACCAGCCTCCGGCCCTGGTCTGAAACAAGAGAGAATATTTGCCTCACTGGTCCCAGCTCAGGGATCATAAATGGGGCTACAGAGATACATGAACCGTACTGTTGTTATTACTACTGCTGTCATTTTTTGTTGTTTGTTGGAGTTGGTCCTGGGGCTTGGATTCAGGACCTAAGCACTGTCCCTAAGTTTTTTTGTTCGAGGCTCCCACTCAACTACTTGAGCCACGATTCCACTCGCAGTTATTATTATTACTATTATATATTGTTATTATCTTTAAGGAGTCAGCCAACTTTTTTTTTTGGTAGTTTATTGGAGATAAGAATCTCCGGACTTTCCTTCCCTGACTGGCTTCAATCTGCGACCCTCAGATCTCAGCCTCCTGAGTAGCCAGGATTACAGGAATGAGTCATTGGCCCTGGCTTATTGTCGTTATTTTTATGCTCAGCATCATAGATACAGTATTGAATAGCACAGGGGCCAGTCTAGGACCTTGCCCAGAGAGTAACCTGCCCTTCTCAGCAGGTGACTCAGCTGGCCACCCTGTCCTCTGACATTCACCGGCTCTGGGTACCATTTCCTTCTTGGGGTCCTGTGTTAAAAATCCCTCAGCTGTCCCTGGCCACTCTGACCAGAACGACCTAGGCTCCCTGTCCCTCTGTGCACATGAGTGACTTTTGCTGAAAAGCAAACCTCACTGGGGCACCCAAACCTCGTGGTTTCAGGCCCTGTGGTTTACCTCATGGCGTCATGTTCCTTCCTCCAGATAAACCAGCAGAGGCTCAGCTCACAGTTGAGCTGTGCAAGGGGAAATGGAGCATGGGGAAATGGCTCTGGCTGGATGGGGAAGGTCTGGGGAAGACAAAAGGGCTATGGCCCAGGCTAGGTGTGCTCCCAGGCCTAGCTAAGGTTCCGGCCAATCTGGGGGGGGGGCTTAAGGGGATTTTCTGGCATTCAGACCACTGGAAGTTAGCACAGGATTCTCTAAATGGAGGAATATTTTATGGACCAGGGGCTGGGGGCTCCCGAGGAAGAAAGGAAAGCTTCAGAAGCCTGTCTTAATGTCCCTAGGTACCATTCTTGGACTTTCTGGGCTCTGGTGGCAGAGCCCTGGGCCTTGAGCCACAGTGAGGCAGGACAACAGCAGCAGCCTGAGTTTGGAGAGCCCTCCCTCCTCAACCAGGTCCTCCCTCTCCAAATTAGTCTTCCCCTCCCCAACCCGATTCCCCTCTCCCCAGCTAGATCCTACTCTTTCCAGCAAGATCATCCTTCCTAAACCAGGTCTTCCCCTCCCCAACCAGATACTTCCCACCCCAACCAGTCTTCCCCTCCCCAGCCAGATCATCCCTCCCCAACCAGGTCCTCCCCATTCCCAGGTCTCCTTTCCTGCCAAATAGATGAGATGGGGCTGCAGGGCTAGGGCAGGAAAGGGGCAGCTCACACCTGTTGAATACGCAATTAGACCCAGGCTCTGCGCTTTATCATCTCACTCATTGTTCTGATAGCCCTTGAAGCTGAGGGTGTGTGTGTGTGTGTGTGTGTGTGTGTGTGTGTGTGTGTGTGTGTGTGTGTGTTTTAATGGAGTGCTTGTGTTCCAGATGACAGGCCTCAGGCTTAGAGAGGTTTGGGATGAGCCCACATCACCGGTAGCAATGGTCCTGTGTGCACGTGGTGCTCAGACATGTTGGTTTCCCAGAAAGGAAACAAGATGTTATGTTGGAGAATCTTCAGGGCTCACTGTTCTGATCTTCATAGTGGGCAGCTCTGGCTGATCCGCCACCAGTCCCCAGGCAGCCAGTGGGTTCGGCTTCCTCAGAAGGCACCTGGATGGTAGGCCAGGCTCTGTGCATCCACGAAGCATCTTAGTTCCTATCTGTCTACAGCTGGGCAAAGTGGTGGCTCCTCTGTTTCCTCTGTGGGGCTCCTTTGCCTTGCGCTTGAGCCACAATCTTACTTTTGTCTCCACCTGTGCCTGACAGGCAAGCCTCTAGAGGAAAGGTAGGAACTGGAAAAAGGAAAGGTGGGAGGAGAGACTACAGAGCCCTGCTCTGTCCTCAGGGACAATGAGAGCAGCAGTGACCAAGGTCACCATCCCCACAGCATCTCAGAGCCACTTCCTTGCTGAGCATTATGGTATGCCTGGCCCTAGCTGAACACAAGTCTGCCTCATTGAATCCTCATTAAATGAAACCTGTGAAGTGGCCCATTTGCAGATGAGGCAACAGAGTTTGTTTCTTGCTTGAGATTACCCAGCTAGGAAGTGGTAGAACTAGGGACTGAATCTAGGACCATCAGATGATAGACACCCACATCTGAGACAGAGGGATGGGATGTTCTGGAAAGATTTGTTGGGCTCATAAGACTCAGGGTACCAAGGTTCCAGGAAAAGCTTGGGCAGTGAGGGTAGAGGGGATGTAGACAGGAGAAGACACGGAGCTCTCAACCCAGCTGTGGTTCAGGAGTGGGACTTGTGGATCCAAAAGTGCCATGGAGGCAGAACCAAGACGGATGGAGGCCAGACCAGGGCAAAGGGTGACAAACAGTCCTTCTCCCTAGAGGCCTGTGTCCCTGAGAACCAGTGTAGATGGGAGATGCCTAGCCTTCCTTCCCTCCGAGCTTTGCACCTCTCTCCTTAGGGCTCAGATGCCTGCCACAGGCAGTTGTTGAGACCTAGCCGTCCAGAGGGAAGGACCATGCCTCTTGGAGACACTGGGTTTAGACTAATCCAAGCAGATCGAGCCTACGTGGGTGGTCTTGGAGAGCCTGGGAGGGAACCAGGCAGGGCCGGCTCTGTCCTTGGCTGGGCTCCGGAGCTCAGCTGCAAGAGGCACAGCCATGCAAGCCAGACTGCCTGTAGGTCCTCCAGACTCCTCAGACAGTGTCTCCACTGGTGCACATTCAGGCCATGGCAGCCTGTGTGTAGCCCTTCGTTCTCTCAGCTCACAGGCCCAGCTCCTCTCTCCTTTGTCTTTCCTTGCTGTGTCAGGCGTTTGGCCTTATGTCATTGGTCTTGGGAGTCTCTGAGTGGAGTTAGCAGGACTCTGACCTGGACCATCAGGCTAAAAGGTGGAGAAGAGGCCTTGCAAGGGCAGCCAGGCCTGAGCCAGAGGTAC